>NC_061117.1:10911948-10942839 GCF_002878395.1 Capsicum annuum
TACTGTAAATAACATATGTGCATATATATAATTCTATTAAAAGAAATTTGACTTAGACCACTAATTTATTAAGCATCACAAGTTAAATGCTTATTTTTCAGGTTCTAATGCGCCTTTTAAGGAATTGTTACATGTTATATTTACATAATGATAATAATATAAAAAAATTAACTTTATCAATAGAAGTTATTAACTTTTTTTAAACATTAAATAGATAATATAAATAAATTATTTTAACAATAGAAGTTAGTAATTTTTTTTTAATATTAAATATGTGTTAAATGACGCAATTTTTTTTAACATTAAATATGTGTTAAATGACTATGATTTCATCACAATTGCACAATGTATACATGAATAAACAATCGTTCAACTTTCAATCAGTGGACGACTAAAGTTTGTAGCCTTATATTAATCAAAAAAGAAACTTTCAACCAATAGCTGTGAAATGCGATTATACCAAAAATGAAGCTAAAGAAAAGGACTAATATTTCTAGATGAGTAAATGTTTCTAGACTTGCCTAAGTATAACAAGAAGCTAGCTAGCTTCAACCTAATTTACCGAGATATGAGAATAAAAAAAATATCATAATAAATAAAGGTTAAGTTATATACATTGATATAGTTAATCTTTTATATTATCAATATAATTTAAATATTATAGATAAGAGGTGTGGAGGATATATTTAGGGCAGAAGGTTAGTCGATAGGAGCGAGTCTTGCTTGTCAGAGAATTTAGGCCTGTTGATGTTATATTGTTTTTACTAATTATAATATTGTAATTCTTGCCTGTGATATCTATCATAATTTATTATTTATTGTATTTCAATTATCGTACTGTTTTATTATTGTTCAATCTTGTTTCTTCCTTGTAGACTTTGCATTGTTTTCTTGTTAATAATATTTTCTTTATTATTTCCTTCTTGGTACTTAAATATGCTACACTTGAGTTGGGAGTCTTTTAGAAACAATCTTTCTAACTCCAGTAGTATTTGTTGTTGTTGTTGGTTGAATTATAGACTTAACTGTAATTACTTTTTAATTGACCTACATATAACAACGTATTCAAATACTCTTTAATTAAGTGATCTGATTATTTAACATTAATTTGCACTACTCATATGTAAAACTTAAATTCAAAGTTTAAATTAGTAGAAAATAAAAATTAGTTTATTTGAACTTAAATTCAATGTTTAAATAAAAAATGTGTTTAGGGTTTAAGCTCTCAACACAAGGAGATAGACAAAATTAGTTTATGTGGGAAGATAATGCTAAGGGAGACATGGGAACAGTGCCCACGTTCTCCTCATATCTTACCATTTTTCTCTTTATTTAATTTCTCTCTTTCTCTTAATGTAGATGTTTTTTTGGTACTATACTCCATGTAAGTTTAAATAAATATTAAGGTGATTTTGGTTAAAATTTTATATTAGTATTAAATAAAAATTAACTTAGTATATATAAATGACTAATTTAGATTCCAACAAATTGTATTTTTTCGAATTCAAAATTTATAAACTCAAAATAAGTTTAAAGAACTCAATGGTTTTGGTTAAAAGTGATAGTTGTGTTTTTAGAATTTAAAATTCAGAAACTCAAAACAGATTCGGGAACTCAATAGTTTTGGTTAAAGTGTGATATTTGTGTTAAAGAGATTGTGATTAATATGTATAAATCATTTATTTGAAGGGGAATCTTTGAATAACTATTAAAATTGCTGTCATGTGACCAGGAGGTCACACGCAAAATAAGGCTATATACAATGCACCCTTGTGGTGGGGGCATTTACAAACCATGCGTATAGCGAAAGTTTTAGTGCACCGAACTACCCTTTATTTATTTATTTATTTATTTATTTATATATATAAATTTGTTAGCTACCTTTACTAGAATTCAGAAATCATAAACAAAAAAAAAAATATATATTCTACCTTGGATATGTATATATTGCAAGGGAGCCTCTTGACAATGCAAAATGTTTCTTGTATGCAATCGAGGAATAAAAATATACTTTCCTCTCTTGTGACTCTCCATAAATACACTAACATCAATACCCTAGTCCCTCTCTTTCTCCAATCAAGCCATTGTCCCATTGCTTAGCTTGTTTAGTACTTTGTGAGTCTTGAGGTTTGTGCTTTTTATGTGATCATGGTAAGTTTTTTTCCTTCTGTTTAATTCATCAATTCTACTTTCATCATTTTTCTTATCACTCTTCGTGTAATTGACCTATTATAGTATATTAGTTATATTTCTACTTTCACTAATAATAAGGTAGCAATCAAAGCTGGGACAAGTGGGAATAGTAAAAAGAAAGAGAAATGAAAGAAGAGCGATTGAGGAATTGATCGATTATTGTTGAGTTACTAATTGATGTTTATCATCGATATTTAGGTGTAATTAAGATCATAACAAGTTATATTACCCTATAACTGATCAACTGATTGTGTAAATATCTTTTATGTTAGTTCCTAAATTATCTTATGATATTATGGTTTTTAGGGAATTCAGAAGCCAGCATGGTTGGAAGCTCTCTATAGGGAGAAATTCTTTGCTGCGTGTTCAATTCATGAGTGTGCAAAGAAGAACGAGAAGAATATTTGTTGTTTGGATTGTTGCATAAGTATTTGCCCTCATTGTGTGATGGCACATCGTTTCCATAGACTTCTTCAAATTCGACGTTATGTATACCATGATGTTGTTCGACTTGAGGACCTAGAGAAGCTTATAGATTGCTCAAACGTGCAGGTAATTGATTATCAACAATATTGAACTGTATAATCAACTCATCTATAATATTAAATTATCAGATAACACTTTTATCTGTTTAATTTTTCTGATAATTTGGATCATAATTCAATTAGGCCTACACAATAAACAGTGCTAAGGTAATTTTCATCAAGAAAAGACCTCAAAACAGGCAATTCAAAGGATCTGGAAACTATTGCACTTCTTGTGATAGAAGCCTTCAAGAACCCTTTATACATTGCTCTCTAGGGTGCAAGGTAATCATTTTCTTTTTTTAACTAATTGCAACATGTTACATATATATTTTTTGATTACCAACCATAATTCATATTCTCTTACCCTAAGTAATTATCATAATTGAGTTATTTTTATGCACCTACATGATACAAGAGGGGGTTAAATTGAGTCAAATATAATATTCATGAACCACTAAAGTTTGTCTAAGCTAGTTGATGATATTGATTCTTGTTCTTCAAACCCCACTTGTGAAATTATACTAGGATATTGTTGTTGATATCAATTCTTGTTACGTTTGTGAATATTTGATGCAAGTAAAGTAAAGTGAAAAAAAAAAAAAAACGTAAGAACACACAAACTTTTACGTGAAAAATCACTCCGACTCAAAAGTATAAAAATATTAACGATTAGTATCATTTATATATGCAATTGTGTGAAAAGGTTTTTGACATGTACTCAATTACACTTATTATATCATTCTTAAAATTGCTTAAGATAGAAGTAACAAAATTCTCTTGAGTCATAGTAATTTTTGAATATTATTGATGATAGGTTGATTTTGTGATAAAGCACTACAAGGACATTTCTCCATTCTTAAGGAGATGCACAACTTTACAACTTGGTCCGGACTTCTTTATCCCTAATGACATGACCGATGATGACACAGCTAATGAGACTGCTCACTCGACTATTGTGGACAGCGATGAGCCCTGGGGCTCATCGACATCCGGATCATCAGGATCGGAGAACATGATGATGAATTTTCCATGCACAGAGTTTGTGAGAAAGAAGAGAAGTGGATTATATGTGTGTGGAAGAATTACACTCAATAGTTATAAGAACATAACAGATAATGAAGACATGGCTACTAGCATGAGTAGAAGAAAAGGCATTCCTCATAGGTCTCCTTTGTGTTAGAATTAATTTAGTAGAATTATTTCACATTTTAATTACTTTGACCACTTTTAATTAGAATTATTTTTAATTATTCTTGGCTCACTGCTCATGACCACCCACCCCTCACACATACACACACAAATTTTGGATTAATTAATTACTTGGTCGGAGTGTTTTGTCTTAATGGCATCACGTGACTCTAGGTTATTATGTGGTTTTTTTATTTTGTACAAGGTGATTTTAAATTTCTACAATGACATAATAATAGTGCTAAGTTTTGGAGTTCGAAGGGATTCTTTTGTTTGGCTTGATTTATATACATGCAAGTTGTTGTACTAGTACCCCAAGGTAGTACCATTCAAATAGAAATTTGTTCACCACCAAGGATCATGGTGAGATAAATTGAATTCGTTCATTTTTAACTGAATATCTTGAAATTAGATAATGAAAATATCAAGCAGAAAATGTTTTCTTTTTGGATTAGCTTTATATGAAGTTAATCTAGATTAATTAGAACTCAATGTGAGTATCAAAAAACGAACATGATTAGTTGTTCAGTAAAGAAAAGAAATTTTTTACACTATTCAATTGTCCACCAAAATAATAAACTGACAAATATATATTCTTTTGTATATTAATGTATATAGTATCCATATGATATACATATGTTTTAGTTTGATTTTAGGTATATATCTCACATGATTTTATTTCAAAAAATTTGTTTGATTGCCTTCGCTTAGTTATAGTACTAAGTATCATGCTAGCTAATTGTATTAACAAATTTATTATTGAAACTGAACAAAATTAACTTAAAGAAAAGTTTGCTTTCAACCATTTAGCAAAAAGTATTCAATTAGATAGTAAGCTTACTTAATCATAATAAGATATGGTAATTAATCATAATAAGAATGGTAATTAATGTTGTTGTTATGTGCCAGGAGGTCATGAGTTCAAGTCTTGAAAACAAACTCTAACATAAATACAAGATAAGACTGCATGTAATAGATCCTTATAGTCGGGCTCTTCCCTAAACCTTGTGCATCACAAAAATGTTAGTGTACCGAGCTACCGTTAATCATAATAAGATATGAGGAAAGAAAATCATAATAAGATATGTTGCTAACTTAATTATAGACTGATCAAGTGGTATGTTATTCAAACTTTAGCGCAACTACCATTTGGTATTACCAAAAGTTCAAACATAGTAAAGTACTTAAAAAAATTGCAAAAATGTCATGTCAAAGTATGATCTTTGTCACCCTCTCGTGCTAAAGCTTGAAAATTGTAGAACAATAATTTTCAATTATAGAATCATTTGTTTGACTTTGACCTATAAATGCATTCCCCATTTTATTTTATGTGAGATATTATTATTACTATTTAGGGAATTAAATAGAAAAAATTAATTTTGTTAGATATTTTGTTATGTATAATATCATATAAAATAAAGCGAGTGGATTATATTATTAGTAGAAGCAGAGGCGGATCTAGGATTTCGAGGTTGCGGGTGTCATGTCACTTTTAACGTTAAAGTTACTATTCAAAAAAGATACTTTTTATGAGCGTCCCACTGGAATTTGGTTTGTTAGCAAGAGATTTTTGAAGGAAAATTTCATTGAAACATTATCGAAGAACCTAATTTTATGAATTCAGTTAATTTTTTGCTTTATATTTTGCTATTTACACTACCCCAAATAAAAAAAATATTTTATCGCTTTTATAGACTTTAGGTTTCGATTTGATTATTTGTCTTTTCAATTTGTATAGATAAATAGATCAAATAATAAAAATGTGATTATTATTATAAAAACTATCGAAAACAACCTTTCTACTTTTCCGGAGGTAGTGTATGGACTGCATATATTTTACCCTCCCCAGGCCCCACTATGTGGGAATACACTGAATTTGTTGTTGTTGTTGTTATTACTATAAATTGTGTAAACAAGAGTTAAATTCAACTTATCAGTCAACGTGAAAGTACAAAATAGTTGTCAACATTCAATGGATATTTCCAATTCTATTGTTAAGAAATTATAACATCAAGCCAAGCATCATTATTATGATTTACGAGGAGAGGTTGACTATAAATTTGAAGGAAGAAGGAATGTCCAACTATGTTCTACACTTAATTTAAAAAATCTTAAACAAAGATTACCAAAAAAAAAAAGAGTCAAACAAAGATTAAGTCAAGAGGAAATTTTTTTTATAGAAAATAGAATAGCGATCAAAAAGTAACAAAATAATGCTAGCGTCTGGATTTGAACTCTGGTATATTACGTGAAATTTTAGCACATTTGCCACTGACACTACTTCCTCAACTGCTTCACCGGGTGATACTTAAATAATATAACGATTTTCTTCAAAATATATATATACACCCAGTTTTTCGATCGAAATTTACGGGTGCCATGCCACCCCTGAACCCCCATTAGATCCTCCCCTGAGTACAAGATTAAATCCCGATAAAATGATAAATTATATATCTCAACATAGTAAAGAGATTATTGAATTTGTTGATTAAAAAATCGCCACAAATCAAACTTTAAATCTTCAAAGAGAAGAGAAAAGGAAAAAACTGAAAAAGATTTAAAGAAAATAAAAGAAAGAGAAGTAACATTTTAAGAAGGAATTTAGATTTTGTGCATTATCAATATAAAATATTTTATATTATCTGATAAATTTAATTTACTATGAAAAATTATCTAATTTTTATATAAGAATTAAAAATAAATTAAGTAATCTAGAATAGTAAGTCAAATAAACTTAAATTCTTAAAAGTAGAAATGGAAGAAAAAGAAGAAAGGGAAAAAGTGAATTTTTTACATTAGTGTTTATTATTGACCAGTCAACTGAACAGCCACTATTCACATGTTCCAATCATCTTCTAGTTAAAGTTTGTACATACTCATGTTATTTAATTATAAATAAAGTTACATACGTCTTACTAAATTAAACAAGCCAACGTAAGCATAATAGTAAATTCCAAATTATATGTCTTAAACTAGAGTATTAAGACGATAAGTTCATGATCATTTACCTAGTTGAGTTATGAGTCTAAGAAATTACAAATGTTCCTAAATAATATGGCTAAGAAAAGCTGGACAAAAGGGTTTTTTTGGATGATAAACACTTTCTATCTTTGGACTTTGAGGTTATGTCTTCCGGTCATTAAAGAAACAAAAAGGATAAAAGCTCTAAGATATTATTTTGAGTATATTCAACAGTATTTGCGCTCAAGGAAATTTAGATAGGCCCTTGTAGGAGTGTAGACTAGCTCTTCCTTCTGAATTACTATTATATAGAAGCGCTAATGAACAGGCAGCTGACGATTGTCATGTTTGCTTATAGTTGTCTTCTTATGGTCGAGGACATTTTTCTAATTTTTTTTTTTTTATATGTTTTAAAATATTTGAAAGATGCAGCAATATTTACTTGACTTTTCAAATTTTATCAATATCATAAACATAGGGATAGAGGGAGTATTATCTGAAAATTGCGTAGAAAGTCGTATAGATTATAATAATTAACAACTTAAAATATCTAAAATTATTTAACAAATTTGATTGACTTTCTCAAATATTTTATCAGTGCCACATAAATTGAGACAAAAAAGTAACATATAATATCTGAAAAATTATATGAAAGTTCTATGAATGAATAATTAATAACTTAAAATATTTAACAAATCATACAAAAAATTTGTTGATCTTCTAATTTTCATTAGTGTCAAATAAATTGAGATAAAAAAAAAGAGTAACATACATTGAGATCATGGTCAGATGGACTCCAATATCTAGTGTAATCACATGAGTCACTGAATATAAACCGAGCAATATACATTAAACATACCTTTCGCATTGCAAATAGTCTCAATTATTGGAAAAAGAATAAGTTGCCCATGTAGCATATAAATTGCACAAGATTTGCATAATTAAGATTTGAACCAAGTATGAGTAAGGTGGACTAGACACTTACTAAAACGCCATTTTACCTTCTAAATGAATCCTAACTAGCTACAAAATGTTAATGATGTCTTATGTTCTCCCCTCTCATACTAAAATCTAAATGCTACACGATTAACATAAGTCAGATGATGGAACGGAAAACTCCAGAATGTAGAAGATCATAATAAGTTGATAAGCTGGATAGAATTATAGAAATCCTTTTGCTGGGTCGAAAGAGAGAAAAAAATCCTAACTATGACATTAATCCTCAATTGTAGAATTTGATTGTTCTTGAGTGTCAAAATATTTTTTAATGTTTGGTTGGTGAATGGACATATCTCATTATCATTCTACACTACTATACAAAAATATATCCAGTGAAATCCAATAAGTGATTGAGGTTTGTTTTACACTAGCATAGACACATATGTTACAAAACTTTACAGGAGTAATTATGAAATATTGCTTTGCTATCATTACTTAAGAGAAAATGGTCTATTACCCCCAATGTTTAGTCGAAATTCCAACTACACACTCAACCTTTAAAGGTGACATATTACCCCCTAAATTTATTTTTAACGAATTTATTACCCCTCAGTTGCTGACGTGCTAACAGACGTGACTACACCGTCCATGAGCGCGTCAGCTGAGTCCATTTCACTTAAAATTCTTTATCTATTGATTTCTACATCATTATTTTTAATAATATAATAAATATTTTAATTATTTCTTTTTCTTAATGAATTATAATTGCCACATCATGTCTTCTTCTTCTTCTTCTTCTTCTCTTTTTTCAAAACAAAAATTCAAGAACTCATTAATGGAGTTCTTCATCTTTCTCATCTCCAAATTCTCATTAATGGTATTTTTTGATAATTTGAAAAATGTTATTACCGAAATCAAGAAACACTTGAACTAAGGAAACAATAAGATTTCTCCGATTAATGAATTCTTGAATGAGCAATGTGAGGAATTTTGATTCAAAAAACTTGCAAAAATTCAAGAACTTTGATTTCCTCTCTTTTTGCTTAAGATCGCCATTAATGACGAGTTTAAAGCTCTGAATTTTCACAATGCCATGTATAATTTCCAACATCACCCACGTATAATTTTCAACCCATTTCTCCAATTTTCTCTATTTTTGCTCAGGATCCGCCATTAATGGCGAGCTCAAAGCTTTGAATTTCCACAATAGGAAAGAATTCGTCATTAATGACGATCTTGAGCAAAAAGAGATGAAAAGCTTTGAGGAGCATTTATCCGCCATTACACACTCATTAATCCGCTATTTCTTTCTCGAAGAATTCTTTTTTTGACCCAAAAAGATGAAATTGGGTTGAAGAAGAAAATGGAGCAAAATGGGAACGGAAAAAAAAAAGGAAAATAATAATGTTAAATAATTAATTTTTTTAGAGTAAAAAAAAGAAAAAATAACGTGGCAGCGCATGCATCACACCACATGCCAAAATGACTGGTTGTCAGTTTTCGAAGGGGTAATAATTTCACTTTAAAATAGTTTAGGGATAATAATTCCACTTTAAACTAGTTCAGGGGAGTCATAGGACCTCAGCAAATATAAATGTGTAATTGAGATTTGGGGTAAAGGTTGGAGGGGCTTTTGACCATTTTCTCTTACTTTAATACTTACTGTTTAAAACGTTAATTTTATAACGCTCATTCAACCAAATAGAGCAAGTAAAACAATACAGAACTTGATTGAAAAAAAAAGTTTGAACCATTTCTCGATATCATTCTACACTACTATACAAAAATATATCCAGTGAAATCCGATAAGCGATTGAGGTTCGTTTTACACTATCATAGACACATATGTTACAAAACTTTAAAGGAGTAATTATGAAAGATTGCTTTGCTGAGCAAGTAAAAAAATACAGGATTTGATTCAAAAATTTTTTTTGGACAATTTCTCAATTTGTGCATGTCTTCCGCGCAAGGGCCATGCTAATCTTCTCGGTATGGTTGCAATTTTATCAGATGTCCCGAAGGGACTCGTATAACTGAATGTTTTGCCATATAAACTCAACAGGGAAGCTTTCCGCAAGCGATGTGGGAGAAATAGGTTGTGCTAATTGGGTCTTTTCACTTGCAGCGGCCTGGATCTAAGAAACCAAATTGTGCCTGGACTTCAACCGTAATTGGCCAGCCTTCTTATTTGAAAAAATAACATAAACATAAAGTATATCTTAATTTATCATATTTACATAAATCTTCACCTTTATAAACAAAAATCTCAACTAATTATATTCCTTCGTTGGATGTATCAACAACAACAACAACAATAAACCCAATGTATTCCCACACAGTGGAATCTGGGGAGGATAAGATGTACGCAGTCCATACCACTACCTCCGGAGAGGTAGTAAGGCTGTTTCCAATAAACCCCCGACTCAAGAACCCGACTCAAGACTTTGTTGGATGTATCAGGAAGCTAATTATGTATCTTGACAGACTCCAAATCGAAAAGAATGTATCGGAAGTTAATTATATATATTTACAAAAGAAAAAAATGTATCTTCGTTGGATATATTATGTATCTTGACAGACCCAAAATTGAAAAACAATGCATCAGGAGCTAATTATATATCTTTACAACGAAAAAAATGTATCTTCACTGAATACATCGAGAGCTAATTATGCATCTCGACAGACCTGGAATCGAGATTTCAGTAATTATGCAGAATGTTAGAATTTTCTATAATTACGCTTCAGATTATTAGAATTTATGTTGTCTGCACTTATTATTTTACTTGTTTCATGGATGGAGAGCTCGCAGATAGTATCAATGCATATATATTGATGGTACATGCACAAATACCTTGTCTTTTTTGTTGATAAGTTCTTAGTCAATGCTATTTGCTAACTCTTTTTAGTTGAAATTTATATAGTTGAGTGAACAATTATTTAGGTTAATTTTACAAAAGTGAACTCCTAATTGTGCGATCTTTCGTAATAATAACTGTATAACAAATAATCATTTCTTATAACAATTTCAGTTGAATGGTTGATGTACATCAAAGTGACACTAATTCAATTTCAAACATTTCAAGTTTTATGGATGAAGATGAAATCTTTGAAAGGTTCCAATATGGATGACTTGAAGATATTTAATATTCTAAATGTCTACCTTTAAATTAACTTGTAATTTAAATGAAGGACAATTTGGTCTTTCTTTACTTCTTTTAGCACTTAATATAAATAGTTATTTATTAGGGTTGAACTACTAGTCTTTGAAGATTGGATATTTATGCCTTCTTTGAGAGCTTGATAAATATTTGTTGATTTTTAACACTTTCCTAGGATTTGCAAGTAAGGTTACTACCATCTTGAGAATTCTAATAGATTAGGTGCTTTTAATTCTTAATTGAGTAGTGTTTTAGTTAGTTTCACCATTACATCTTTCAGTTGTTTGAATATAATTGTATCTATCTTTTTTTAATTCTTATATTTAATTTCTATCGATTTGTTTTCACAAATCTAAGTCTTGGGGTTTTGATATTTTCAACAACAAAATATTCAAAAAAAAAAAAATTAAATTTGATTGAATGTTTGATATTATTCCTTGAGTTACATGTTGTTGTTTCCTAGTAGGAAAAAAAATAAAAAAATACATGGCAACAAAAAAATTGAAAGTCATGTTGAGGAAGAAACTTGAAAATGAGTTTTGTTGATTTGGTGTTTGGTTGAAGAAATTGTTGGTTAGAGGTTGTTGGTAGAGTTGTGGGAAAGTTATACCTCAAATTTGAGCTCATTTGCTTGGGTATTGAAGAACATGAATTTGAAAATTACAAAATAGTTCAAATCTTTCAAACTTCTTTCTTCTTTTCTTGTTAATTCTAGTTAGTTTGCTTTGAGTATTAATTCATACTTAATGTTAAACTAGTTTGTGTCCGTTTAATTTTTTTCGTGTCAAATTTTTCCGTGCTTTATTTCTTTTAGTTCATTGTATGCTTATTTATTTTCATGTCCGTTAGTTTTAATTGTCCGTTCTTGAATACATAAACTCCACTCGATCCCGAAGAAGTAGTACCACTTGTAAATTATTTGACGGTGTTGACTCTCAATCTTGAGTTATTCAAGAGTGGTAACAAGCAAGAGTGGGGTGAGTTCATTTGCGGGTGGCCTTAAAAGCCTTTGTCCTTTAGAGTGATGTACGAGTGTGAGTGACAAAAGAGGAAAACATGATGTCAATGAGTGGTGAAGAACTCTTTCTACTAATTTTTTATTTATTTTGTACGTACAATGACTCAATTGGAGGTAAAATCATCTAGCAAAATAAAAATTTTTCTTCAAAAACTATTGGAAGAAATGAAGTAAATGAAGAAAAATTTGAAAGATATGAATAGAAGGGTGAGAAATCAAGAAATAGCAAAGCAACCACTTGAGGTTTTCAATCCCATTTGTCAACGTGATGAGGGATCAAGTAAGACTCCTCTTAATACAATTTCATCCCACATGGTAGTGTAATATACCTTCTCTTCTAACACTACTTTACCAAAAGTTTGTAACCAAGAAACACTTTCAAAGAGGGGGAACCAACAAAGAAATCTCCCACCACAAGCCAATAGAACTCAAATGAGAGCCCAACATAACCTTAAAGAGCATGATTTTTTTTTATGCTGATAATTATGATTATGGAGTCAATGCTCAAGTTCAATAAGAGAGGTTAGGTGGGAGAAGAAGAAGAGGAGGGAATGGAGGGTGGTATCTAGTTGATGGTAGACAATAAAATAGAAGGAATGATGATGACGATCGAGGATTCAACAACATCAAAGTTACCCTTCCATTCTTCAAAGGAAGTAGTGACTCAAATGAATATATTGATTGAATTGTGAAACCTAAAAGGAATATAATCTCAACAATGTAAGTGATGTTAAAAATATGAATTATGCTATAAGTCACTTTGAGGTTTTTGCTTCTACATGGTGGGAGAAAATTGAAAAAGATGCTTTGGTGAATAGAGACTTTGTTACAAGTTGGAATGACATAAAAAGGCGTATGAGAGAAAGGTTTGTGGGTCAAGATCATGAGCAAAATACACTCAAGAAGTATTATAATCTTCAACAAGGAAGTAAGAGTGTGAAAGAGTATTATGAGGAGCTAGAGCATACTAGGCTTCGAGCTAATATCAATGATGAAGAGGTGAAGTTTCTGGCTAGAATTATCTCGGGCTTAAATAATTAAGGAGGTAAGGCAACCATTAAAATTTCATCGCCTTTCTACTTTATATGAAGCTTATCAAATGAAACTCAAGGTGGAGGGTCATCAAAAGGAAAACAAGTCAAAGGTGAAATCTTTTTCTTCTTCTTCTTGGGCTAAAAACAAGGAAGCTTGAAAATTATCTCCTACTTGGGACAAATCCAAAGGTGCAAAGCAAGAATTGAAGTCCAACTTGAATAAAGGTAAATCAAAGGTGGACTACAAAGATGGAGGTAACAAAGCTAAACTTGAAACTCCATCTAAAATAAAGTGTTTTAAATGTCAAGGATATGGTCATAAAGCAAATGAGTGTCCAAATAGGAGATCTATCATTGCATTGAATGATGGTGGTTATCAAACCAAAGATGAAAGTAAAGATGACCGCGTGAAGGATGATAGTAGTGATGAGTTTATGGGAGAAGGTGATGTAGAAGAAAGTAATGATGATGGAAAACTTGTTCTTGTTGTGAGAAGAAGTATGAGTGCTCTAGCAAGGGAGAATCTTGATCAAAGAGAGAACTTGTTTCATAATTGGTGTAGAGTTCAAGAGCAATTATGTTTCTTTATCATTGATAGTGAAAGTTATGTGAATGTTGCAAGTGTATCTATGGTAGAACAATTGAAACTTCCAACAAGAAGACATCCAAAACCTTATAAATTGCAATGGCTCAACGAATGTGGTAAAATCAAGGTGACCAAGAGAGTGCTGATCAAATTCAAGGTTGGAAGTTATCATGATGAAGTTCTTTGTAATGTTGTACCAATACAAGCTTGTCATTTATTGTTGGGAAGGCCATGAAAATATGATGTGAGGGATAAGTATGATGGGAGGTCAAATAAAAGTGCATTTTTTAAGGATGGTAAAAAACACATTCTTAACCCACTTTCTCTTTTTCAATTGAGTGAGGAATATAGTAAACTAGGAAAGTTGAAAGAAAAACTTGAGAGAGAAAAGAAAGAGAGGAGTAAGGGAAAAAAATGATATCTCAAGAGAGGAAAAAGAAGAGGTTGGGAGCAAGAAAACCAAAAAAAATCAAAAAAGAGAAAATGTACATGATTTTGAAAAATCAAGGAGTATGAAAGCGCTAAACATTGAGGATGCTACTCAAGTCATATTTATTAAATCGAAAGGTTATTCTTTGCTTGCTAACAATGAACTAGCCTCTTTATCTTTGTCAAGTGTTATCTCTTCTTTGTTTCAAGATTATGAAAATCTATTTCCAGAAGAAATACCAAGTGGGTTGCTTCTCTTGAGAGGAATAGAGCATGAAATTGACTTTTTGCATGTTCTCAAATACCCAACAAAGCGGCTTATAAGAGCAATCCTCAAGAGACTAAAGAATTGCTAAGACAAGTGGAGAAACTTGTGAATAAAGATTTGATGAGAGAAAGTTTAAGTCCATATGTGGTGCCTATAATTCGAGTACCTAAGAAGGATGGAACATAGAGGATGTGTGTAGATTGTTGTGTCATTAATAAAATTATGATAAAATATCAACATCCCATTCCTAGATTTGGCGATATGCTTGATGAATTATGTGGTTATACATTATTCTCTAAAATTGATTTGAGAAACGGATACCATCAAATCTGAATGGAATTCAGAGATGAAAAAAACCGCTTTCAAAATTAAGTTTGGATTATATGAGTGGATGATGATGCCTTTTGGGCTAACCAATGCACCATGCACTTTTATGCAATTAATGAACCATGTGCTTAAATCATTTATTAATAATTTTGTTGTAGTTTATTTAGATGATATTTTGGCTTATAGCAAGTGTTTGGATGATCCTGTGCAATATTTGAGAATGATGTTTGATGTGTTGAGAAATAAAAAATTATATGCAAATTTTAATAAATATTCTTTTTGTGTGGATCGTGTTGTTTTCCGTGGTTTTGTTGTAAGTTCAAGAGGAGTTGAGGTGGATGATGAAAAGGCAGATGCTATTAAAAGTTGGCCAACTCCTAAGACCATTAGTGATGTTAGAAGCTTCCACGGGTTGATAAGTTTTTTTAGGAGATTTGTTAGGGTTTTAGTTCTTTTGTCATTCCTCTAACTGAGGTTATTAAGAAGGATAAACCTTTTATTTAGGGTAGAAAACAAGACGAAGTCTTTAGAATCTTGAAAGAGAAATTTAGTTTCACTCTATTACTTCTACTTCCCAACTTTGAGAAGATGTTTGAAATTGAGTGTGATGCTAGTGGAGCAGGCATTAGTGCGGTCTTGATGCAAGAGGGAAAACCCATAACTTACTTTAGTAAGAAATTAAGAGGAGATCCATTGCAATATTCTACTCTATGCCTTAATAAGTGCTTTGGCAAATTGACAACATTATTTGTGGCATAAGGGGTTTGTGATTAGAACCGATCATGAGGATTTGAAGCATATT
Source organism: Capsicum annuum (assembly GCF_002878395.1). Classification (NCBI taxonomy): domain Eukaryota; kingdom Viridiplantae; phylum Streptophyta; class Magnoliopsida; order Solanales; family Solanaceae; genus Capsicum; species Capsicum annuum. Next base: position 10,927,379 of record NC_061117.1, read on the forward strand.
AGGGTCCAAACTAAGCTTATCAGAGGCATGCGAAGTGGAAAGAGTTTATTGAGTCTTTTCCATATGTGATTAATTGTAAGCAAGGTAAAGAGAATATTGTGGCGGATGCTTTATCTAGAAGATATGCATTAATGAATACCTTGACTTCTAGGTTGATGGGTTTTGAGAGTTTGAAGGAGTTATATCCTAATGATGATGATTTTGAAAAAGTCTTTGAAGAGTGTCAAGTGAGCTTAAATAGGTGTGTGCAAGTTTTTAAGGAGTGAAATAAAGCTATAACTCCTAGGTTTGAATTGAAGGAGGGCTACTTGTTTAGAAATGGAAAACTTTGTGTACCTATGTCTTCATGGAGAGAGTTATTGGCGAAAAAGACACACAATGAAAGTTTGATGAGTCATTTTGGAGTGTCAAAAACCTTAGCTATTATTAGTGAACATTTCTTTTGGCATAAAATGATAAGAGATATGAAAAGAATTTGTGCTAGGTGTTTGGATTGTAAGCATGCTAAATCTTGTACCCAACCCCATAATTTGTGTACCCCTTTGCCTGTTCCTATCAGTCCTTGGCTAGATATTTCCATGAATTTTGTTGTTGTCCTCCCTAGGACTAGAAATTGTAAGGATAACATCTTTGTTGTTATGGATAGTTTATAAAAAATGGTTCACTTTATTTCTTTTCATAAAAGTGATGATGCATCTCATGCTGCTACTTTATTTGTTCATAATGTGATGAAATTGCATGATGTTCCCCAAACAATTGTTAGTGATAGAGATTCAAAATTTCTTAGTCATTTTTGGAGGTGTTTGTAGGGAAATTTGGGAAACAAATTGCTATTTTCTACTTCTTGTCATTCTCAAACGGATGGTTAAACTGAGGTGGTTAATAGAACTGTAGGTAGCATGCTTAGAGCTATGGTTAAAGAAAAGTTAACTTCTTGGGAGGATCAATTGCCATTAATTGAGTTTGCATATAATAGAACTATTCATAGATCTATTGGTATAATCCCTTTTGAGTGTATTTATGGATTTAATTCCTTGACTCCATTGGATTTAAATCCTTTGCCCAAAGATGTTATTGTGAGTATAGATGCAAAAGCTACGGCAAAAGCTACGGCAAAAGCTATGAAGAGCATCCATAAGAAAGTAAGATTGCGAATTGAGAAGGCCAACAAAGATGTAACCAAAAAATCCAACAAAGGACGAAAAAAAGTCACCTTTGTACCCGATGATTGGATATGGGTTCACTTTAGAAAAGAGAGGTTTCCAAGAAAAAGGAAGAACAAGCTTATGCCAAGAGGAGATGGACCCTTTCAGGTGCTTGAGAAGATTGAAGATAATGCTTATAAAGTGGATTTACCAAGTGAGTATTTGGTCCATAATGTTTTCAATGTTAGTGATTTATCTTTTTTATGCAGGATTGGCGAATTCGAGAACGAATTCTTTTGAATAAGAGGAGAGTGTTGTACATCAAAGTGACACTAGTTCAATAAGGCCTTTCACAAGAAGTCAAGTTAAGGACCTTCAAGCATTTCAAGCTTTATGGATGAAGATGGAATCTTTGGAAGGTTCTAATTTGAATGACTTGAAGATATTTAATATTCGAAGTGTCTACCTTTATATTAGCTTGTAATTTAAATGAAGGACAATTTGGTGTTTCGTTAATTTTTTTAGCCCTTAGTATAAATAGTTAGCTATTAGGGTTGAACTACTAGTCTTTGGAGATTGGATATTTGTGCCTCCTTTGAGAGCTTGATAAACCTTTGTTGATTTTCAACACTTTCCTAGGATTTGCAAGTAAGGTTACTACCTCTTGAGGATTCTAATAGAATAGGTTCTTTTAATTCTCAATTGAGTGATGTTTTGGTTAGTTTCACCATTACATCTTTCAATTGTTTAAATCTAATTATGTTTATCTTTCTTTTATTCTTATCTTTAATTTCTATCTTGCTTCTATTTTCTTGTTTCACATTAAATTATTTTATTGAAGCAACGACTTTGGTTCGAAATCTATGAACCTACCTATGACAATGCATCATCAACATTTATATCTCTTACTTATCAATTACATTATTGTTTCAACATCGATACATGAAAAATTGAATGCACTGAAAATAACTCTAGAGATAAAGCTAGTCGATACATGACTAGTCTGATCCTCTCAAGAATTGGACATAATTTTGTGTAATAAAAACATTTTAGACACTTAAACAAAAAAGAAACATTTATCTAACTTCCAAATCGAAATAGTGTAATATAAAACGCGAGAATACCAGAAAGTCAAATATTATTTTGCTTCACTATCGATAATGTTCCTATCGCCCCTTCAATCTTGAGCGTCTCAATCTATCTCGCAAAAAATGGAGCACGGTACTGAAGGGAATTGGGATAAAAAACTATGGTGCATCTCAATGAGCCGCGGACACTTCAATCATACCCTACTAGTGTCTAGTTAATTTTCCACCAGATGTTCGTACCCTCCAAATGGCCTTAACTAGCAATTGGTGGCAAGAAAAGGCGATCCGTGGCAAACGGGGTTCAAAAATTCATCAGAACACCTTCAATAAGGGTAGCTTAGTGGTAAGATTAGTAAAGCGTTTGCTTTAGGCCATCAAAATTTTGAGGCCAAAAAAATTTAATATGAATTTTATGATTTTAATTTCACTTAAAATAATATTAAAGATTGTAAAATATAAAAGGTACAAAATTTAAATTAATAAAAATATAAAGAAGAACTATCTACTTTATATTAAAAATATTTTAGAACTTTTTATCAAATGTTCACATTAATAAATAAATTTTTTCCAATAATATTCAAGGTAATGCATTTCAAACAAATGACTATCATCTTATTAATTAAAATTAATCCTTACTTTTATAAATAATAATATTAATTAAAATTAATCCTTACTTTTATAAATAATAAAATTATTATGTGAAGTTAAATGCTTAATGTCTTCTAAAAATACTAAACTAAATAAAGTTGTACGTAAGAATCAAAAAACAACTCTATATTATTGACTATATTTTTGCTATGGATATATATTTAACGCCTCATGTTAAAATTTGACTTTAGGCCATTAATTTTATTGAGACGATCTTGATCTCCAACTTTAGAAATTATTGTCCTTCCGAATCGATCTAGCAAAAGGAGATTCTTCCCTGACTGGAGATTTTAAGACTTCTTTTCCTTTGGACTTTTTCGTGTTTCTTTCCTCATTTGATCCATAGAGCGACTCACCATAGCACGACCTATATAAGAAAATTTACTATGAATTTGGGTGGCATTAAAAGGATCGAAAGTCTTGAAGACTGGACAATGAGTGTACGTGCCAAAGGATGGGATGCAATGCATGTTTGTGTTTGTAATAAATAAAATCTTCAATCTTAATATTGAGGTAAAGGGCGTGCAACGTATCCCACCCTGGTCTGTCTACTGTGTCATAGTTTCATCATGTCCTTTTCCAATTGGTTAGACGAAATTTCAATTTACAAGAGTAATTATCAAAGATTGCTTTCATTACTTTAGTGTGTATACCAAATAACAAAAAAATTTTTCCACAACTTCACATTTCTATTTAAACATTATATTCATAACACACAGTTGCCAATCCAGTAATGGTTTGATTGACATAAATTTTAAAAAGGTAAAATTTTTGCTATTTGTCGACATGAATCTTTCAAGTCCAAAGTAGCTCCACCAAATAGGAAAGATAAATATAAGTGTGGGGGATATTTGAACCATTTTTCAATTTATGCATGTCATTCTTGCACAGAGACCATCCTAATTTTCTCTGTATCGTTCCAATTTTATCGGATGTCCCCAAAGGGACAAGCATATATGTTACTGTTCTGCAATATAAAGTCAGGGAGGAAGCTTGAGATAATCAACCTCTTAAATATGATAATGTGCAAAAAAATTCATGTCAAATTCTCAAGAAATATTTGTAGAAACAAATTCAGAATTTGAATAATTTCATATTAGGATGGTTCAAGATTTTATCGTAGTTTCTTTTAGGAGAGAAGTTCTTAAAAAAATTCCTAGACTTGTAAGGTTTTATTTAATGAACAGCTAAACTACTGGTTGCCATACCCTCCCTCCTTCCCTCCCTCCCCCGAAACTTGTTATTTTAATACATTGCATACCCTCTCGTGGTCTAAAGATCACAATCATGTAAAACAAACGATTACACGGTGGAATAGTAACCAATGTATATGTCCACGTGGATAAATAATATCGGAACCTCTCTTATATTAACTGTAGACACGTATTTTGTCCCACTCCGAATCATTTTTTTAACCATTTTCTATCCAGTCTTACCATGTACCTTTACCCATGTGATAATTCCCACACAATAACAAATCCAACAAACTCTTAACCATTTTGACACGTCACCCTAACAAATTCTATCTCATTCTAACTATCCCTACCCCACCTTACCACCCCTACCCCTACCCATGTACCACCCTCATGTTTTTACACACCCACAATATACACATGGGACCCACAGAGAATAGATAAACACAGCTATATACACATAAAGGGCTCGTTTGGTAGAGTGTATAAGAATAATGTAAAATATAGTGTATTAGTAATGCTTGTATTAGTAATACTTGTATTAGTTATGCTTGTATTTTTCTTATGCAGTGTTTGGTTTGATGTATTAAAAAAAACATGAATTACATAATTTCTAAAAAATTTTTTTTTTTTTTACATAATACCCTCAATATATATGTTGGAAAAGATGCGAAATTTTTTTTGAGGGGTAATATAGTCTTTAAGCATGCATTAAATCCATTGCATTACTAATGCCATAAATTTTGAGGTATTAGTAATACACACCTCAATACACAATAGAGTGATTATACATAGGGTAAAAAGATATACCAAATAAGGTACTACTAATACATATTAAACTAATGCATGCATTAACATTTCAATACACTCTACCAAACGACCCCAAAGAGGGAGTCTATTTGGGGGGGGGGTTAACAAAAATGGAGGAGGATAAACATACACTCAAAAAATTACATACTCCATACACAGAAACACTGGACGCACACATACCCATATCATTCTTCTCCATTCTCTTCTTCACAAGACACAAACTCACACTCACATAGGGATAGCAGATGGGAATTCACCAGCAACAACAAATCTCACGAACACACAGCGCACACACCGAATCAGTTTCTTCATTCACACACAAAATCGCACACACACATCGGGATTCATATAGAAAAGGTTAGGTTCACATGATTAAGGAGGAAAAGGGATAAAAATGGACTGAAAACAGTCAAGCGTTGATCGAAATAGTATCCTCGATGATAATCCAATCATTTTACGAGAATTTTCGATGAAATTTTCGCTGGAATTGGTGTCCAGTTCGTCTATTCAACGTGTCCAGTCCCGAAATCCCCAAGATTTCTCCATTTCCCGTGGTTTCTAGGAATATCTAACCGGATAACGCTAAACTTCACCAGAATTTGCCTTGCCCTGTCGGTATTCGCTGCTGTCCGAGTTCATCGGAGCTCCAGGCATATATTTTTCTCGGGTTTTCTTATAAATTTTGGTTTTGGGTTCACTGTTCTTTATGGTTTCTTCCTTTTGAATCAGATTTAGGAGATTTTCATATTGGAGTTGGCTCGTAGTCGAGTTGTGGTATTCTTCGAGATTCCGGGATAACTTTTATTCTCTTCTTAAGTCATATTGAAAGCATTCGGAAGGTCTAATTTTATTCTCTCTCCCTTTAATTTTTACATAATTGTGAATGATTTGTGTGTTTGGTATGTTTGAATCTTTGTTGTGTGCCGGTTAATGTTGGATTTGGACGGAAAAACTCGAATTGGTAGTTGAAGAGTTGAGTTAATCATTGATCGAAAAAATAAATATTTGGAATCGGATAAAGTGAATATGGATTAGTCTTGATTATTGTGGTTAGTTTATTTAGAAACAACTATGAATGTTATACGTGATCGTATTATGTTTTAGGTCGAGCATCGCTAGGCAAACGATAGGGGTAGACAAATTTAGGGATTGTGGATTGATGAAATATTTGAGATGTGTGTTGAATGATTTTTGTTTTATCATATTTGACTCAAGTGTACTCATTTGGCTAGGGAATGCCCTGAGGTATCTGTATTGTTTTATATGGGGAATGCCTTGAGAAAGTTGTATTTGAAGATGGTGCATGGTCAAGGCTCGAAATATCGGGTGGAGTTTAGTCTAGAATTAGTTTAGAATAAGATTTACATTTCTATATTTTTCTATTTTGGGACTTTATAATTTGGACTGGACATTATTTTGGTTTTGAATTTTGTTTGATTTGTTTGTTTACTTGTTTTGTGTGTTTATGTAGTTTATACATTCTATAATGTCAAATTAGCTGATATGCTCCACCAAGCAACCGTGGTCGAACCACGGGATCAAGGAGTGCCTAACACCTTCCCCTCAGTCAAAAGAAATCCTTAGCCGGAATCTCTGTTCGCAAACCAAGTTAAAAGAGTCAAAAATAGTTTTGAAAAAGGATTTTCAAAGGTGACTTGGCACACCCGATTTATGTCAAGTGACGACTCTGAGTTAATTGTAAAAAATGAATTCTTTTCTAAATAAATCTTCATTTTTGTCACTTTAATAATAAAAACTCTTTCAAACTTAAAATCTAAAATCTTTTTGGTTTAAAAGGGGGTGTGACATTAACTCTATATCAAAAATCGCTCACTTTCACTACCTAAAAGCTTTTGCATAAGCTTTTAGTGGAAAAGTAGGGTGAAATTTTGTGTTTTTTTCTGCTCCAAAACAGAGAAAACTTTGAGTGAATATTTAATTTTCAGATTGAATTTTATTCGACTAAGTAGGCTATTATTTTGAAAAATGTGTTTTTATTTGTTTCCTTGTGTAAAAATATGGGGTTGTGTTTTTCGGTTAGTGTTTAATATTAGATTTCGATTACTGTTTCGATTAGAGATTTGATTTAAGGCACAAAATCATATTGAAATAAAATTATTTTGAGAAATTTTGAAAGTGACGGAGGTGAAGGGAGAATAAATAGGAAGAGAAAGAGAGAGAGGCTTTGAAACTATGATTTTTTTTTAAAAAAAATGGTGATTTTTCAGTATTTTACCGTTGAAATAAGATGATGTGGCCAATATTTTCGTTACGCGCCCTCTTGAGTTTGTGCTCAGTTTTCGTGTCAAGTAGATCACAAAGGGGGATCAACATATTAAAATAACAAGTTTCAGAGGGGGAGGGGGGCTAAGACAATCAATAGTTTAGGTGTACACTAAATAAAATCTTACAAGTTTAGGGGAGTAACTAAAAATTCTTTCTTATTTTGAGAGAAGTGACAAAAATACACCTAAACTATCCCTTTTTTTTTTTTTTTTTTTATCACTCATTAGTTTGAGAAACACACCTTAAAATGAATAAAACTTAATTAAAATATTTAAAAATTTAAAAAATAATGTGTTAGCAAAAAAAGAATAAAAATATGTCACGTAGATTGATTTTTAATGGCTAGACACACCTAAAGAGTTTGTAAGCAAATATTTGGTCTAGTTAGCTTTTAGGTGTGTTTCTCAAACTATAAATGATAGTTTATGTAACACCCTGAACTTTCGGGCTAAAAATAAAATAAATTGGACTGTTCCTCATATGTATTAGACCAAAATTTAGAAATTTTATTGTATCTTGGTGTATAGGTCATGTCTTAAGTGTCGTAGGGGTATTGGGTATGAATTAAGGGCATAAGTGTTTTGCGGAGAAAAAATGACTATTGCAATTTTTAAAAATTCAAATACTTTCGAAAAAAAATTCAAACTTGATTTTTGAAAACAAAGTCGTCACTAAATTTATTTAAAAATTAATTAAAAAAACTTTTTAAGAAAATTTCAAGTCTTAAAAAAGAAAAAGACTTAGACTTTTTAAGAAAATCTTGGGTAAGAGATTCTTATTAATACTTTTGGAAGGTTGTTAAGACACTAAGAGTATCTGCTAGCTTGCGGTCATCCGGACTATTTGAAAATAACTTTTTGATTAACTTTGAAAAAAGAAAGTTGGATTTTTGAAAAGAAATTGATTAAGAAAAAAATTTTGCAAAATCAATTTTGACTACTTAGTAGGAAATTTAAATAGTTTAAGAAAATAAATAGCAAATAAATATAGAAAGCGGGTAAGGGGAAGGAATAAGAGATTTAGGCTCTTAGGCCCAAACCCATGAAATCTGTCCTAAACTAACTTGGGCTTTTGGATCACTTACACCTGTCCTAGACTACTCATTTTGAGCTTTTGACCCATCTTCACCTATCCTACACTAGTTATTTTGGACTTTTGGCCCATCTCCATCTATCCTAAACTCCTCATTTTGGGTTTCACCTGTCCTAAACTAGTTTCCAAATCTTGAAGGCCCAAAAATTCATTTTGCCTATCTTAAATTATAACTTTGGCTCCGAGGTCCCAAATGAATGACTAAATAAATAAGCCAAAAAAAGAGAAAACAAAATCGCTTCTCAAATCTCCAAATCTTAGCAACTTTGTCTGTGGGTTTTGACCCATTTCTTCTATCGACAATAATTTTTCTCTCCAAATATCAGGCTGATTTGATATGCTCGAAGGGATGACTCGGAAAGAAAATGGGCCATGTTGGCCCATCATAGAAAAGCACATGGGAAGAGTCCATTTTGGACTCAACATTTTACATGTCAAACAAGAAGGAAAAGGAGAAAGATTAGAATCTATCTAGCCACTAAACACTTGTTTAACAGCTAATCTTATAAACTAAACACGCACATTTATCAAAATAAATCACTTCAGCTAAATGATAGTGTCACAATCTGAACCGAGGCCCTGGCCGCTACGGGCATCCCGAACCTCGAAGGCCCGAGAGACCACTTAGCATACTATCATAAGCATAATCCATATATAATCGAAGTGTGGAAGATATAATGAAATTTAAGGAAAAAATTATAATATAACTTTGTCAACACAATATGAAAATACAATGCTCAACTTTCGCCTACGAAGTCTCTACTGAACACTAACTGTATGGGTCGGGATAAAGCCCCCGGCTGGACCATATACTGAATAAGGATAAACATGTCTTCGGGAAAGATGGATGGCTCACCAACTCTATCATTATCCCATATAAACAACTGATGTGATGGACCATGGGACTGAACTCTAGAACATGAAATATAGGGGGTCAATACTCGAAAGTACTGGTACGTAGAACAATCCATAAAATAAAATATACCTTTATACAACATAGGTGAGAGCATTTCATAAAAGCATGTCGGCATAAAACAACTGAAAATACATGGACATAATTTTGATGAGCTTCAACCATTTTTGTAAAAACACTGACTCAACTCTTTGAATTATTTTTGAGCTTGATGGTACACCCTACATTTCTAAAATCCCACAGGTTATATGGAATCCGCCCTTGACTCGGCGGCCAAGCACCCAATCCAAGTTTGCCGCAAGGATTGGAGTTTTCATAAATCATGTGAGCATACCATAGGAATCCCCCTATGTGAGATGTCCTAATTATCCTCCCATGTAGGATAACATATTATAAGTCCTATATCGGCAAAACACAGTTTTGGGCTAAGAGTTATCTGAACTTAAGCCTTTCTTTGAGTAACCATCTAACTCTCTTTAAGCCCAATTTTAGCCTCCTAAAAACATACTTCATGCTCATAAACAAATCTTTCTCTTTCTATTAAGGGCATATCACAACAGGGCATCGTCATTCCCAGACTTGCAAATCTTTCATATCATATCAAATCCACAGCCCTCCTCATTCAAAACATGTAAATGACAACCAAAAGATTTTTCAAATCACCATAGAGATATTATTATAAAAAATATATGAAAACTTATGGAAAACACTCTCTTGACAAGACTTTAACACGTGGTGGTCAATTCAGTTATTTAACACATACATTTTTTCAGTTAAGACACAAGAGCCTTTAATATAAGCAATACCCTTTTTGAAAGCGTGCGAACAACAATGCATAATGGTTAAAGAGGCCTTTAAACCTCAAGAAGTGTCATCATTCATAAATTAGCCCCAACATCAGTTATATATAAATCTCATGATCAAAAGGGCTCTTAATTCATTCTCTAAAAAATAATTCATAATTCATGTCATGCGCAGTCCATAAATTTCATCATGGGAAAAGGAAATTTCACAAGTCACATTTATAAATTGATTTTCGAATCCAAAACACATATGCACGAGATTATAAATCAAGTTTATGGAAAAAACCCATGACAAATACATGCTTTCATCGAGTTGAGTTCACGATGCATGCTCTTAAAACCTTTTCCCAAAACTCATTACATATACATATATATAACTTTAAAACTTGTTAAAATCATAAAACCTATGACCATGAAATTTAGGATAGCTCCACATACCTTTTTGATGAACAAGAATTCGAAAAACCTTGAAATCTAATCTTGGAAGTATGCCTTGGAAGAAACCCTAATTTTTTTCTTGTTCTTGACAATGGAGAGGATTATGAGATGTTTAAAACTTATTAGGGATGAATAATAACGCTTATGGTATGATTTAATTCGTGAGGGAGGATTTTGGGGTGAGGCAAAGACCCAAACACCCCTAGAGAAACCAAGAAAAATGCTATATTATCCTCAGCTGACGACTAGGTTGACGAGCCGTCAACTTGGTGATGTCCCGTCACCCTAGTCATCACTTATAGGTGGAATTTGCTCCTTTCTGGTTAAGGGTGATGACTAGGGTTGATGGCTTGTCACCTAGTTGAAGGCTCATCAACTTAGTCGTCACCTAGTTGACAACTCGTCAACTTCGTCGTCATTTTTTGACAGTCAAACACTCTAAAGTAAAATGAGTATAACTTTTTACTCCGATATCGGATTAAGGTGAAACCGGTTGATTTGGAAAAAAGACTCGAGGTTATTTCACTTGGTATAAAGTAGTTTATGTAGTTCATTATATGCTAGAAGTAATAATATTTGGAAGTTTATTCAAGTTGAAACATTCACTAAAACATAATCAATAGAAACGTTCTGTACTTGTCTTTGAGCTGGGAGATTTTTGTGACCTCTATTCATATTCAAGGGTATCCCAACATTATAGAATTGATAATCACACATATATTAACATGGAATCATTGGGTTCGGGTCTATATGCATAGAAACAGCAATTTGAATTCTAGCTGAAAAAATGTAGGGTGTTACAGATAGTTCAGAAAATTAATATCCCTACACATCCAAAAGAAGACATAAAGACTATAATTTCTAAGAAATAAAAAACAAAAAATATATTTTCTAAGAATCAAAACATGGTTGTTTCAAACTCTTTTAACATGTTAATGCGATCAGAATTCTAAAGATCTCAAAAAAAGGACATTTAGAATGCAACAAGGTGCAATCATTTTTGAGAACTCATATGCAATTTGAGAGGAATAAAATGACGTAACAAATTTAAAAGATTCTCACACTATAACTTAAATTAAAGAAAAAAATGTTTTAGGGCATAGAAGAAGCTTCAAAATAAAGGAAAAGAAAAATCATCAAAATTGAAACAAATACTTTTAACGCATAAGGATATGGGAACAAAAAGGAACTTGAGTTTTCACAAGTATAATAGATTTGAATAAGATCGAAGAAGTCAAACTTCTGAAAACTAATCTTTGAGTAGGATTTGCAACCAATTCTAGTCTCACAATTAGTCAAACAAAAACAAAGGAGAAGAGGTACTCAATCGAACAAATCACTACTTGGCACAACACAGAGACCTATCCTTATAGATCATATTATGCCTTTGCGAAGTGGTTTCCAATCTTTACAAAGGGTGGCCAATCTGTTTTTTCCTTGTATTGGAACCATCTTCCCTCCAACATATTATCACTTCAAAAGGACAGGCTTTAAGAAAGAAAAGAGGAAACAAGAGAGGAAACAACCACAGCAAGACAAAAATAAAAATAATATCAAAAGTAACACAAGTGAGGAGGGAAAAATGAAGCATTCTCTTTCTTAATATCCAGGAAAAGAGGTAAGCAAAAAAAAAACTTTGTTTAGCAGTATCACTAGCCGAGAACAAGGAAACAAACAAGGATAAGAGAAGGAGGTTCTAGATACCTCTGAAAGCAGATTTAATTATTCAATATCCATATTACAAAGGGAACATTCCAATATTCTCATTTAGCAATAGAAGTGTGAACTTGAACAAACTTCAGAAAAATGCATAATTTTTAGACGATTTAGCTCAATATAATCGATCGGATTAAACCTACAGCTAAAAGGGACTCAAATTCTAAAGAGAAACTAGATAGTGCCTTAAAGAGACAAACTAGCCGACTAAGATCAATTCACCCTCTTCCTCTCTTTTGCAAGTTCAAAGGAACCTTTGCATAAGGTCTTAGAGGGATCTTTGGGTTAAAAATTTTGGCTTGTAAGCCAACTCCATCTTTCCCATTGACATTACGAGTCAAGGAACACTTGGGAATGGTGATAGAAGTGCGATCGCGTAAATGGAATTATATGGGTGTGTATTGAATTCGGCCAAGTGTGTGAGCAAGAGAAGTGTAATAAAGGGCCCTAACACACCAAAATCAGCCACTACATTGCACTAGAGGGGTGCCACTCACTTGAGGGACATTTTGGACATTTTGACTCCTATTTGTAATACACTATATAAGGAACAACTTAGAGTTTTGTAACTTAGTTGATTATTTTTAAGACTTGAAACTTGTAACACTTAAAGTTCTCTCTCTAGTCTTGTGAGAGTGAGTTACAACCGAAACTAGGGTAGATACAAGTGTGGATTCACTTGTGTTTGTACATTGGCTTGAAACGTTGGTGTTTAGAGGAGGTAAAGGCCTTCTTGTGTCAACATAGAGTTAGGTATTTGTTGCGGATAGTGTTAAGGGTCTAAGATTGTAACAATTCTTGGGCTCTTAAGATTGTCCCTTCATTTGGTCTAACTATTTATCTTGTATCTTGTTGAATCCGTTGGTTTCTTGTTGTTGTTAATGAACCCGGAGCTTTCTTCTTGTTGTTACATTGTTGTTCTTGTCTTGTGTTTTTAATTTAGTCTAGATGTTGGCTGGAAATTGGTGTTAAACACCACATTACATTGAGTTCTTGTTGTTGATCTTGAATCCGAGAGGGGTCACTCAAAGGGTCCTCGATTCTCTTGAACTTGTGGACTGTTTTGAGTGTGTGTTTTGTGTGTTCTTGGCTGATCTGGTATCATTTGGTATCAAAGCTTGTGGTTAATTTTGTTCCAACAAAATCAATCTTGGGCTTGCTAGAAAAATCAAAAAAAAAAATGTTAAAATCTAAAAATTCCAGAAAATTTGCAATTTGTCCATTATTGTGTTCTTGGCCGAAAATTGTGTTCTTGTTGTCTTGGATGAGATTTGTGTTTGTGTGTCTAGATTTGGTAGTCTTTTTGCTTGTTTAGAGTGTTTCAAGTGTTGGTTTATTTCTCACCAACACTACAAATGTCTAGATCTAAAGTTTGAGCTTAAAAGAAGACATTGTTGTTGTGAACTTGAAGGAAAAACCGTGAGTTGTAGATTTGTTGTGGAAGTTGGAGTGGGCTTTGAAGGTGTTGTTATTGTTGTTCTTAATAGTTGTTAAGTGTTCTTGTTGTTCTTCATCACATTCTTGTGTTGACCAACTTGAAAGGTTTCTAATAGATCTTGTAAAGGTGAAGATAAAGTTACAAGACTTGTTGGTGAGGGGACTTGACAACATCACCTTGACTTGACAATAACTTTTCATTAAATCAAGGGTCTTGTTTTGTGGAATAGTACAAGTCAAAATCACACCTTTTGAGTCTTGAAGTTGAAAAGGGTTACAAGACTTACACTTTTCCAGCAAAACCAAGTTCATCCATTCCAAATTGAAAAGTGACAAAGTCATCAACTTGTTAATTAGGATTAGTAAAAGTTGCAGCCAATTGGAGGGTGACACATCACCTAATTACTGTTAACACACTAATTTAAGCTCAAACTTGGATTGTTAGTTTCTTAATTATTGATTCTTAGTTTCCTTTAATTGATCCGAGAACTAATTAACAAGCTAGTATAATCCTACTAGGTTGTCAATTAGTCCTTTGAAATCATTGTTTCGTGTCATCGTTTACTTGAGTGCTTTATTCTTTTTTAATTCGTAGTACTTTTGGTTCAAGTTCGAACATTACTTCCTTGAGTCACCAAAACAAAAATCCATTCCGACTAAGGGGTAGACTTACTCTTCAACTCACCACAAGTTACAAGCTGATTTGCAAACATTTGTGACGGCAAGTGTGAAACCACAAAGTGTGTGAGAGAATAGTGAGGATTGTTTGAACTAACGTGTGATTGTTTGGTAGGTTTGAATTGTATTGTTGTGTGTGACATTGTGGACAGATTTGGTGACTTATTGAACTGTAACTTGAAGGGATTGTTTTGGTATGGAATCAATTGAACCCAAGGCCTCAAATGCTCACACAATGGACAATAATGCCATCAATCTCATTTTGGCTTTCCTTGAAACTACGTCCCGAGATGTGGCTAGGTTGAATGTGGGTCTTGAGAAATTAGATATGGATGTGGCATCAATGAGTGGGAGATTAGAATATGTGGAAAGCCAAAGGAGTCGACCTTCCATCCCTCAAAATATTTCCCCAATTAGTACTCCCAGGACCTCGCACCAAATGCTATATCCACCAATTGCCACAAATCAAACCAATCTTTACTCCCAAAGTCAAGAACAAGATAGACCAATACATCCTCCACTCCACCAAGTCCAACAAGAAGGGCTTGGAACCCAACTACCACCACCAAACCCAAACCGTCCCATCCAAACTCCACTTGACCAAAGACCTCACTATCCAAATCCAATCCCACCACTACAAGCTCCACTTAACCCAAATAGACCTATCCATGTTGAGGGCTATGGTAGGAGAGAACAACCTAATGGTTATGGGCCATATGATGATTACATTAGAGAAGAATAAATAAGGGGAAGGCATGGTAAACCGAGAGGAGACTACAACCGAGAAGGAGGAGTTGGTCCTTGGAACCAACAAGGCAACCAAAACCGAGAAGTTGGACTAAATACCATCAAGATGGGGCTTCCAATCTTCAAGGGTGAGACTGATCCCGAGGAGTTTCTTGCATGGGAATCCACTTGTGAGAGGGTATTCTAAGTCAATGATCTCACCGAGGAAAGAAAGATTTGCTACGCGATTGCTCATTCTGAGGGTTATGCTACTACTTGGTTGGAATATGTTAAATGTTTTGGCAATGTTTTGGTAGAGGGGCAGCCCCCTCCTTGGTTTCGATTAGTGTACCTCATGAGACAAAGGTACTTGCCCGAAAGTTACCAATAAGAGCTCCTCGCCAAGTTGTATAACTTGAGGCAAGGAAATAAGAGCGTCGTGGCTTACTACGATGAGTTCCAACAACTTATTTTGAAACTTGATCATC
>NC_061117.1:10945839-10964420 GCF_002878395.1 Capsicum annuum
TGTCAAGGGTGGGGCCACAAGGCTAGTGAATGCCCAAACCGGAGAAATGTAATCCTTAGGGAGGGAAAATTGTATTACCTTGGTGAGGAGGTGGGACTTGAATCGAATAAGGTTGATGAAAACCCTCAAGATGGAGAGCAAGAAGCCGAGGTGGAAATTGACGAAGGCGGGGAAGATATTTGGCCGATTGATGGAGAGTGTGTAGTACCTTTGTTTATGGCAAGGAGAGTCATGCTTAGTGATAGTTTAGAGGAGGAAACTGAGAGTGAGGAGGATCCGAGAGTCAAGGTTGTGGGATTTGCCCACAAAGACCCTTTATTGCTTACTAACCAAGATGCTAGCACTTTTCCTGGCATCCATTCTTCTTATGTGTAGTTTGTAGAACATGTAAGTCCAAGGAACATGCTTGATGATCTCATGGAACCCTTGATTGAATATCCTAACCTTTGGAGGATCCTTGAAAATATGATTCAAAGAGGAGAGCTTGCGGGTGATGATTACTTGAATTTGTGGACAAAGTTCTCTCAAGATGGAGAGGATGATACAAGTGCGATTGCGTAAATGGACTTATATGGGTGTGTATTGAATTCGGCCAAGTGTGTGAGAAAGAGAAATGTAATTAAGGGCCCTAACATACCCAAATCAGCCACTACATTGCACTAGAGGGGTGCCACTCACTTGAGGGACATTTTGGATATTTTGACTCCTATTTGTAATACACTATATAAGGAACAACTTAGGGTTTTTGTAACTTAGTTGATTATTTTTAATACTTGAAACTTGTAACACTTAAAGTTCTCTCTCTAGTCTTGTGAGAGTGAGTTCCAACCGAAACTAGGGTAGATACAAGTGTGGATTCACTTGTGTTTGCACATTGGCTTGAAACGTTGGTGTTTAGAGGAGGTAAAGGCCTTCTTGTGTCAACGTAGAGTTAGGTATTTGTTGCGGATAGTGTTAAGGGTCTAAGATTGTAACAATTCTTGGGTTCTTAAGATTGTCCCTTTATTTGGTCTAACTATTTATCTTGTATCTTGTTGAATCCGTTGGTTTCTTGTTGTTGTTAATGAACCCGTAGCTTTCTTCTTGTTGTTACATTGTTGTTCTTGTCTTGTGTTGTTAATTTAGTCTGGATGTTGGCTGGAAATTGGTGTTAAATACCACATTACATTGAGTTCTTGTTGTTGATCTTGAATCCGAGAGGGGTCACTCAAAGGGTCCTCGGTTCTCTTGAACTTGCGGACTGTTTTGAGTGTGTGTTTTGTGTGTTTTTGGATGATCTGGTATCAATTGGTCTAGCTATACATAGAAAGGAAAAACGTGGACAACTAAAGTAATTTTTCAAGGAACTAAAAACAAACGAATCCGAGTGAAAATAACAAAATCAAAATCGTAACGAACGACATTTAGGCCACAAACAACACTCTAAAACTAAAAAAATGAGATTTCAAACTAAAATAGCAAACTAAGAGAAGTTACAACCCGCAAGCATAAGAGGATTTTATTTGAACTAAATGACAGACAATCGCCTAAATCTTTAACAACATAAGGATAAAACAATAAATTTGAGGATCTACAATAAGAATCACACGATCGATAATGAAAAGCAATGACGAGTGAAATATCAACACAACGACAATCATCACAGGCAAATCCTATAGTCATCAAAGTCGTCTACAACAAACAATCCCAGCGTACAAGGCGATCAAAAGAGTAAAACGCTACTATGACTATAGAACGACGAGAAGGAGAAGAAAAAAAAATCAAAACTAAAAGAGATGAAGTATTACCTGTTTCATATCAAAAAATCAAGACTCGAGCCGTCGTCGAAATTCTGAACACCACCAGAAAGCTTCGCTGCAACTCCGTGGATTTTGAGTAGTCGACGATTTTTCACGAAAAAAAAAATTACTAGAAAATTAAACTTTTTACTCGAAAGATTTCTTCAAACCTTCAAGACTTAGCATTTTCAGCTCACAATGAGCTTTATATAGAAGAATTTCGGGGATGAAAATCCACTTTCGTTGATGTGGAAAAAAAGGGAAATCGAGGGTAATTTGGAAATTTTCAAAGGTGAGATGATTTTTGTTTTTTAACAGTTTTGGGAATGGAAGCTGAACTTCCCTTTGGTTCTCCCCGAAAGCGCCCTTCCTTTTTTGAGCCCATTTTTAAGGAACTCGAAAAAAAAATTGAAAAATTTAAAAAGAAATATTTTATAACTTTTATAACTATAACTCGAAAAGTTTTAAAAGGAAAAACAAAATTATTTCGAAGAGTTTCAAAAGAAACCAAAAAATGGCTTATAAAACCCATTCAAAGGTGATTATTTTTGAATTTTTTGATGAGGATAGAGTTGTAACCTTATTCTTGTACTAATTTTTACCTTTCTTGAAGTAATTTGAATGGGTTCAACCAATAGAAATTGGGGAAAATGAATAATCCCTAAGAACCAATGGAATTCGCACAAACACGTACGAATTCGTACTATTCCATCCAAGAATAACAAATTTAAACGTTGGGTAGGAAACCTATACCACTTCTAGAAGGTTCTCGAACCTTCCACGGTATACCATCGCATGGGGGTTATGTGACGCATAGGGAAAAGGTCGGGTCGATCTCGGGTTTTGTTGTATGGGTCTTGTTGCTGGTGTCGGCTTCTTGTTGTTGGTGTGTTGATGTCGTTGTTCTTCGTTTGTTGCTGAAATTGCTACTGTACGTTGCTGTTGCAGCTGTTTGGACGCTGGTTAAAGGAGAAAGGAAATAGTGGGTCGGGTAGATATTGTTGTAGAGTTGGCTGGGGCAGAATGGTATTGGGCCTGTTGTGGTGTTAATTAATTCGAAATAATATAAGTTTTAATTTGGGATAGGATGTTTATTAAATAACCCATGAATAAAAATGTAGACAATTGTATTTAAACTCTAGCCTAATTAAAATTCAATTGATCAATTGCATTGTAATTATGACCGAATTGATTTCAATTAAGGTTCAATTTAATAAATTGACTAAATTAACATAATATTTGAAATAAATTAACAACTAATTAAATCCGAGCTTCTTGATTCAATAAAATCAAACAAATATTTTTCCAAATAAACTATCTCTAAGAAAAAATTATATTTAAATCAAGATTTTTACCATTTGAATCAATTTTCAAGATAATTCTAGATTAAAATTTGATTTTTCATAAAATAATTATTTAAGTAAAAAAATTATACAATTTCTATATACAAATACAAAAACATATCATCATTACTTAAAATGGCAAAATTATCTAGCTAAATACTTTGAAAAGATTTTATTCAGATAAAATAAATATTATAATTTTATTTA
Organism: Capsicum annuum; assembly: GCF_002878395.1. Taxonomy (NCBI): domain Eukaryota; kingdom Viridiplantae; phylum Streptophyta; class Magnoliopsida; order Solanales; family Solanaceae; genus Capsicum; species Capsicum annuum. The sequence goes on from NC_061117.1 coordinate 10,949,168, forward strand.
AAATTGAAGAAACTCAGAACTAAAATTAGTTGAGGAAGACAAAAATTAGGTGTCACCAATAAGAAATCTCCAAAACAAATTTGAGTTGAAAGGTCTAATGATTAAGTTTCCATATAAGTTCATACAAGGATCAAATTTAAATAAGCATTTCTCCTAGAATATTTAGAGTTATGTGACTCATTACCTATCAAATTAAAAAATTTTGAGTCTTGTTTCCAATGTCATCAATCATTGATTAATACGAGTCTGAAATTAAGAGTTATGGTCATTTTAATAAAAGGTGGTAGAGTAGCTACCCAGCCTGATTTAAAAAATCCTTCAAGGGTAATTTCGTCCAAACCTTTCAAGTACCCTCAACACAATCTAAAAATTTTCTTTACCAGTGTTAAGACATTTTTACAGCACATAACACCCCTTATTCTCCTCCCTAACACAACTATTAAGAACGCATGAAAAGTTTATTTAAGAATCAAGTCAAATCCCTCCATTCCAATTACAATTCTTCTAGCTTTTTTGAGGTATATAAAACTACTCTTTCTTTGTAATTTCTTGAACTTCATGTTCTCCAATTCAAGTTATTCCAGCATAAAATAGGGTTTAAGAATTTCTATAATCTTATTTCCTCAATTAAATTCTCAAGTAGTTTTTTTTAAAGATATCTGTGGGTAAACTCTCTCTTTTCTTGATTTGCTCTAAATTGTGTCAATATGAATAACTTATGCGTAATTCAAGTGTTGAAAATTCCTTTGACGTATGAACTTTTGTAAATCCATGAATCACTTGAAGTTTTGAAATAATTGAACTTATTACTACGAATTTCATGACCCTAACTCATATTAGCTCCAAAAATTATGAATTTGATAAAGAATGGAACTTTTCTTGATTTCTAGTATGGACAATTTTGTTTATTCTCCAACCGTAATATTGTAATTTGTTTTTACTATTGAATTAATTTGCTGGTTTGAGCATTTTCATTACATAATATGAATATGAATCCTAATAAGAATATTTTTAGTTAACTCATTATTTCCTCAAAAGCTATGTGAGCCATATTCATGAACTATAACATAGTGAATTATGATATTACCTCTTATAACTATCCAATAATGATAATAACTTATGACTTATGAACTCAATGTGGTTTGTTCTCTGGCATATCCTTAATATTTTTGTTATAGCAAGTCTACCGGAAATAACTTTCAAATTTGAACGGGAATTGTGACCCCCAACAAAAAGAATTCAATTTGCTCCATAATGCTTATAAATGGTATGAAAAGCTTTGAACTGAACTATTAACCTAATTTAACATGACACTCCAAGAATGCTAAAAATGATATGAACATTTCAAAAGTTCACTCTCCTTAAAGTGAGGAAAACCCTTAACTTATGAATTAATTTGACATAATCAATTATGATTCTGCCTCTCATAAACCCTTGATGATGCTAATGAATCATGAAAACTACAAGAATGAGCCAAAAGTGGCAAATTCATGATAATAAGCCTAAGGTGTCTAAATCTTAAATATGAATCCAAGTTGGTAAATTATCAGGCATGGGCTCTAAAGTGGCTAAACCAAGAATATGAGCCTAATATGACTAATCTATGAACATGAATAAACAAGATAAACACATAACGTTATGAGCTTTATAAAGTTAGTTAGCTGACCGTGAAGGCATAGGTTTAAACGACAAATGTCCGAAACTATATTTGTCGACATAGCATAGTGATTATTCCGTAAGTAGGATAATTGTTTTCTTCATGTGTACCGAAAAGGGGCTAACCATAGATACTTGCTAGAAAATTATGTCATGTCATGTCCTATGTCTGGCAAGGTATAGGATGGCTTAGTTGATGGGGACGAGATCAAACTCCATGCACTCACATGGTGGTTTATGATGGTTCACTACTTTCTACCACAAATAATCAAAGGAATTATAAATTTTATATTCCTGCTCCTTTCCAGTTATCTTCACTAACGTTTGAATTTTACTATCATTTGTAATCTCTTGAGGTACTACCCTCTTGAAATGATTTTGCATACCAATACATTTCACGTATTGACCGTATTTGGTGCCACATCGTTTCATGATGTAGGTTCTGACTCTAAACTCCGCACTTAGGTGTCTCATTAGAATATCTATCCTCTGCCATTGGTGAGCCTCTTTCCTATCAGGAGGATGGACGAGATATGATGACTTTCTTATATTTTCATTTCTTTCAGTATTGGTACTTTTTAGAGGCTTCACGGGATGGTGTAGTTGTTGTTGACACCTAATTTTTTTCCTCCACAACTAAGTTTAATTTCGATCTACTTCGATTTTAAATAAAATTACAACATTTTTGTTTTATCCAAATAAAAGCGTTTCAAAGCATTTATCTAGAATTTTTTTTATTTTTAGTAGCGATTATATATTATCGTATTCAATCATATGAAATTAAATAATTTTTCTATTTAAATATCTATTTTACGAAATATTGAATTTTACTCAAGCCTTATCTTGAAAAATTAATTCAAATGGGTAAGACCTTGAATTGAATAGATTTTGTTCCCAAAAATAATTTATTTGGATGAATATTTATTTGGTTTTATCTCATCAAGAAGCTCGGGGTTAAACAAAGTATTAATTCGTATCGAATTTCAATTTAATTTAGTCAATCTATTATATTTGACCATAATTGAAATCAAAATGGCCATAATTGCAATGCAATCCGCCAATTGATTTTTTATTTGGTCAAAATTAAATAAATTGAGCTAAATTTTAAATTTCAATTGGGGTTATATTTTAAATAACCCCCAAATTCCCAAAAACTCTCGTAACTTCTATCCAATTTTCACCAAAAATAATTTTAAATTTGTAATAGATTGTACAATTCCTCATCAACTTAGTCCTTTTTCCAATTTTGAAATTCAAAAATTGTACTACATTGTACAATTTCTGTCACCTTATCTTTCACCTCACCTTATCTTCAACTTTAAAATTCCAAAAATACCCCTAAATGCTTTTTATCCCATATTGGTGGATGAAAAGAATTGAATCCCCATCATTTCCTATAAATATTACCATTATTTTGGTAGAAAGACCAAGGCTTGAAAGGTGATTTTTTTTTTATCAGAATAGTTATTTTTCTTTAGTAAAAATTTTTGGTTCATTGAGTTAGTCGGCTAATCAAAATTTTCGAGTTGCCGGCGTCGTTTTTCAGTGGTGGTTGATTCCGACGAAACTCGTAGTCTCGATTTGCTGCCTTAAAAAAGGTGAATGTGCCTCTCCCTTTTATTTTTATTTTTATTTTTTATCACCAATTTCTTCTTCATCTGTTTCCCCGTAGTAATATTTATTTAGTCGCAATTATGAATGAGGCTGGGATTGTTTGTTGTAGAGGCTTTGATGGCCAAAGGACTTGTTTATGATGATTATGATTTTTATGTCGTTATTTTAAGTTGAAGTTGCTCTATATTGTTGTTGTTGATTCTTATTCACCATTTTAGCTTCATGTAATTACGTTTTAGGCTATTGTTATCATATAACTCAAATGGTATTTTGTTATGCTTGTAGGTTGTAATTTCACTTAGTTTTGTCAATCTAATGCAAAGGCTTTATTTTTTAGTTTTGATATGTTGTTAAGAGCCTAATTGTTGTGGTTTCGAATTTGTTCGATTTCATTTTTAGTTCTTGAAAAAATGGCTTTACTTGTTCAAGTTTGCATCTTTATTGCATAATTGAACCACTTCTAAATGTTTCCTTGACATTTAATGTCAATGAAAAAATAAAGTCGGTTTATAAACAAAAATTTCTACTCGAAGATCCTTTTGTTTGAAGATTAATCGTTGTGATTTCGATTTTATTCGGATTTATTTTTTAGTTTCTTTGAAAATTTGCTTTAGTTTAAGTTTTTCCCTTTTGGTGTGTAATCAAACCGCTTCTAAATTTTCCTTGACCTTTAATGTCAATGAAAAAATAAAGTCGATTTATAAACCAAAATTTCTACTCGAAGATCCTTTGTTTGTGGATTAATCGTTTTGGTTTCGATTTTATTCGAGTTCATTTTTAGTTTCTTTGAAACATTTCTTTAGTTCAAGTTTTCCCTTTTTGGTGTGTAGTCAAACCGCTTCTAAATTTTCCTTGACCCCTAATGTCAATGTAACAAATGAAGTCGGTTTATAAAGTAAAATTTTAACCCGAAGATTCTTTTGTTTGTGGATTAATCGTTATGATTTTGATTTTATTCAAGTTCATTTTTAGTTTCTTTGAAAATTGCTTTAATTCAAGTTTTCCCCTTTTGGTGTGTAGTAAAACCGCTTCTAAATGTTCCTTGACCTTTAACGTCAATGAAAAAAAATAAAGCCGATTTATAAACCAAAATTTTTATTTGAAGATCCTTTTGTTTGAGGATTAATCGTTATGGTTTCGATTTTATTCGGGTTCATTTTTAGTTTCTTTGAAAAATTACTTTAGTTCATGTTTTCTCCTTTTCGTGTGTAGGTAAACCGCTTCTAAATGTTCCTTGACCTTTAATGTCAATGGATAAAAAATGAAGTCGGTTTATAAACCAAAATTTCTACTTGAAGATCCTTATGTATGTGGATTAATTGCTGTGGTTTCAATTTTATTCGGGTCATTTTTAGTTTCCTTACAAAATTGCTTTAGTTCAAGTTTTTTCCTTTTGATACGTAGTCGAACCACTTCTAAATGTTCCTCGACCCTTAATGTCAATGAAAAAACTGAAGTTGGCCTATAAATCAAAATTTCTACCCGAAGATCCTTTTGTTCGTGGATTAATCGTTGTGGTTTTGATTTTATTTGGGTTCATTTTTCGTTTCTTTGATAAATTGCTTTAGTTCGAGTTTTCCTCTTTGATGCATAGTTGGATCCCTTCTAAATGTTTCTTGACCTTTAATGTCAATGAAAAATATGGAGTCGGTTTACAAGTCAAAATTTCAACCCGAAGATCCCTTTGTTTGTGGGTTAATTGTTATGATTTCAATTCTGTTTGGGTTCATTTTTAGTTCTTTGAAAAATTGCTTTAGTCCAAGTTTTTCTTTTTAATGCATAATTAGACCGTTCCTAAGTGTTCTTTGACCCTAATGTCAATGGAAAAGATGGAGTTGGTTTATAAGCCAAAAGTTTGACTCGAGGATCCCTCTATTATGCTCTTATGCAAAGTTTACTTTAAACTTGCAAAAGAGAGGAAAGAGGTGAAATAATCCTATTCAATTAATTTGTCTCTTCTAAAGAACTATCTAAACTCGCTTTAGAATTTGAAATTTTAGTTGAAGGTTTAATCTGTGTATTTATGTTGAGCTAAATCATAAAAATTATACATTTTTATGAAGTTCGCTCAAGATTCATTCTTATATTGTTAAATAAGAATATGTGCTAAAGTGTTTATTTCAGTTTTGATGTGTTGCTTTCTCTTCGTCTTTATTTTGAAGTTGTCTCTCTGTCCTGAAGTGTTATTTTTCTATTTATTTAGGTTAAAATGTGAAAGTTTGAAAATTTGTTACTACTTTTAAATTGATTCTAATCTTTCCTTTTTCTTCTTTGTTTAACATGTAAAATGATGAGTCCAAATGGACTCTCCTCATATGTATTTCAATAGCGGGCCAATGTGGCCCATTTTCCATTCGAGTCATCCTCTTGAGCCTATCAAACTGGTCAAATTTTTGGAGAAAGAAGTTGTCGCCGATGGGAGAAAATGGGGTTAAAGTTTATATTTTTTAGTAGTTAAGAGACATGAAAAGTCTCATTTCTTTTATTGCTTTATTTATCATTATGCATTTAGTTATTTATTTATTCATTTGGGCCTCGAAGCCAAAGTTGTAAATTAATATAGGTGAAGTCGATTATGTACCAAAAGGTCCAAAAGATGGTTTAGGACAGGTTATGGGCCAAAGCCCAATATTTAGATTAGGATGGTGAAGATGGGCCGAAAGTCCAATTAGATTAGGATAGGGTTAATAGATTTGGGCTTAAGAGCCTAAATCGATTATTTCTTCCCCCTTCCATTTTTTAATTTGCTATTTGACTTTAATTTGCTTAGAACTAGTTAGATTCTCTACAAAGTCATTAAAAACTGATTTTGCATGAAGCTCAGAAAAAATATTTCTTAAGCAATTTCTTTTCAACAATCAATTTTTCTTTTTAGAAGTTAGTCAGAAGAATTATTTCCAAACAGTTCGGATAACCGCAAGTTAGCGGACATTTTAGGTGGCTTAAAAACCTTCCTAAAATGTTAATGAGAATCGCTTACCTAGAATTTCTAAACTTAAATGATTTTTTTTTGTTTTGAAATCATTTGAGTAATTTATAAAGGTTTTCTTAATTTTCCTAAATAAATTAAGTGCTGACTCTAAAAGTCACATTTTCGCAAAACAGAAATGGCGACTCTTCTGGAAACTTTAACTAGGTTCTAATCAAATGTTTGAATTTATCTTTTGACTAACTGTTTAAACTGTTTACATACATATATGTTTCAATTCTGCAAAATTTAATTGTTGCATTTTATGGCATAATCCCACATGATTATTAAACCGTTTTAGGATTTCATGGATGTCCCGACCCCTGTAGATCAACTCCAAATTAAGTATTGGAAATTCGACGATTTATTGGCACATCAGGCGGTCGGAGGCTGTTCGTATTTTCAAACCTAATTTGTCCGCTTGGGAACCTGTGTCCAAACCCACCCTAGACACCTAAGATAGAGCTAAACCAAAACTCTTTTAAGTTTGAGCCTAGGATGATCCAATACCCGAGAGGGTATTGGGCCCATTAGAAAACTTGTCTTGCGTCTATTGACCCTGAGTTACTTATAGACGAACCATATTTGTGTGTTGAAGAAATATATGTTTGTTTAATCCAATCCATTATGCTTTGGGGGTTGGAGAAAGGCTTGCTTTGATAACTTTCGTGTAAGAATGCCTCAATAATACACCAATTGAGGGAGTAATTGAAGCGAGGCATGCAAAAAATTGAATGATTTGGATGGTTGTATGATTTTCCAGATTATCCAAAGCTTAGTTATACGAAAATTGTTTGATCATCAACAGATGTCACCTATGACAAGAAGTGGACAAAGCTAAGAAGGCGAAGGCCGATAGAAGAGCATCTAGGAGCTAGTATTTCCTATCCCCTGGGCGGGACATTGTTCTTTTTCTCATGTTATTCTCTCTTTCCCTAAGGATTGTATCTATTTTGTTCAACTTTCGTAAGCATTTATACTTTTTTATATACTTAATGAGGTTTTGGGGGATAATGGATTGGTTTTAAAAAAATATATACTTCCTTCAAATACGTTAGGCCAACTCTTAGCTCAAAAGGGTCACCCAATTAGGATGTACGTTTATTACAATATGCTTGTGTGATATAACTGCTTCATGTGCTTATACGTATTATGTTGATTCGAATCAAAGGCAAATTGATTCAATCCCATTTGCCATTGAGCATCTCTAGGCAGAAATATACCCAATATATAAAAGTCCGACCAAATATATTTCAGGTCTCCTAAATCTCTCAGAAAAGTCTGCAATCATTTTTAAAACTTCCTAAATGCTCGCTACCATTTTAGGAAGGTTGAATAATGGACTCAGAAGAAGCCATTATATGTTCGAACTACGCAGGGCCTGATTTCTCCTCCGTGAGATACGTAGGCATCTTTTTGGCCCGACCCCTATTCTCAAAAACTTTGTTGTCCTTCACTTTCTTGAAAGAAGAAATAAGGTCAGAAAGGAGAAGAGTTGAACCTTCCTAAAAAATTCCACCTATCCTTATTATTAAGCGAGCTCTTGTTCATTGAAATTCTTGAGTCATCATTACTTCATGGATCAATTCGCATGAGATTAGAAACAACTCTATGTATGTACTTCCTACCTTATATTTTGTTTTGCTTATTACTAACAGAATCTAACACGTCAGCTTTAGAGTTATTTTTACTTTGCAGGTAATAGGAACTACTATGTGTTGGCATAAAATGACCCTACTTCACTGGATCAAAGTGAATAAGAGATTTCCCTCTTGACTATAGCTTTGTTACATGAAAAGAAAAATGACTAGTAGTAAAACTAGACTCTAGTACTCATTTTTCAAAATCTATAAGTGATGGTCTCGAGGATGGAATAGGGCAAAATGTAAGAATTTTTCAAGACAACCGGGACAATGGAAAGTGAATTGGAGGAAACATTATTGAAATGGACCTCTAATCAACTCATGACTCATCGCCCGTCGTGCAACAATAACTTAAAGCCTACCATTGTCCTATCATGTCAAAAATCAAAATGAGCAAGACAAGAAAGATAATGATGAATGGGAGACAATAGCCCTAGAACAGTAAACAGACGATCCAAAGAGTTCTAAAATCAAGAAAGCCTAATCTGGAAGAAATTGAGGTGGTTAACTAGGAGGAAAATGACTAAGAGAATCAGGGTCGATGTCTATCTAGAAAAAGCAAGTAAAAGGAATCTTATCAATTATCTCAAAGGAAAATTGGACAGTTGATCACTCGTTCTATCAAGACAAACACAATGAGAGTGACATGTCATCCATAGAGTGATTATTTCTATCCTAGTAGGATGGATAAGAGTATCTAGGGTCATTTAACCCTGAAAAAGAGTTTTATGTACGAGCTACATTTGACCTGAATTTCCAAATGAGGGATACGTAGGTTGCCTATGTCGACTTCGATCAACCCCTTAGGATAATTTATCCTTTCCTTTTATGTATGAACTACGTGATGACCTGAATTCTTAAGAAAGGTATATGTAGGTGGACTTTGTCGGATTTGGTCAATCCATTAGATTTTTCTATATATCTCTAGAGTAGTACGAACTACATTTGACCTGAATTCCCAAGAAAGGGATACGTAGGCAGCCTATATTGGCTTCGGTCAATCCATTAGATTTTTATATATATCTCTAGATTAGTACACACTATGTTTTACCTGAATTCCCAAGAAAGAAATACGTAGGCAGCCTATGCCGGCTTCGGTCAACCCCTTAGGAGAATTTATCTTTTCCTTTTATGTATGAACTATGTGATGACCTGAATTCCCAAGAAAGGGATACGCAGGCTACCTATGTCGACTTCGTTCAATCCATTAGATTTTTCTATATATCTCTAGAGTAGTACAAACTATGTTTGACTTGAATTCCCGAGAAAGGGATACGTAGGAGGCCTATGTCGGTTTTGGTCAACCCCTTAGGAGAATTTATCCTTTCCTTTTATGTACAAACTACGTTTGAACTAAATTCCCGAGAAAGGAATACGTAGGCGGCCTATGTCGGCTTCGGTCAACCCCTTAGGATAATTTATCCTTTCCTTTTATGTATGAACTATGCAATGACCTGAATTGTCAATCCTTTAGGAGAATTTATCCTTTCCTTTTATGTATGAACTATGTGATGACCTGAATTCCCAAGAAAGGGATACGTAGGCTGCCTATGTTGGCTTTGATCAATCCATTAGATTTTTCTATATATATCTTGAGTAGTACGAACTATGTTTGACCTGAATTCCCTAGAAAGGGATACGTAGGTGGCCTATGTCGGCATAGGTCAACCCCTTAGGAGAATTTATCCTTTTCTTTTATGTATGAACTACGTGATGACTTGAATTCCTAAAAAGGGATAGGTAGGCGGCCTATGTCGGCTTCAGTCAACCCAATAGATTTTTCTATATATATCTAGATTAGTACGAACTACGTTTGACCTGAATTCCCAAGAAAGGGATACGTAAGCAGCCTATGTCGGCTTCGATCAATCCCTAAGGAGAATTTAGTATTTCCTTTTATGTATGAACTACGTGATGACCTGAATTCCCAAAATAGGGATGCATAGGTGGCCTATGTCAGCTTCGGTCAACCCAATAGATTTTTCTACATATCTCTAGAGTAGTCTTGAACTACGTTTGACCTGATTCCTGCTTCAACGGGATACGTAGGCGCCCCAATGGCTCGGTCATATAACCCCAGGAAATGGAAACAGGGGCAGAATTTTCGAGAAGGAATCTCGAAAATTCAGAAGAGGAAGATCATCATCCGACAAAGCGAGCGTACTCTAACAAATACTTTAGATCATCTCGAGCTGAGATCATCTCAAACAATATTAACTGGGATAGAAATTTTGAGGAAGGCCTCAAAATTTCCACTAAACACTAGAATATATTTCAAATTCCCCAGCGCTAGAGGTCAAAGTCAAGCTTTAGAAGTCACCAGCTGCGACAAAGTTTAGGTAGACTAAATCTTTGCGTATGATAGAAATTTTGATAGAAACCCTCAGCGACGATGATGAATCCCTGAAATTCCTCCATCAAACGTCAGATACATTCAAAACCAAGAGAAAGATGTTCGTTGAGCTAGTACATGACATAATTGACAGAGATTTTATAAATCTTTTACAAAAATTTTGAAACTAGTTTTAAAAATTAAGACTACTTTCGAAAATCAATGCAAATCTTTTACATAATGGTTGCCTAGGAATCTATTGGGACGACGAGTCAGGGTGGCAGTCCCAACACAATGGAGTATTCGAAAGATGGAGAGGAGCAAATCAAGTATCGAAGGAGGTCAACACAGAGTAGTTTCACTCAAGACTAATCATTTTTCTGTAGATGTAGGGATAAATACACAAAAATGGAAATCATTTTAAAAAATCCCCAAGCGAGTTGCGAGCTACACCAAACCATATAATGCTCAAGAACGGTATTTTTGGTTAGCCTTAAAAAGGGGTTTAATACCCATTTATCGAGGACCTTTTGAATTGTCTATCTCATTTCTTGAGGCCATGAAGGATAAACAAAGGTGTTTTATCTTTTTTATGAATGTTGTATTTAGAATTTTCCTAATAAATAAATAAATAAATAGTCGCTAGCAAAAGCGACTTTGTATCTACTAAATATTTACCTTGAGTGAAGTGCATTCAAGGGAGTCGGCAAGATAAATACAACAATCAAAGAATCACTCAATAGGAGGAAGAGCACAAAGTCATCCTCAAAATTCACCTTAAAGTGAAGCAAATGGTATTTGAGTAATCCCCAAACAAGGGTTTTGCCCCATTTACTTGCATTCGGTGGATCTACTATTTTATTATTTCTTCAAAAAGAGAAGATTAATAGCGGAATAAGTTATTCAAACTATGATGCTTAGTATTTGTCATTAAACTATCATAAAGCTTGACTGTGGTCGCCAGTGAGAGTGACATTTGTGTCTGCTAACCGTCTACCTTGAGTATAAGTATATGTAGAATGTAAAATGCAGACAAACAAACTCAGGACAAACTATTTTCAAATCACCTGAAAAACCATTTCATATCAGTCCATTGACAAGAGGGCCATGTCGAGAGGGTTATTTCATATCATCTCATTATTGAGAGGGTCATTTTATGCCATACAGAGAGGGTAATTTCATATCATCTCATTACCGAGAGGGATATTTTATGTCATTCTGATAGGGCCATTTCATATCATCACTGAGAGGGCCATTTCATGCCATGCCGAGAGGGCCATTTCATATCATCTCATTGTCGAGAGGGCCATTCATGCCATTGCTGAAAGGGCTATTTTATATCATCACCGAGAGGGCCATTTCATGCTATGCCGAGAGGGCCATTTCATATCATCCCATTATCAAGAGGGCCATTTCATACCATTACCGAGGGGGTTATTTCATATTATCGTTGAGAAGGCCATTTCATGCCACGTCGAAAGGGCCATTTCATATCATCTCATTACCTAGAGGGCCATTTTATCTCATTTGCAAGAGGGTCATTTCATTTTATTCCATTGCCAAGAGGGCCATTTTATCTTATTTCATTATTGAAAGAGCCATTATATTTGATATCTGTTGAGAGGCGAGATAGCATATGCTGTCGTCGAGGATATCATCAGCACTTAATATCTATTGACACGGGAGATATCATACGCTGGCATCGAGGATATCATCGGCATTTAATATCTATTGACACGCGAGATAGCATACACTGGAGTCGAGGATATCATCAACATTCAATATCTGTTGATATGTGAGATAGCATATGCTGGCGTCAAGTATATCATCATCATTTAATATCTGTTGACATGCGAGAAAGCATACGTTGACGTCGATAATATCATCAGCATTTAATATCTATTAACACACAAGATAGAAAATGTTGTCATCGAGGATATCTCATTATTTTATGAATCAACATCTGAATGCATCAAAAACACGCAATTTGAAGGAATATCTTTAAGTCGCTATCTGAAGACGGGTAATATATAAGATTTCCTAGAAATTGACAATTTGAGGATCATCTATAAGGCATATTATTTGAAATAGGTTAGTATGCAAGATTACCTATGAGTTGATAGCCCATAATCCATTCGTAAGCCTCAATGGCATCCTATCCGGATAGTGTGCAAGGTTACCCAAAAATTGATAGTTGAAGGCTATTCATAAGTCGCAACTAAATCCTTACCGGAGAATATATGAGATTATCAAATCGGCAAGTCCAAGGGTTCTCTATAAGCCACGTCATATCCAAGATCAATTATGTGTAGGATTACCCAAAGACTAGAAATTTGAAAGATATCTATAAGTCATATTGTATCCAAGGTCGGATGATGTACAGTAATACCTGAGAGCTAGCAACTGGAGGGATATCTGTAAGTCATCTCTTATCCAAGGTCGGATAATGTACAGGATTACCTAAAGGCTATAAATTCAAAGAATATTTGTAAGTCATCTCGTATCCAACATCAAATAATGTTTCATCGGTGTCCAAAAGGGCCACCCCACTTTAAAGACATATTCAATCGATAAATAAGCTAATTAGGCAATAACAAAGAGGGTTGTTGTGTCTGTTATTACAAGTTATTTCTTTCCAACAGGCACATGAGAGGGTGACCACTTTTTAGGCGACAACTCATGTGGAGATATGGTAAAAGACTATATACCTCTTTCATGAATTATGTTTAGTACTAATATTTTATCTTTGAAACATAGTCGAGAGAATCCGAGAGGATGAAAATCTCAAATCAAAACCAGAGGTACGGACTACTCCAGATAGGATGCAACACAACGTGGAACACTTTCTTAGTAGCAAAATGAGACATAGTCTAGATAGGGATGTCAAACTCTTTGGATGCGAGCTAAAGGATGATCTCTATCCAACCACACCCCTTTTATAATACATGTGGGTATTTTCGGATATTCTGGTTTCAGCTTCACCTTCGGGATACTTCTAAACTCATACCGAGGGTAACCATCTCTTTCTTTCAAATTCGAGTGATAGGACACCTAGAGTTTTGGAAATTATATCCAGGTAAATTCTTGTCTATGGATGTGAAGAATCCCAAATTCATGGTTAAGAGGTTACAAGCCTCCTTTCCATAACTTGGTCAACATGTCACTCATCCAGAATCAAAGATCATTTGAAATAAAAGACTATCTTTTCTACCGATTGAGTTAAACTACAAGTAGTCTGATTGATTGAGTCTCGGGGATATGTAGGTTGGGCTCGTTATTGAAATTTGAATGCATTCCATCCTCCCCAAATCTCTTTATTCTCCACCTTTTTAGTTTCATCAAAAACTCTAAAACCGATATAGCTTGTGAATTTTTTAAAAATCGTGCTTTGAATCAAGCTTTATGAACTACAAGAGGCCTGAATTCTTATGTAATCTGAGATATGTAGGAAACCTGATATCGAGGTCCGTCCATAAATCCATGAAACTCGTACGAAAACCAATCTCTGTCAAAAATGAATTTATGGTCGGACAAAAATTAGGAATGTCAAACTCCCTTTGACCAGGGTTACTTGCACCCACCCTATTCAAAGGGAGGGGGTAGTTGTTGACACCTAAATTTTTTCTTCCACAACTAAGTTTAATTCCGAGTTTCTTTGATTTTAAATAAAATTACAATATTTTTGTTTTGTCCCAAAAAAAGCATTTCAAGCATTTATCTAGAAATATTTTTCATTTTTAGTAGCGATTATATATTATCGTATTTAATTATACGAAATTAAATCTTTTTTCTATTTAAATATCTATTTTACAAATATCGAATTTTAATCAATCTTTATCTATAAAAATTAATTCAAATGGGTAAGACCTTGATTTGGATATATTTGGTTTCCAAAATTAATTTATTTGGACGAATATTTATTTGGTTTTATCTCGTCAAGAGGCTCGTGATTAAACAAAGTATTAATTCATATTGAATTTCAATTTAATTTAGTCAATCTATTAGATTTGGCCATAATTGAAATCAAAATCGCTATAATTGCAATGCAATCCGCCAATTGATTTTTAATTTGGTCAAAATTAAATAAATTTGGTTAAATTTTAAATTTCAATTGGGGTTATATTTTATATAACCACAAAATTCCCAGAAACTCTCTTAACTTCTACCCAATTTCCACCAAAAATAATTTTAAATTTGTACTAGATTGTACAATTCTCCCTCAACTTTGTGCTTTTTCCAATTTTGAAATTCAAAATTATACATGTACAATTCTCCCTCAACCTTATCCTTTTTCCAATTTTAAAATTTTAAAATTGTACTACATTGTACAATTTCCCCCCACCTTATATTCCACCTCACCTTATCTTCAACTTTAAAATTCAAAAAATACCCCTAGATATTTTTTCTACCACATTGGTGGATAAAAAGAATTGAATCTCCATCATTTCCTAAAACTAATACCACTATTTTGGTAGAAAAACCTAGGTTTGAAAGGTGAAATTTTTTTTTTTGAGTAAAATAGTTATTTTTATTTAGTAAAAATTTTTGGTTCATAGAGTTGGTCGGCTAATAAAAATTTTTGAGTTGCCGGTGACATTTTTCGGTGATGGTTGATTCCGACGAAGCTTGTAGTCTCGTTTTGCTATCTTGAAAAAGGTGAACGCACCTCTCCCTTTTATTTTTATTTTTTATTACCAATTTCTTCTTCATCTCTTTCTCTGTAGTAATATTTATTTAGTCGCAATTGTAAATGAGGCTGGGATTATTCGTTGTAGAGGCTTTGATGGCCAAAGGACTTGTTTGTGATGGTTATGATCTTTATGTCATTATTTTAAGTTGAAGTTTCTTTATATTGTTGTTATTGATTCTTATTCACTATTTTAGCTTCATGTTGTTATGTTTTAGGCTACTGTTATCATATAACTCAAATGGTATTTTGTTATGCTTATAGGTTGTAATTTCACTTTGTTTGGTCAATCTAGTGCAAGAATTTTATTTTTAGTTCTAATATGTTGTTTGTAGCCTAATTGTTGTGGTTTT
>NC_061117.1:10967420-11167172 GCF_002878395.1 Capsicum annuum
GTGAGTGGAGTACCGCTGGCATATATCAGAGCAATCAAGGATATGTATGATGGAGCGAAAACTAAGGTGAGGACGGCGGGAGGAGACTCAGAGCATTTCACTGTCCAGACAGGGTTGCATCAGGGATCTACTCTTAGTCCCTTTTTGTTTGCATTGGTGATGGATGTGTTGACACGACGTATTCAAGGGGAGGTGCCGTGGTGTATGCTTTTTGCAGATGATATAGTTCTGATAGATGAGACTCGAGGGGGTGTGAGTGACAAATTAAAGGTGTGGAAGCAAACCCTTGAGTCTAAAGGGTTCAGGGTGAGCAGAAGCAAGACAGAGTATGTGGAATACAAGTTTAATGACGTGAGGCGGGAGAATGAGGTAGTAGTGAAGCTGGAATCATAGGAGGTAGGTAAGAGGGAGAGTTTCAAGTATCTCGGGTCCGTGAGCCAGAGTAACGGTGAGATTGACGAGGATGTCTCGCACCGTATTGGGGCGGGATGGATCAAGTGGAAGCTCGCGTCGGGGGTGCTGTGTGATAAGAAGGTGCCGCCCAAGCTTAAAGGCAAATTCTACAGGGCGGTAGTCCGTCCGGCCGTGTTGTATGGAGCGAAGTGTTGGTCAGTTAAGAACTCCTACATCCAAAAGATGAGGGTGGCAGAAATGCGGATGTTGCGCTGGATGTATGGGCTGACTAGAGGGGATAGAGTTTGGAATGAGACCATCCGGGAGAAGGTTGGTGGGACTCCAGTGGAGTGCAAGATGCGGGAAGCCCGATTGAGATGGTTCGGACACGTGAAGAGGAGGGGCATGGATGCCCCGGTCCGTAGGTGTGAGAGGCTAGCGTTGGATGGTTTTAGGCGGGGTAGGGGTAGGCCAAAGAAGTACTGGGGTGAGGTGATTAGGCGGGACATGGAGTAGTTACAGCTCACCGAGGACATGACCCTAGATAGGAAGGTCTGGAGGACGCGAATTAGGGCAGAGGACTAGGGCCAGTTTGAGTCGCTAGTGTAGGGAATTACTTGGTGGGGGTTTATTCTTGTTAGGAGTCTGTGTTCCATGTTTTATTATGAATCTGTGTGCTTTCCTCTGTTTTATATTACTTATGGGTGCCATATTTATGTTATGTAATCTTGTGTTGTGCTTTACTATGTGTTTGTGTGGTATCTCGTGTCTTGAGCCGGGGGTCTATCAAAAACAGCCTTTCTACTTCTTCAGAGGTAGAGGTATGGACTGCGTACATCTTACCCCCCCCCCCTTCCCCCAGACCCCACTAGGTGGGAATACACTGGGTTTGTTGTTGTTGTTGTATTCAAGTTAAAATATGAAAGTCTTTGAAAATTTGTTACTACTTTCAAATTGATTCTAATCTTCCCTTTTTCTTCTTTGTTTAAAATGTAAAATGATGAGTCCAAATGGACTCTCCTCATGTGTATTTCGATGGCGGGCAAATGTGGCCCATTTTCTTTTTTAGTCATCCTCTCGAGCCTATCAAACTAGTTGAATTTTTGAAGAAAGAAGTTGTCGACGATGGGTGAAAATGGGGTTAAAGTTTATTTTTTCAGTAGCTAAGAGACATGAAAAGTCTCATTTCTTTTATTGCTTTATTTATCATTATGCATTTAGTTATTTATTTATTCATTTGTGCCTCGAAGTCAAAGTCTTAAATTAATACAGGTGAAGTCGATTATGGGCCAAAAAGTCCAAAAGATGGTTTAGGATAGGTTATGGGCCAAAGCCCAATATTTATATTAGGACTGGTGAAGATGGGCTGAAAGCCCAATTAGATTAGGCCAGGGCTAATAGATTTGAGCTTAAGAGCCTAAATCGCTTATTTCTTCCCCCTTCCCTTTCTTTTATTTGCTATTTGACTTTAATATGCTTAGAATTGGTTAGATTCCCTACAAAGTCATTAAAAACTGATTTTGCATGAAACTCAAAAAAAATATTCCTTAAGCAATTTCTTTTCAACAATCAATTTTTCTTTTTAGAAGTTAGTCAAAAGAATTATTTTTAAATAGTCCAGATAACCACAAGTTAGCGGACATTTTAGGTGCCTTAAAAACCTTTCTAAAATGTTAATGAGAATCGCTTACCTAGAATTTCTAAACTTAAATATTTTTTCTGTTTTGAAATCATTTGTGTAATTTTTAAGGGTTTTCTTAATTTTCCTAAATAAATTTTATGGCGACTCTAAAAGTCATATTTCTGAAAAACAGTTGTCAAACAAACTTTTTAATTTCTAGTCTTTATCATGACTATTAGTATTGTAAAATATTAAGTGGTGTTTATAAAACATGATGAAAATATTTCTTCTTTAAGAAATCTTATTTCAATCTCATATTATTTCAGTTAGATTCTATCATGTTGGTTCTATTATCATGTGTTATGATAGAAGGTTCGCTTATGCTAGCAATAGTATCGGGTGTGTGTCACGTTCAGGGCCTCGGCTCGAAGCATAACAAACTTGGTTTTAGAGCCCATTGTTCAAGTGTCCTAAGGTGTCTATGAAGTCGTGTCTAGTAGAGTTCTTTTTGTGAGTGTGAAGCGTGCTACACTTATAATTAGGAGGCAACTGCCTACTTAGGAGACATTTTTTATTCTTTCACATTCTAGATCGTGCAATAGAGCGGCGCCAAAAAAAGAACTTACTCGAATTCGTGCGTTTCTCATATTGCTCTATCTGCTCCTCATCTTTAAGGTGGTGGGAGGTATGAAACTCATATCCTTATCGATGAAGTGGTCCTAATAAAGTCAATTGAAATCTAACTGACCGTGCAAGGGCCTTTCAGTAGCCTATTAGTCTATTCGAGTTCACCAATTAAAAAAAACACTCTTGTTCATATAAATAGTGATTTTGAGCCATAGTAAGATTGTTTTCCCAGGCCTTCTATAGAAAACTATTTCAAATGACACCTTTATGGAGGAAAGGGTATTTCTAGACTGTTGGATAATGTTGCCACCTGAGAGATATTGCTATTTGGGATGTTTTTTGGTAAGTCATAAGTAGTAGAATAATCTTAAGGTCGAAAATATGAAGTCATTAGTGTAAAGGACAGAAAGTGGGGATAGTGGTTGATTGGAGTATGTTGCAAGAGTCATGTATTCATTAAGCGAGAAATGGGATGAAATGTCCTTTGGTGTTGGCTAGGGTATATCAAGACTTACAAAATTTTATGATAGTTAATAAAAGAAAATTGGTTGGTTAAGATGACTTGTCATATACTCAGCTTAATAAAGAAGTTTATTATTGTTTAAGTTTATGTTAGTAAGTAGTAATAGTAATGTTCCGAAGGAAAATGTGTTTGTAAGCTGCGAAGATAGATGGTGTGATTTAGATTGACTTTGTTGTCATGAAATCTGAATAGACTAGTGGTTCTTGATCTTTTTTTTTTAACATACAGTTCGAATTAATATTATCATATAGTGTTGCCATTCATGTTTAGTAGACACTAAGCTTGAAATTTAGACGACATCAATGATAAATGAATGGCGGCATAAGGGTGATATATTTTTGGAAAATAGATCTAATAGGCTTTAACTTTTTTGTGTGGAAGAGATTAAGTTTGATAATTTAGGGATGTGTGAATCTGCAAAAATAATATATATGTGAAATAGAAGTGAAATAGTGAATTGTAGCTGAGTCCTTAGATAAAGAAGGGCCTTAAGTTTTATAAAAATAAAGCTGTACCCAAGATTGTATGTTATTCTATGAGATTCTAAGTTTTTTGATGCAATGTGTGCGTAGTTAGTATCCTTGAATTTCTAGTGTGGAGAAGCCTATTTATATAGTATATGGTGCTCTTGGGAGCTGAATTGAGATGATTATAAATGAATGATGTTGAGCGTTTTAGTATAATTTTAATTTTCATTGGAGTGGGTGGATAAGAATTTAGAAATGTGATGTTAGTAGACTTAGGAAAGATCAGGTATAGAAGAAGTGGTTATGTATACTAATGAGAGCATAAATTATAAAATGATGACTGCAAAGTTTAGAGAAAGTTAAGAGAAGTATCTTGGGAGGAAGTCCTAGCAATGGTTGTATACCTAAAGATATAGTCTATCTAGGAGTAAGGTGATGATAGCTCAGATTTGAGAATAGGTCCACATATTTTAAACCCTTTTTGAATGATAACCAAAAACAAAAAAGAAAGGGGAAGGTCAGATTTTTTATCAGAAAACTAAGCCGCTTCACTGCTACGGCGTTGAAAGGATTTGTTTCAACCGAGGAGCAATTTTTTAATAGTTTTCCACATATGCAGATTGAATTATTTAATATTATTGATACTTATTAAGCTATATAAACATGAATGGTGAAAAGAAAATTTACATCAATTATTAAATAATGGCCAATAGAATTGGCATATGGGTGGCAGCACTTTGATAAGCCATTATTGGCATTTGAATGAAACAAAATCCACTGCATATGTTTTGCAGAGGACGTCCGACAACTTATAATTTATTTAATTATTTCTTTCTTTATTATCCTTTTCTTTTCGTAATTTGTTTCATATTTTGGGATTAAAGAAATTGTGGTTTAGGTCAAGGATATTTGGAGTAAGAATTTAGGAAGTGGGTGTCATTAGATTCGTACTCTAATTAGGACTATATATTTGAACAGATTTTGAACGTTCTGAATTTGTGAGAAAGGGCAAGACACTTGTGGACTAGTGACATTCGGATTCTTCGGTTGAGGTAGGTTACAGTTTAATTGGAGTTTAGACTCAATTTAATTGTGTGTATGCTCCTAAATTGGATACTTGTTGATTGATATTCGACATGCTTGAAATTGATGATGCTTTGATTGTTGAGGCGTGTATAAATGATTATTGAAAATTTACTTGATGGAATTGTCCTATGACCTTAAGTGTACTTGTAAACTTGGTATATCATATTGTATGTTCTGAGGTAGAGTAAATTTGATATTGATGTTACTTGTTAATGTTGGATCGGGTACCACACCAGTATGGATATATATATGTTGGATCAGGTACCACGCCGGTATGGATATGTATATGTTGTATCGGTACCACGCCGGTACGGTTATATATATGTTGGATCGGGTACCACACCGGTATGAATATATATATGTTGGATCGGGTACCACGCCGGTTCGCATATGTATATGTAGGATCGGGTATCATGCCGGTACAGTAAATAAACATAGATTGTTTCCTTCAGGTCATGACTATTTGGGTAAAAATAAGTTCCATAGCATATGTGTACATATTGTGTTGATTCTGTGGATGTTTACAATATGGTTGATACTCTTGATGGTTATGTGACTTGTTTGTGAGCACTATTTGACATGTTGTTGCTATATTAGTGATTCATTGAATATTTGTTATGTGACGATACATGTCTACTTGTTATTTGATTTATGTTGTGTACATGCTATTAAATTGAGTTGGCCTATGATACCTACCAGTACATAGTGGTTTGTACTAATACTACCATGTACTCTTATTTTGTTGAGCGCAAAAAGTGTTCTAGAGGCTCAGACATGACCTCACCTCTAGAATTTGATAGCAGATTTTGAACCGAGGGTGAGAACTCCGTCTTCAGGCTGCCATGGGTCATCGTATTTGTTATTGTCCATCTTTCGGGTAATGAAACATTTCTTGTTTACTTTATTTTGGATATCTCTTTAGACATGATTTTTGTTAGTAGTTATTGTACGATGACTTTCGGGTCTTAGGGATTTTAGTAAATATTTTGTTGGATTCCTGCATAATTAATTTTTAGTCCTAACTTATTGTTATTATGTTGATTTTATGATAATATTATCTTAATATTGACTAAGTGATTGGATAATGATTCAATTTAGATGGTCCTCCCAGAAAAAGATTAGTGTGGGTGCCACGCATGGCCATTTGGGTCGTGACAAAGTTGGTATCAGAGCCCTAGGTTCATTGATCTCGTCGTACAAGAACATGTCTAGTAGAGTCTTACAGAACGGTCCGTACTTTACTTCGAGAGGTTATAGGACACTAGGAAAATTTAAATTCTTCTTTCTTACAAGCTATTACTTGAATTCAATTGGTATCTGGCGATTCCAATTGGTATCTGTTAATAAGAGCAATGTCAAGTAGAGTTCCGAGATTGGTGTGTAAGACCCCACACCCAATCTTCGTAAGGCTATGAGGCATGTAAAAGTCATTTTCCTTTCTTTCTCTCCATCGTGCTGTCCTAATCTTGAACTACTACATTGAATCCAATTAGTATCTAGACAATTCCAATTGGTATCTTAATAATTTTGAATAAAAATCTAGGAGATTAGTATCTGTTAATAAGGTCTAAAAGTTATTGTTAATAGGTAAAGACTTGTGAAAGTTGTAAACTTATTGATTGCTTGTGTTTTATATTTGGCTAAACTTGTGTTGCTAGATTTTTGTCATTGTTGTGAATCATTTTTGTTAAGTGATGAAAATTGACTAAGCTGTTTTTATTGATAAATGTGATGGGATTATTTGATTTTGTGTTATTGTGAAATAAGAAATTCTATGGTGCTTACTTAATTTTTGTACTATTATACTGATGAGATTGATGGTATGAGAATTGAGAGGATGATATGAGAATATGATGTCAAAAAAAGATGGTGAAAAAATGACATGAATAAAAGACTGAGGTGATATGTGTTTTACATAATGAGAGGTTCTGTTAATGATGTTGTGGATGGATCCTTGTGTAGTTCGATTATTTGATATTATTTGGGGATCCTTGTGTGGTCTGGTCATTGAGAATGTATTTAGAATTTTTATGCAGTTCTATTATTGAAATTATAATGGGTTCCTTGTGAGGATTATCTAAGTGACATTGTCTTTGAGTTCCTTATGTGAACGAATTCTTAATGCTTGGAAAAATAATGAGTTTTAAATAAAAGTGACAAAAACTAGTAGAGGTTGTTGATACCTACAGAATTTGATTGATAACTTGTCTGGAAGGTGATATTGGTGATGATACTATCAATGACCTATAATCGATTTATTTTGTTTGGTCTTGCTTATGTGCTAGTGGTGTGGGTACCACTCTTGAGGTGATTAAGAGTTAAGTAAAGACCGTAACAAAAATATTGTTAGGTAGAAATAAGAATGACTCTGTATATCTTAAATTGGTGTTAGTGATATAAGAGAGGTTTGGCTTGATCATGAAGTGTTTGTCGTTGAAAAATATTGAGTTAGTGATTGTCAGGACATAAGTTGTAGGCGTGGATTTATGCATTAGGAAAAGTTTTGAGAAGATAAATTATTATTGACTTGACCTTGTGGCTGAATATTACATTTGCATGTCCTACAAAGTTGGCTGATATATGACACTTTTAGAGGATAGTAATTTCCATGATAGTGGCAATGCAAAATCAAATGGCTTAGTTACATTCATAAAATAATTAAGGATGATCCTGAATGGGAGAATAAATGAATTATTAAATGGCATGATTGATCTTTCCTTGAGTGATACTTGATGGATATTTCTTGTTGAGTGGTTAAGGTATGATGATTAGATGGATATTAACAATGTTGTGGAGGGTAATATGTTGTAGTCTCTAATTCCACGGGACCCGTAAAATGGCATATTTATACCCCTTTTGAATCCTATTGCTTTTCCTTTCTAGTTAGATTATTTATAGCGTGGTTATGATGTAAACCTATGTTTGGGATATGTTTTTTTTTAGTATTTGAAGCATAATTTGTATATTTTGCCTTATTGGGCTTGTGTGGTAGTCTTGAAATCGTAAGTTGGGTAGAGTTAACTTGAGCACCTTATTTCTAGTCGAAGTTGCTATCTAGGCTTGAATATGACTTACTTGAAATCTAGAAAATGAACTAGATACCTTAGCCTAGTTTGGGACATAGTGTGCTTAATTATGAAAATTGAGGATTAGAAGTGGGATCGTCTGGCCCACTAGGCCTAAACTTTTGTTAAGTCTTGTGGACTTAGTTGCGTATGTTTGACATTGATCAGGCTAGTAAGCCTTAGAATAAGGTTACTTCATAACTTGGTAACTTATATTGATGTTTTCGGATTGTGGGGTTTGAGTTATAGTTATGATACTTCATGTGGAAGTGATATTGGGCATATAGAGATGTAATTTCCTCTTAGACTTAATGATTGACCCATAGAGATACTATTTCCTCTTAGATATGCAAATTGGCCTAGAGAGGTGATATTCCTCGTAGTCATGATGTATGACCTATCGATATAAGATATTCTATAGACGATTATATGTCTATCTATATTATGCCTCCAATGTGTGAGATACCTCCTATACGTGAGACGATTAAAGATATGCTACGACTTATAAATATGATTAATGATATGAGTTTCGGATATATAAATATATATATGTACGTAAGGCCATGATTATGATGTTGAGTAACGCCTCGAATCTGGTACTCAGAATGCTACACGGTGCTCATGAACCCGAAGGACCACAAGCTAACCCATGACTGATATCTGTACCTGAATACTGTATAACATCATGTAAAATGTGGAAATAATAGACTGAAACATTCCATAAGGTTCAAAACGGATAAAACATAATATCTGAGAGTACGGTATATCAATACCAAAACATGAACTGAAATAAACTTTCTAAACATACTGTAGTCTAAAAAGCCTCTAGCTGACTGAACTGCCTGAATAAGGAGTTAATAGGACATGTCCCCAACTAACTCCATCTACTAAAAGCTAAACTGAAAAACGGAAATAAATAATAATATCATCCTCAAATGATGAGTACTCACTGCTAAATCTGGCTGCTGAAATTTAGAGTGCTACTGATGCTCTGGAACTTGTGCTTATGGACCTATGGTATAAAACACCATAGAGCAAATGCGTCAGTACGATTGATGTATTGGTATGCATGTAAGGTAGGCTGAATGCAGAGGGTTCAAATGCATGAACAATGCTAACTGACTATATAACATAAACGTCAGATACATGCATGAATAAATGACTGTAACTAAATTCGTGATAATACTGTTTACTGAGTCTGAATACTGATAACATGAGTTACTAATAACTGATACTGAGTGACTGTATCTGATTGTCTAGATTCTAATGGAACTAGCTGAGTTTCGTACTGTTATGAGTTGACTGTATCTGACAATCCAAAATTCTGTAGAACTATCTAAATTTTATTACTGAGAATGAGACTGAAACTATAACTGTGGAAAGTAGTCATCTAACCGACATGTTCCAAATAAAGCAATATAGCTGAGTTGGAGTCCAATTTGTAACCCCAATTGAAAGGGTGTCAATACCGCGCCACCGGTAAGGACAAGCTATAACTAACCCTCAACTGACAGGTACTCAAATGAGAACGATGGTAACCCTCAACTCTCAGGTAAGCCACTTTATCAACCCTCAACTGGTAGGTTATATGTCTCAACCTATGTTGGCTACGTAGTTCTAGAACGCAAGGATTGCTTCTGAGAATCACACCCTCTACTGGCAGGTGAGTTCCCATCCTTGGGTTCACTCGGTGCTAAATCTTATTCCCATCTAAATAGACACTAAACATGATTAACTGAGCTGAACTGGACTGAGTTAACTGAGTTCCGTTGACTGACGAAATACTACTGAGATTACTGAATTACTGAATTACTGAGCTTTCCTGAGTCACATGACTGACTGAGTTCTATTGACCATGGCTTGACTGAGAGTATCATGAAAACATAACATCGGCTATAGGCACACAGCTAAGTTATCGGGTACAGGTACCCCCAGGCTCGATAGAAAGAAACTGATAAGGCATGACGTTCTTGAATACATGACCAACATCAATAACCCACAATATAATAAGTTAGGGATTTCATGAAGCACATGGTTATCATAAACTTGAACATGGTAGGGATGCATATAATAAGTATCATAATTTCATACTCTAACATCATGAGCATTCCAACAAATATCTACATTGCACATCAATAGCATGGGAGTCATTTGAACATAAGGGTAAGACATGCATTTATCATATGGGTTACAATTGAGCTATAATACACAATTTTTATCCTCTTAAGAATTTTATCAAATACCTTACATGCACAACTTAGGGCATAGGCGTAATCATCAAGTTACACATTATTAATAACTCCATTCATGGATTTCAACTTACATGCTAACATAGTTTCATAAAACAAATACGTAAAGATTCCAACTTGGGAATCGTACAACAAGATAAACATGGTTACAAAATAATTCACAACATAAACATCATGATTTATAATTTGAAATAGGGTTCTTGAGCTTTATTGATGAAAGGTATTCATAAATCAACACTATGCATACCTTGGATGGAAGATTCTTGAAAATAAATAGTGAAATTCTTGAAATTAGATCCTCAATTGGAAACCCTAAGCTTGTTCTTGATGGATTTGAGATACAAACCACTATAATTTGGGTGAAATAGGGCTGAATTTCGTGTTTGTGACTTATATAGGGGTGGGAAATTGACCCTTTTTCCCTTGAGGATGCGGTCATTTAGTGACTAAAAACTGGGTTTCGACGCTACAAGTGACGCGGTGCGTTGATGGCTGCATTGCGATACTCGACGCATCATGCCATGATCGCGTTGAGCCTCAGAAGTTTTGGCTCTAACAGCCTGTACAAATGTTGGCCAACGCGATTGGCGATGCGGCACACCAAGATCGTGTTGGTCCACTATTTTGGGACTTTGAACATGATCTAAACATGTTCTGAAAAATCTGAAACTTGTCCGGAAACACCTATTGACCTTCCTGATCGTGAATAATAAAAATACAGGCCATTAAAGGATATTAAGATGGTGAGATAAGATTTCTAACTTTCGAACGCCAAAATAGGCTAAGTCTAGGAACTTGGTTAGAATTTTCTAAGTCTGGGACCTCTTGACAAGCTTAAAGGACTGAATTAACCTCAGAAGTTTCGCAGGGTCTTACAATATCTCCCCCTTGAAAACATTTAGCCTCGAATGAGACTGACTGAGAGGGGAGAATAGATAAACTGATATATGTGTAATTGATTCATGAATGCATGACTGTTCTGATGAACTGAGTTTCTTACAATGAGAATGCATATCTGATGCATGATTATATGACTGAACTGATACATAAATGAAAGACTGAATATGCAATGGTATTTAATACCAAGTTTATGATGGAATTCTGAACATGAGCTGGATACCAAGTTGTAACTGAAATTTGAACATGAAACTTAAAAGCTTAAGAAGAATTGCTACCTTGAGTTAGATCTAAGTAAGCGAAGAAGAGGTGAGGGTACTTGGTTTGCATGTATGCTTCTACTTCTGAAGTAGTTCCCTCAACAGACTGATTCTGCCACAGAACTTTGACTAGAGAGACTTCGTTGTTCCTCAGTCTACGAGTCTGATAGCCAAAAATTTCAACTAAAATCTCTTCATAAGAGAGGCCGTTTTAAACATCTATGCTCTGACTAGGGACTACAACTGTTGGGTCACCTATGTACTTCTTAAACAAAGAGACATGAAAGACTGGATGAACTGAGGCTAGATCTGAAGGTAATTCGAGCTCATAAGCTACCTTGCCGAAGAGACTGAGAATTTTGAAGGGATCGATATATCGGGGACTGAACTTTCCCTTCTTGTCGAACTGCTTCACTCCCTTCATGGGAGAGATCTTTAGATAAATGTAATCACCAATCTTAAACTCAAAATCCTTTCTACACACATCTGCATAAGACTTCTGTTGGCTCTGGGTAGCCCAAAGTCTTTCTCTGATCAACTGAACCTTTTCTAAGGCATCGAATACTAAGTCAGGCCCTAGGACTGCGTCCTTACTAACTTCGATCCAACCGATTGAAGATCTACATCTCCTACCATAGAGAGTTTTAAATGAAGCCATTCAAATACTGGAATGATAGTTGTTGTTCTATGCAAACTCACTCAAAGGCAAATGGTCATCCCACCTACCCTTGAAATCAATTGTACACGCCCTTAGCATATTTTCTAAAGTCTGAATAGTCCTTTCTGCTTGACCATCTATCAGAGGATGAAAGGTTGTACTGAGATGAACTTGGGTACCAAGACCCTTTTGGAATGTTTTCCAGAAATAAAAGGTAAACTGAGTACCTATGTCTGAGATAATAGATAACAGAACACCGTGCAATCTGACCAACTCTCTGATATAGAGTTTGGCATGATCCTTGATCGAATAAGAGGTATGGACTGAAAGAAAATAAGTTGATTTGGTCATCCTGTCCACAATGAACCAAACTGAATTATGCTGATGACGAGTACGAGGCAAACCCGTCATGAATTCCATGTTCACTTCTTCCCACTTCCAAGTAGGAATATTGAACTCCTACATGAACCCACTAGGTTTCTGATTCTCTATCTTAACCTGCTGACATATAGAGCACTTAGCCACAAACTCTACAATATCTATCTCCATCCCACTCTACCAATAGATCTCCCACAAATCGCGGTACATCTTAGTGGCCCCTGAATGAATAGAGTAGCGTGCACCATGCACTTCTATAAGAATTTATTGCCTCAAGTCATCTACACCTGGCACACAGAGACGACCCTGACTACGCAAAATACCATCTCCTCCTTAGGAGAAAACCTCTACTTTCTGATCCTTGACTGACTCTTTCAACTTGACAAGACTGAGATCTCTATCTTGATTTTCTTTCACCTTGAAAACTAGATATGATTTTGAACGACTCTGAACCCATATATTAACCTATGCTGAATCAACTAGGTGGACACCTATTTGGGTAAGCTGATGAACTTCCTAAGCTAATTTCTTCTTACTGCTCTCAAAACTACCCATAGACAGTCTACTGAGAGCGTCGTCCACTACATTGGCTTTGCTCGGATGATAAAGGACATTCATGTCATAATCTTTCAAGAGCTCTAACCACCTTCTCTGATGAAGATTGAGATCTTTATGAGAAAAAACATATTGAAGATTCTTATGATCTGTGAACACATCTACATGCACCCCATACAAGTAATGCCTCTAAATTTTTAAGGCAAATGCTACGGCAGCTAACTCAAGATCATAAGTCGGATAATTTTTCTCATGGGGTTTAAGCTATCTGAAGGCGTCAGCTATGACCTTACTATGCCGCATAATGAAATAATCCAAACTTACTTTAGAGGCATCACAGTACACCACAAAACCATCTGAACCATCTAAAAGAGCTAAGGCTGGAGCTGAGGTGAGTCGAGTCTTCAACTCCTGAAAACACTTCTTGCAAGGATTTGACCACTGAAACTTAACTTTCTTTTGAGTCAATCTGGACATAGGCGAAGTAATAAAAGAGAATTCCTCAACAAACCATTTGTAATAGCTATCCAAACCCAAGAAACTCCTGATATCTGATGGAGAGACAAATCTGGGCCAATTTCTTACTGCTTCAGTTTTTTGAGGATCAACTCTAATGCCATCACCAAAAATGATATGACAAAGGAATGCTACCTTAGCCAAAATTTGCACTTACTGAATTTGGCAAACAACTGATGATCTCTGAGAGTCTGAAGCAAGATTCTGAGATGGTCTGCATGATCATGCTCACTACGAGAATAGACAAGGATATCATCTATGAAGACTATGACGAACATTTCCAAGTACTTCTTGAACACACAGTTCTTTAAGTCCATGAAAGCTGCTGGGGAATTGGTAAGACCAAAGGACATGACTAGGAATTCGAAGTGACCATATCGAGTACGGAAGGCTATTTTTAGAATGTCACATTCTCTGACTCTGAGCTGATGATAGCCTGATCTGAGGTCTATCTTAGAGAAATAGCTATCACCCTGAAGTTGGTCAAACAAGTGATCGATTCTGGAAAGTGGATACTTGCTCTTGACCGTGACTTTATTGAGCCAACGGTAATCAATGCACATTCTGAGAGAACCATCTTTTTTTTGCACGAATAAGACTGGCGCACCCCACAAAGAAATACTGGATCTGATGAATCCCTTATCTAAGAGGTCCTTCAACTGTTCTTTCAATTCTCTAAGTTCTGCTAGTGCCATTTTGTATGGAGGAATAGATTATAGGATGCGTATCTGGAAGAAGATCAATGCTGAAGTCTATTTTCCTTTTGGGAGAAATTCCTGGAAGATCTTCAGGAAATACAACTAAATATTCATTCACGTCTGGGACTGATTCAAAGTTGGGAATTTTGGAACTAGAGTTCTTAACATGAATAAGGTGATAGACACATCCCTTAGATATCATTTTCAATGCTCGAAGGTAGGAGATAAGCTAACCTTTGAAAGCTAAAGTATTACCCCTCCACTCTAAGATGGGTTTATTCGAAAACTAAAACTGGACTATTCTATTTTTGCAGTCGACTGTGGCATAGTAGGAATGAAGCCAATCCATGCCGAAAATGACATCAAAATCAGTCATCTCTAATTCAACTAAATCTACTGAGGTGACTTTCTGAAATATCATAACCAGATAGTTTCTGTATACCCGTTGGGCTATGATAGTTTTACCATATCATGAGAATTTTCTTGATCTTTTCGGGACTGAAGAGCATAAAGTTTGTTTGGGAGTTACCCACTAGTAGCACCCTGCTGATTTGGGCGATCGGACTGAGCTGAGGAACGATTCTGCTAACTATGAGAACCTATCTGAGGACAATCTCTGACTCTGTGGCCTGGCTTGACACATTCAAAAAAATAATCACTGCCAGCTCTGCAAATACCCTAACGGTGTTTGCCACAAGTTTGATAAAGAGGATTAGTTCAATGATTGCTAACGTTACCCTGAGACTTAGAGTCTGTCACCCTATCTCTATTACCATCCCTAAACTTAGGAGCTGGAGCACTGGCTGAAGAAGAAGCTGGAACTGATAACTTAAGATAAAACTGAGAATGGTTTCCTCCGTCTAACTTAGGCTGAGCAAAGTTGAAACTACCTGTCCTTGCTCTCTTATTCTGCTTCTCCTTCATCTTAATCTTTTGCTCTTCTATCTGCTGAGCATGAGTCATAAGCCTGGATATGTTTATGTCACTATTTAACATCGTGTACCTACACTCATTGACCACACTATCATTCACCCCATAAACAAACTTACTCATCTTGGCCCTGCTATCTACAACCATATGATGAGCATATCTGGCTAATTGAGTAAACTTAAGAGAATACTCTTTCACCATCATGTTGCCCTGCCTAAGGTTTATAAATTCTAACACCTTAGCTTCTCTCAGCTCTAGGGGAAAGAATCTATATAAGAATGCGGTGACAAACTCCTTTCATTTTATGGATCCTGCATCAACTGACCTCTCTGACTTTCACTGCTTGAACCAAGTGTGAGCAACATCTTGCAACTAATATGCAGCTAGCTTAGCACTCTCAATAGATAACACCCCCATAATGTCAGTAACCTTCTGAACCTAGTCAAGGAATTCCTGATAATTCTCTTTTGACATAGACCCGAAAAAGGATGGAGAATTTATTCGGGTGAAGTCCCAAATCCTGGCTGCAGTTGAATTGGCCACTAGGTTGGCCAGAACGACAGCTGGTCGTTCATTCTGAGCAGCAACTGACTGATCAAGATTAGTGAATGCAACTCTGAACTCTACATGATAGACATGCTTGTCCAAAGGATCTTCAGGCTGAGGGGCTGACTAATTCCCAATTCTTTTCTTGGGAGGCATGTTCTGTAAACAAAAGAGAAAGGGATTAAACTGAGATATTAACTTACGATTATGCTCACTGGCATGACATAAATACTGAAAAATAGGAAACTATTCCTAAACATCTTATAGCCTCCTGCACATAAGTGTGGCACGCAACACACCCATGTACAAAACTCTACTAAATGCGGCTTTTAGACTTCCTAGGACACTATTGAACCTTAGACTCAGATACCAAGTTTTTAACGCCCCGAATCTAGTACCCAAAATATTATACGGTGCTCATGAACCCAAAGGACCACAAGCTAACAAATGACTGATATCTGTACCTGAATACTGTATAACATTATGTAAAATGCAGAAATAATAGACTGAAATATGCGATAAGGTTCAAAATAGATAAAACATAATATCTAAGAGTACGGTATATCAATACCAAAACATGAACTGAAATAAACTGTCTGAACATACTGTAGTTTAAAATGCCTCTAACTGACGAAACTGTCTGAATAAGGAGTTGATAGGACATGGCTCCAACTAACTTCATCTACTGAAAGCTAAACTAAAATAAGAAAATAAATAATAATATTACCCTCGAATGATGACGACTCACTACTAAATCT
Organism: Capsicum annuum; assembly: GCF_002878395.1. Lineage (NCBI taxonomy): Eukaryota > Viridiplantae > Streptophyta > Magnoliopsida > Solanales > Solanaceae > Capsicum > Capsicum annuum. The sequence continues at coordinate 10,983,648 of NC_061117.1, forward strand.
TGTTGTTAAAATTTAGAGTGCTACTGATGCTATGGAACTCGTACCTCTAGACCTATGGTATAAAACATCATAGCAAAAATGCGCCAGTACAATTGAATATATTGGTATGCATGTGAGGTAGGTTGAATGCAGAGGGGTCAAATGCATGAACAATGCTAACTGATTATGTAATATAAACGTGAGAATACATGAATAAATAAATGACTGTAACTGAATTCGTGATGATACTATCTACTGAGTCTGAATACTGATAACATAATTTACTAATAACTGATACTGAGTGGCTGTATCTGACAGTCTAGATTCTGATGGAACTAGCTAAGTTTCGTACTGTTATGAGTTGACTGTATCTGACAGTCCAAAATTCTATAGAACTATCTGAGTTTTATTACTGAGACTGAAACTAAAACTATAACTGTAGGAAGTAGTCATCTAACCGACATGCCACAAATAAAGCAATATAGCTGAGTTGGGGTCCAATCTGTAACCCCAATTGGAAGGGTTTCAATATCGCGCCACCGATAAGGACAAGTTGTAAGTGACCCTCAATTGGCAGGTACTCAAATGAGAACAGTGAAAACCCTCAACTGGCAGGTAAGCCACCTCATCAACCCTCAACTGGTAGGTTAAGTGTCTCAACCTACGCTGGTTATGTAGTTCTGGAATGCAAGGATTGCTTCTGAGAATCACACCCTCTACTGGCAGGTGAGTTCCTATCCTTGGGTTTACTCGGTGCTAAATCCTACTCACATCTTAATAGACACTAAACATGATTAACTGAGCTCAACTGGACTGAGTTAACTGAGTTTTGTTGACTGACAAAATACTACTGAGATTACTGAATTATTGAGCTTTCTAGATTCACATGACTGACTGAGTGCTATTGACCATGGTTACAAAACAACCAACAATATAAACATCATGATTTATAATTTGAAATAGGGTTCTTGATCTTTATGGATGAAAGAAATCCATAAATCAATACTATGCATACCTTGGATGGAAGATTCTTGAAAACAAATGGTGAAATTCTTGAAATTGGATCCTCAATTGGAAACCCTAAGCTTCTTCTTGGTGGATTTGAGAGGGAAACCACTATAATTTGGGAGAAATAGGACTGAATTACGTGTTTGTGACTTATATAGGGGTGGAAATTAACCCTTTTACCCTTGAGGACGTGATCACTTAGTGACTAAAAACTGGGTGCCAACACTACAAGCGATGTGGTGTGTTGATGGCTGCAACATGATACTCGATGTGTCACGTAATGATCGCATCGAGCCTTAGAAGTTTTAGCTCTGGAAGCCTGCACAAATGTTGACCAACGCGATTGGCGACGCGGCGCACCAAGATCGCATTGGTCCACTATTTTAGGACTCCGAACATGATCTAAACATGTTCCGAAAAATCCAAAACTTATTTGGGAACACCTATTGACCTTCCTGTTTGTGAATTAATGAAAATATGAGTCATTAAAGGACATTAAGATGGCGAGATGAGATTGCCAACTTTCGAAGGCCAAAATAGGCTACGTGAATTAATGAAAATAAGGGTCATTAAAGGATATTAAGATGGATATATGAGATTGCCAACTTTTGAAGGCCAAAATAGGCTAAGTCTGGGAACTTGGTTAGAATTTTCTAAGTCTGGGACCTCTTGACAAACTTAAAGGACTGAATTAAGCTCAGAAGTTTTATGGGGTCTTACATGTTGTGACTATTCCAAATAAATTAATGGGTCAAGGACTGTGTTATGATAATGATTGAATATTCAAGGAGTTTTTATCAGTGTAAAGGATACAATTACAGTTTATGAATAAAATATGTTGGTATACGAATCTCTCCGGTAGGGGCGGAGGAAGAGGCGGTATATTGCTTATGACTTTATTGGTTAGATACTAGTGATGACATGCATAGATTTGGTACATTCATAAGTATTATATCAACAATTGATGTGATTGTTGCTGAAATGTGATCTTTCGATTGTTCTGCCTAATTAACGGTTAAGCTATGTGGTAACTAGTTATCTATTAGGGAACTATAGCACTTGAGGGCTAGGAATCTAATGTATTAGCTAATGAAACATGCTTAGTTGAAACATGGTATTTAGAGATGGTTAATGCGTGACTTATGGTGAGGTCGGGTCTAGCATAGGTGAAGATTAATTGGTATTAATGACTAAGTTCGTGATGTCGATTAGTCGGTAAATGAGGATTTGTGTGTTAATGGAGCTAGATAATAAGAGATGCTGGTAACAAGAGGTGACTAGTTAATAACTTTGAATAGTTGCTAAATGGTTAACTAATGATAGTTAAGCAAGGATTAGTTGGTAAACGATGGTTAGCTAATGAATAGTGTCATTTAATAAAAGATAGTTAGGTAACAAGTAGTAATGTGTTGTCTAGTAATGATTAACAGATATAGGATGATTAGTTGATAATAATGAATGGTGGATAAATGAAAGTTTTGATCTAGTGATGAACCTTGACTAGATGTTAGATGTTGGATATTAAATAAATAATGGTTAGTAGTTATCCCATGAATAAGGATTATGTGTAGGATAATATTTAGGCTAATAACTAGGGGTTATGTGATGATTAGTGAACTAGTGATTCTATTATAATAAGTGTTGGTTAGCTAATAACGAGTAGTTGGGAAGTATTGACTAGATAGATATTCTATGGTGATATAATTATTTTATGAGTATTTCAATGTATGTTATTCGGTAATGACTATTATGATGATATGTTGATACCCGACAAGGCCAGAGGATATCGTTGTGATGATGTTGATACCCGGAAAGGCCACAAGAAATATTTATGATATGTTGATACCCGTCAAGGCCGGAAGATACTATTGATGATGTGTTTGATATCCGGCAAGGCCAGAGGCCGATTACGATGCTGATGGTCCTGATAATGGTAGTTATGATGAGTTGGGATGTTGATTGTGTACTTTTCATTCATTCCTACATGCGCATCGCCTATCACCAGTATGCACCTATATTTATCAGCCAGTATAAGACGGTTGCCTATATATGGGTGAAGAATATGCCTTATGTTATTGTATGCTAATTGAATCTTCTGAGTCTAGGGCGATGGGGGTACGCATAGGCACGGCTAGGTATTTGGTTGTCCATAAGTTGAGGGCTAAGCAGATTGTGTTTGTGAAGGTCCAATAGAAGAATCGTCCTATTGAGAAGGCCACTTGGGAAACCAAAGCAGACATGCGTAGCAAGTATCCATATCTTTTGGATAATTCTGGTAATTCCTTGTTTTTCCTTATTGTCTTTTGTTTTCCATTCGTGGATGAATGATTGTTTAATTGGTATCTGATGTAATGACCCTCTTAGTCGTTTCGTGAATTGTACTGGTGTTTTGCATTTTTGCTCTCTCCATAGTTTGTATGCGTGATCTATGATTCACGAGATGAGTAGTATCAATTTTTAAGGTGTACAGAAGTGATTTAAGTGACTAGTTGGGTTATTGAGTTTAAGGAATTTAAATTCGACCGCGATCAACCTTCGATCAAGATGACCCCGGATTAGTGTTTTAATGTTTTCAATAGATTCGGGATATACTTTTTAGTCAATTTACATATTTAATTTATTTCTATAGAATTCCAAATAAATTTCAGAATTTATTAGATGTTTTGGGTTTTTAAATAATTAATTTAATAAGTGATTTAATAGGTCAAAACCACAGTATTTTTACTATCTCATATCACGTACTTTCAGTTATAAGGCTAAACCCTTTTTGAATGATAACCAAAAACAAACCAAAAAAAGGGAAAAGGTCGGATTTTTTATCAGAAAACTAAGTCGCTGCACTGCTACGACGTTGAAAGGAATTGTTTCAGGTGAGGAGTAATTTTTTAATAGTTTTCCACATATGCAGATTGTATTATTTAATATTATTGATACTTATAAAGCTATATAAACTTGAATGGTGAAAAGAAAATTTAAATCAATTATTAAGTAATGGCCAATAGAATTGGCATATGGGTGACAGCACTTTGATAAGCCATTATTGGCATTTGAATGAAACACAATTCACGGCATATGTTTTGCAGAGGACGTCCGACAACTTATATTTTATTTAATTATTTTTTTCTTTATTTTTCTTTTCTTTTCGTAATTTGTTTCATATATTGAGATTAAAGAAATTGTGGTTTAGGTCAAGGATATTTGGAGTAAGGATTTAGGAAGTGGGTGTCATTAGATTCGTACTCTTATGAGTACAATATATTTAAACAGATTTTGAACGTTCTGAATTTGCGAGGAAGGGCAAGGCACTTGTGGACTAGTGACATTCGAATTCTTCGGTTGAGGTAGGTTATGGTTTAATTGGAGTTTAGACTCGATTTAATTGTGTGTCTACTCCTAAATTGGATACTTGTTGATTGGTATTCTACATGCTTGAAATTGATGATGTGAGGAGTGTATAAATGGTTATTGAAAATTTACTCGATGGAATTGTCCTATAACTTTAAGTGTACTTGTAAACTTGGTACATCGTATTATTTGTTGTGAGGTAGTGTAAATTTGATATTGATGTTACTTGTTTATGTTGGACTGGGTACCACGCTAGTATGGATATATATATGTTAGATCGGGTACTACGCCGGTATGGATATGTATATGTTGGATCGGGTACCACGTCGGTACGGATATGTATATGTTGGATCGGGTACCACGCCGGTACAGATATGTATATGTTGGATCGGGTACCATGCTGGTATAGATATGTATATGTTGGATCGGGTACCACGTGCGGATATGTATATGTTGGATCGGATACCACGCCGGTACGGATATGTATATGTTGGATCGGGTACTACGCCGGTATGGATATGCATATGTTGGATCGGGTACCACGCCGGTACGGTTATGTATTTATTGGATCAAGTACCACGCCGGTAAGGATATGTATATGTTGAATTGGGTACCACGCTGGTATGGATATGTATATGTTGGATCGGGTACCACGCCGGTACAGTACATAAACATAGATTGCTCCCTGCAGGTCATGACTTTTTGGGCAAAAATAAATCCCATAGCATGTGTATACATGTTGTGTTGATTCTATGAATATTTACAATATGGTTGGTACTCTTGATGGTTACGTAACTTATTTGTGAGCACTGTTTGACCTCTTGTTGTTGTATTATTGATTCATTGAATATTTGTTATGTGACGATACCTGTCTACTAGTTATTTGATTTATGTTGTGTACATGCTATTAAATTGAGTTGGCATATGATACCTACTAGTACATAGTGATTTATACTGATACTACCCTGTACTCTTCTTTTGTTGAGTGCAAAAGTGTTCTAGAGGCTCATACATGACCTCACCTCTAGAGTTTGATAGAAGATCTTGATCCGAGGGTGAGCACTCCATCTTCAGGATGTCCTGGGTCATCTTATTTGTTATTGTCCATCTTTCGGGAAATGAAACATTCCTTATTTACTTTATTTTGGATTTATCTTTAGACATGATTTTTGTTAGTAGTTCTTGTACGATGACTTTCGAATCTTGGGGATTTTAGTAAGTAGTTTGTTGGATTTCTGCATAATTAATGATTAGTCCTGGCTTATTGTCATTATGTTGATTTTATGATACCATTGTCTTAATATTGACTAAGTGATTAGGTAATGGTTTGATTTAGATGGTCCTCCCAGAAGAAGATTAGTCTGGGTGTCACTCATGGCCATTTAGGTCGTGACATTTATGTATTAGATATTTGAAATATTCGTGCTTATTATACTTTATTCCCAGGCCACATCTTTATTAGCAAGGTCACGATAAGTATTAGTATTGATTAAGCAATATCCCTTATATTCCTAATGCTCATGTTCTAGTCCTTCAGTGGTATTCTTTATGACATGACAATGGTGTGATATCAACTAAGCAATGGTTGGATAGAGTGACTAGATTTTCCTTGTTGCGATGATTGCAGTGTACCGATTCATTTAAGATCATAAGCATGGATGAAGTGCGAGATGAGGATTAGCTATTTGTAATAGTTAGATGAATTCATGTGGGGTGTCCCCCGATAGGAGTACATAAAATTGCGGCTCATAGAGGTTTTAGGGTAGATGGAGAAGATTTTTCTTTTTATATAGCATTAAATGGGAAGAAACCATAAAGTTGTTATAGTGATGAGCTTGGATATCACGTCGATACCTATGTGGCTAAATACACTATGAAATTTATGACTTCTTGATTAGAGTTTGAGGATGGTTGTTTTCATGATAAGAAAAGTAGTGTCCTTGTGTATAATTGTAGATGCAAGAGAGACCTTGTTGAGTTTTAGAACTAACTTAAGAGCAAGTCAACAATAAAGATAAAGGTTCCTAAAGGAAATAGATTATGTGATCCTAAAATTTAGACTAGCATGAGTATTTTAGGTGTGGAACCTTGTACCTCTGAGTAGGCTTGGACATGGTAAGAATGTGTTAGAATCATACTTTAGTACTCGTATGTACCCATGTGTGATAACGCTCAACTTATACGTCCAATATAGTGAAAGGCGATTGTTGTCAATATATTTACCCAACTTTGGAGTCGGGGTCGAATCCACGAGGAACAATGTGAGTGACAATTGAGTAGGTTCAGAATAAGAGTTACTAAATAAATTCAAACCTATAGTACAAAATGGTTTGGGATTTTTTGATGTTTTCAAACATGAAAGTAATTCTTGGGCTTCTAAGGGACTAATTTGAGAGTAAGAATAATTAGAGTGTAATCAATTAGGAACGGATCTTGGGACTATCTATCCTAGGGGCAAGATATACATGGATATGTAATGATTCGATGTAAATTCTATTTATTGATGATATGGTAGGCTAGGTTTAAAGTCCTTGGGGCTAGTTTTTCAACAAAGCCACAAAGATGTCAGTAGTTGAACCTTTCGAGTACCTAACAAGTATGCAATTAAAGCCACCCAATACCTCAATTATGCACCCATATTTCTAGGATGGAACACAAGGAATAGTCAACCTCCTAATCACCCTTATGTCTAAGATAGTGAAAAATTGGCAAGACACACCCATGAATTATATACTATCGCTTTGGTTCCCACATCCCTCTTATAAGGATGATATGAGTTCTTAAAGTTCACCCAAAACCCCTCTTTCAAGGATGGCTAGGGCTTTCAAGAGCTTGGGACTTTCATCCATCAAACCCATTTAGGCATTTGAGGCTTTTACCCATAAATTCCTACCTATTTAATCAAGCAACAATAGAACCCATCATCAACAAACTAAATGCCACACAAATATATCACAACCCATGCATAATTTCTTTCTATTCAAACATAACCCAAGAGGTAGATCTAGCAAATTATAATAATAATCAACACAAATAAACCAAGATGTCTATTAAAGTTATTCATAGAAAAAATAAAGAGAGGGCAAACCACACTTTAGACTCAAATGAATCTTCAATAGACAAATCCAAATCTACACTTGGAAGTCACTCTAATGTCTTTTTAGCTCAAATTAGTACAAATTTGAGCTCCAAGCTCCAAGTAGATACAAAAACCTAAATAAAGAATGGGAGGTAGGGTTGTAGAATGATGATAATGGATTAAGGGTTTTGAGCCTTTTAAATGGGAATTTGGGGTCAGCTATCTAAATTTACATAATTTCCCTTGGGCATAATCCCGCTGGTCCCCGATCGCGGCAACCGCAAATGCGTTAAGATCACTGCGATCGCGATCCTTTGACCTGACTTGACTAGCCGCGATCACGGCCCTCAGACCGCGATAGCATTAACTGAGACTGTGTTCTGCTTCAGGTCTATGAGCTGCATTTCTTCTCTCTATTTTTTATCCTTTTCAGCTTGTATCCATATTTTTCCTTCTCATAACATGTATGCCTGCAAAATATTAAAATAGTGCATTTAATAGCCAAGTTGTCTCATTCAAACATTCAAATTATAGTAGCGTGCACGGAAGTGGAGTGCAAATGAGTGGTAAATTCACCACTCATCAATGTGAGAATTGTACTTTGAAAATAATGAAGTGTAATATTTAGGGGGGAAAGGTAGACTCAAAAGTTGTTGCTAAGATTAATGCCACCAGTATTAGAGGTGAAAATACCTGTATTCCTATGTCTAATGCACCCCTATTTCATGTTATGTAAGTTCAGATCGAATAGGACTTATGTCCAAGTCTTTGTCATGTCATTCATGCTCTACAAACCCTATTTAGATAGCTAAGATACCCCTATAACTCATACCTAAATTCATGTCTTACATTGTTATGTTCTTTTCCCATGAAACCCATGTCCTATGATATGTCTATGTTAAGTCTCGTGCATTTCATGACTCATGCATGTATGTTTCTTCCATGGTTTGTTACGACGCTCCACATGTTAGAAAAGTTCATGTCATTAAGGAATAGTTCAAGAGAGACTAGACTGTTTTAGGATTTTCATGTAAGGTAATCATTCATGAACATTATTTGAGGACGAATGATCCCGATGAGGAGGGATATTGTAATACCCTGAATTTTTGGGCTAAAAAATAAAATAAATTAGACCACTCTTCATATGTACTTAGACCAAAATCTAAAAAATTTATTGTATCTAGGTTTAAAGGTCATGTCATAAGTGTCGTAGGCGTATTGGGTATGAACTAAGGGCAATAGAAATCTCTAAACCAAATTTGAGTTGAAAGGTCTAATGATAAAGTTTTCGCATAGGTTCATACAAGGATCAATTTAAACAATCATTTATCCTAGAATATTTAGAGCTATATGATGGTCAACCTGATTTAAAACCCCCTTCAAGGGAAACTTCATCCAAACCTTTTCAAATACCCCCAGCATGATTTAAAACTTTTCTTCATTAATTTTAAGACATTTTTCAGCACATAACACCCCTTATTCTCCTCCCCAACACAACTATTAAGAATCCATAAGAATTTGCTTCAAGAATCAAGTCAATTTCGTCCATTTCAATTACAATTCTTCTAGCGTTTTTGAGGTATGTAAAACTACTCTTCTTTGTAATTCCTTGAATTTCATGTTCTCCAATTCAAGTTATTCCAACATAAAATAGGGTTGAAGAATCCCTATAATTCTATTTCCTTAATTAAATTTTCAAGTAGGTTTTTTTAAGATATCTATGGGTAAACTTTCTCTTTTCTCGACTTGCTCTAAATTATGTCAATATAGAAAATTTATGCATAATTTCAAGCGTTGAAATTTCTTTTGATGCATCAACTTTTGTAAATCTATGAATCACTTGAAGTTTTGAAATAATTGAACTTATTACTACGAATTTCATGACCTTAACTCATATTAGCTCCAAAAATTGTGAATTTGATACAGAATAAAACCTTTCTTGATTTCTAGTATGGACAGTTTTGTTTATTCTCCAACAATAATATTGTAATTTGTTTTTGCTAGTGGATTAATTTTCTGGTTGGACCCTTTTCATTACATAATGTGAATATGAATTCTAATAAGAATACTTTTAGTCAACTCATTATTTCCTCAAAAGCTATGGGAGCCATATTTAAGAACTATAACATAGTTAAGATATTACCTCTCATAACTATCCAATAATGATAATAACTCATGATTTATGAACTCAATGTAGTTTGTTCTCTAGCATATCCTTAATTATTTTGTTATAACAAGTCTATCGGAAATAACTTTCACATTTAAACGAAAATTGTGACCCCCAACAAAAAGAATTCAATTTACTCCATAATGCTTATAAATGCTATGAAAAGCTTTGAACTAAACCATTCACTTAATATATCATGACACTCTAAGAACGCTAAAACTGACATGAACATTCCAAAATCTCACTTTCCTTAAAGAGATAAAAATCCTCAACTTATGAATTAATTTGACATAACCAATTATGATTCTACCTCTCATGAACCTTCAATGATGATAATGAATCATGTAAATTACGAGCATGCGCCAAAAGTGGCAAATTCATGATAATGAGCCTAAGGTGTCTAAATCTCAAATATAAATTCAAGTTGGTAAATTCTCAGGCATGGATTGTAAAGTGGCCAAATCATGAATATGGGCCTAAAATGGCTAATCTATGAACATGAATCAGTAAGATAAACACATAACATTATGAGCTTAACGGAGTTAGTTAGCTGACCATAAAGGCATAGATTTAAACGACAAATGTCCGAAACTATGTTCGCCAATATAGGATAGAGATTATTCCGCAAGTTGGATGACTCTTTTCTTCATGTGTCCTGAGAAGAGGCTAACCATGGATACTTGTTAGCAAATTATGTCCTGTCATGTTCTATGTTCGGCAAGGTATATGATGACTTAGCTTATTGGGTCGAGGTCAGACTCCATGCACTCAAATGATGGTTTATAACGGTTCACTACTTTCTCCCACAAATAATCAAAGAAATTAAATCTACCTTACTTGGTCAATTATAAATTTAGTTTATATTCCTGATCCTTTCTAGTTGTCTTCACTTACATATGAATTTGCTGTCATTTCCAATCTCTTGAGGTACTACCCTCCTGAAATGATTTTGCATATCAATACATTTCACGTATTGATCGTCTTTGCCGCTACATCATTTCATGATGTAGGTTTTGGCTCTGAAGTCTGCACTCAGATGCCTTATTAGGATATCTATCTTCTGCCATTGGTGAGCCTCTTTCCTACCAAGAGGCCGGACGAGATATAATGATTTCCTTATATTTTCTTTTCTTTCAGTATTGGTACTTATTAGAGGCTTCAAAGGCTGGTGTACTTGTCAAACAAATTTTTTAATTTCTAGCTTTTATCATGACTATTAGTATTGTATAATATTAAGTGGTGTTAATAAACCTTGATGAAAATATCTCTCCTTTAAGAAATCTTATTTCAATCTCATATTGTTTCAGTTATATTCTTTTATGTTGGTTGTATTGTCATGTGTTATGATGGAACGTTCGCTCGTGCGAGCAATAGTATCGGGTGCGTATCACGTCCAGGGCCTCGATTCGGGGCGTGACAGTTTAGGTGTGTTTCTCACGCTTCCATTAGTTTAGGTGTGAAACTCAAAAAAAAAAAAAAAAAAGATATAGTTTAAATGTGTTTTTAATACTTTAACTTTTCAAATGATTTCAAAATTTATAATTTATGCTTATTTTATGAAGCTTGAAATGTATATAATAAATACGGTTCCATAAGTGAATGACCTGCACGTCAAAATGAATTTACTCGTATAAATAATTATGTTACAACATAATATAGTCCAAGCAAACTTATACATTTTTGTGAATCTTAGATAAGTATATATTTGGCATAAACCCCATAATATTTTTCGGGAAAAGGACATGGGCTGACCATTTTGAAGAGAAATCGCCAGCCCATGTAAAAGTTGGATAATTGGAGCCAGTTGGCCCAATTTAATTTCGGTTTTTAGTCATTTGGCCCGTCGGTCACATGCAGTCTCTATACCCAATTGATACACTTTTATACCATATTAACACACCTTTATACCGCATTGATACACTTTTATACCGCATAAATGGCTATATTTTGGAATTTAAAAATCAATGGCCACTCGGCCAAAATTATTTTAGCCGAGTGGCTATTCTTGTCCTTTCCCCATATTTTTCTGTGTGGGGGTATTAGAGAGTGACTTCCTTCTTTTCTCTTTTTTTTTTTTTGGTTGTTTCAAAATTAATTTTAATCTTTATAATATATGACTTCGCATAGTTAACCTTCAATCAATTAAATTAAAACATGTGTTTTTGTTCCTTCATATAAGAGATAAGTTATGAGTATTTAGACTACTATTTCTAAAAGTAATTTTCCTCAAATATATAATAACAATGCAAGCTTTATATAACATATGGATGATAAGATGAATGAATAATAGTTTGTATAACATGTGGATAATAAGATGATAAAACGAATAATAGCTTAAGATGTGAACATTCAGTAGCAAAGGGAATTAAAAAGGAGAAAAGACAGAAACGACACTTCAAATTAAACTATTTTCTTGAAAATGACCATGGAATTTAAATTCCACTTTCTAGCCATTTTAATTTACTGACTGGTTCTATACCCTTTTTACACAACTTTTATACAGGTTTTATACAAATCTTATACATAAATATTCTATACAGAAATTATACAGTTTTGATACATAATTTATATAATAACTGTACATTTGCACTTCAAATTAAACTATTTCCTTGAAAATGGCCATGGAATTTAAATTCCACATTCTAGCCATTTTAATTTACTGACTGGTTCTACACCATTTTTACACAACTTTTATACAGATTTTATACAAATCTTATATATAAATATTCTATACGGAAATTATACAGTTTTGATACATAATTTATATAATAACTGTACTTTTTTTACACATTTTATACAACAATTATATAATTTGTATACACTTTCTATATATAGTACATATACATATTTGATAGAACTATACAATTTTTATACATATATCTTATATAGATTCATATTCTATTTAACAATTATATCGTTTTTATATAATTTAATTATTATTTCTAAAGAATAAAAAAAAAGCAGAATATTTGATCAATTTAAAAATTTATAGTAAAAAAAAAAAATTGAAATATTTTTAAAAGGGTCGAATTGCCCAAGTTGAATATTGTATCAGTATTGTATATAGACTGTATCAGTATCGTATATGGACTGTATATGAACTACGTGAAGCAAAATGATCCAAATTGAGAAAGATTAGGAAATGGCCATAAAATGACATTTGTTTAGTCGACTGGACATTATTTATCCAAATATCAAACTTGGGCTATAATTGGATTATTATTTTTTAAAAAGATCATAGAGTGTCCCTTTCCCAATTAAAAATGCACATTTCAAGTAATTGAAGGTTAAATGTACTTTGTTGGATATTACAAAGATTAACACTTAAAATTGACTCTGATGTATTAAAATAAAGTTGAAGTTTGACTCTGATGTATTAAAATAAAGTTGAAGTTTAAGGCACTTTTTAATTTTTTGTATAGTCACTCAATTGATAGTATGTGTTACTCTAAAACGCCATATTTTTTATTGAAGAAAATTGAAATCAAGAATAAAGGTGACTTTTCAAAGTAATAATTACTTTCTTTGTCCACTATAAAAAAATAGATACATTTTTACTTGTTCGTAAGAAAATAAAAAGATAATTTATTATTTTATACTTATTTCACATATATTGTTAAATACTAATTCATTTCCTAATATCTAAATAGTAGAATTAATAGAAGTGATATAGTAAAATTGTCATTTTATTTAATATTTGTTCATGAATATATCAAATCGAACATAAACAAGTAAGGATGGACCAAAAAAGAAAAAAAATAGGAAAAAGGACATGGATTGACCCTTTCAAAGCAATTGGCTTATGTTTGGGCCTTTGGACATTCATGGTCAGTCGGTCCAAATAAATTTCAGATTATAATCATTTCATAATTTGAGTCATTTTGGTCTACATAATTCAGATACAGTTCATATATAATATTGATAGAATTCATATATTATATTAATATAGTTTGTAAAAGAAATAGAGTAACAAATTTATGGAAAAAAATTGTATCATTGTTATATAAAATATGCATTTTTTAATATGATGTGTATAAAATTTGTATCATTATTGTATAAAATATATATATATATATAAGATGCATATCAAAATTGTATTTTTATTGTATAGAATACATATGTATATAAGATATGTATTAAATTTGGAACAGTATTGTATAAATTTATCAGCAAATGATTAAAAAATAAAATTAAAATTCAATGATCATTTTCATATCAATAATTTTATCTAAAATGCTATTAATAAAGTAATTATCTGAGAAATTAACCCGCTAATTTATCCACTAGCCTTATCAATTACTAGCATAATGATAACTTTTAGAAGAGGCATAAATAAAGCAATTCCATATGGAAATTTCAACCTAAGTTTGTCATATTAATCATAAAGACAGTTTGTCATATTAATCATAAAGACATCTTCTTAACTTATACGATCCTTCGAGGTTAATCGTGGAAGACTCGTAGTGGCTTGTCGACTAATGAATAATTAACTTAATTGAAGTCTCTATCACTTGTCAAAATCAATCCATTTTTTGATCAACTAATTAAGCGCCAACTTTATTACCTTATCTTACGCTCAAAGGATACATGTAATTCTTCTAGTTTAATATTTATTTGGAGGTTGTTATAAATGTATTTACATTATAGTGAATGTCTATCAAGATCTATTTTGATATCTATTAAGATTTGAAGCATCTGTCTTTTACTCAGACGAGGAGTAAATTTTCCTTTAAATAGGGAGTTTTGTTCATTGTATTCTTAATCTTATGATCTCTCATCTATCAAGAGAAATAAAGAAGTCTCCCTCTTCTCTCTCTATTTATTGTTCTTGTTCTTTCTTTATATTTTATCACACGTTATCAGCATGAGACTATGCCAAATAAGGTAAGATTATAAATCTAAAGGTAATTTCAAGGTTAGTAATTTCTTATGATATCTGTCTTTTGTTACTAATAATATAATTATTATTGGATTTGAGGAAAAATAATTGGTTTGAAACCATTTATGTTTTAAATTTATTCCTCAAGAATAATATTATCAAAAGGTATGATAATATGTTGGGGTTCAAGTCCCATTAATTTATGCCTAAGACGTCTTTATATGGGTAAGACGTTGAGTTTGAATCTCAATGCACCATATTGACGATATTATGATGGCTAAAGCAAAATAATGTGTTTTTTATTAAAAGACATGAAACTTGTCCATTGAATATGCTCCATTCCAAGAAGTGAATGTGGTAGCAATATATGATAAGTCTAAAAAATGATAATTTGCTCCATTCTTGAAGTGAATGTAGTAGCAGTATAGAGAAATTCTCTCTATCATATTTATGCCTCGATTTGCTCCTGAAGTAGCAATATCATGAAAGAGGTTATAAGCTATCATAATTTGATAGGCTTAAGGCACGATTATATTCCATTCCTGGGGAATGAGAACCTTATTAATACAAACGTGCACTTGATTGTGATGGTATCACAACTCACCTCCGAATGAGGCAGAATAACCGAGAAGAGTTATTTTGAAATCTACTTCTAAAGTAGTAAATCTGAAATTTATTCATGTAATAGTAAATCTGAAATTTACTAAAGAAAAAAGTATATGTCATGGTAAACTTGTAGTTTAGTAGAATAAAAGTTCATAAATTGATATGAACGATTGTGACATCTCGAAGATGTGCATATTGAATATTAGACAGGTATCGAAGAACTAGAAGATTATTCGACAATTGTTTATGTCGCTTGTTCTCATGATAAGTTGGTTGGACCAACTAATATTGGGATTGAATTCCTTAAATCTGGAAAATATAAAAGGTGAATATGGGCCTGTTCACATATCATGTGATATGTTGAAAAAATGCATCAATAAGATGATCACAAGTACATTCATTATCAACCTACAGTTTGACATTCATAAAGGTTCTTACTCAATAAAATTAAGTTAAGAATATAATTTTCAGATTGTGCAATCAAGAAAGTTATCTTGATGATGATGGTTTGGCATTGAATGCCTTCGATAAATAGCTAAATCATCGCTAATGAGAACAAAGCTTCATATGTTGGTCTAAAATATGATATGTTGCATATAACACTGGTATGCATTAGATCAAGAAATTATGATTATTTCTTCCCTCTCAATTAGTTCAAGGTTATGAACCAACTATTTTATCTAACAGTTTTGATGTGCAGTATACGATTAACGAATATATCATGATGCATAAAGATGGATTCCTCAAAGAAGATAGAGGATGTATGTTAGTTTTCCTAACATAAAGGGGAGATTATAAGCAGCTATGAAATATGTTAGAATGATCACCAGATCCTCATTCAAAAGATAATTCAAGTCAAATGCCGAAAGCATTTCATATTTAAGCTGCAAGTGCTCCTATTTTGTGTCCATGAAGGACAAAGTCTATGCATATGTGAAGCGTGGTAGACCAATCGGTTCCAAATAAAATAATCCTTGAAAAGGATAAGGAGCAAATAATCATAATAGGAAGGTAATGTCTACGACATAACACTTCATGAAACCTTATGAAAGGTTCAGGTACCTGAAAAATAATGAAGTGATGAGATCTCAAAATGTTTTGTCGCATTATGTACCGATACAAATTAATATATCATTAATGATATCTTCGATACGATATTGGTGCCATATTGTAAAAGATTACGAGGATCTAAATTCTACATTTATTTAAGCATGCTGACGTAGAAGCATTTATCAAGTGACATGAAAGGATGCATCTTGATAAGTGTAAACTTATTTGATTTGCAGTCCAGACACTTGAAGATGTCACATATGACATGTTGATTATTGTCACTTGACAAAATTCATATGAAACTTTCTAAGGATTGAAAATGTTTGAAGCATATAAAAGTTTCTGAGAAACTTATTTAGAATCCTTATATTGTATAAGCTTGTAGCTTGAAAATCATTACAACTCTTGGGAGAGATTTCAAAAGCAATAAGATTATTTGCTGAAACGCGAAACATACCGAATTGGGTTGGTCCTGAAGTGTCATATCTTAGTATAATTGGTGTACTAATATATCTTGCAAATACTACAAGGCCTTATATAGCCTTTTCAGTTAATTTGTTAGCAATATATAGTTCTG
Source organism: Capsicum annuum (assembly GCF_002878395.1). Classification (NCBI taxonomy): domain Eukaryota; kingdom Viridiplantae; phylum Streptophyta; class Magnoliopsida; order Solanales; family Solanaceae; genus Capsicum; species Capsicum annuum. The sequence goes on from NC_061117.1 coordinate 11,000,338, forward strand.
CTCCTATTAGGAGACATTAAAATGAGATCAAACACATGATTTTATTCTAAAGTCTGCATTCTTAATCTTGTTGGTTATGCTGATACTGGGTACTTATCTGACCCGTATAAAGCTCGATCTCAAATAAGCTATGTGTTAACATGTGGGGATACTGCCATATCTTGAAGATATACAAAGCAGTCTATCGTAGCCACTTCATCGAACCATGCTGAGATAATAGCTATTCATGAAGCAAGCCGAGAATGTGTATGGTTGAGGTCCATGATACATCTCATTCGAGAAAAATATGGTTTAAAATATGACAATGTACACAGTTTTATACAGAGATAATGCAACATGTATAGCACATCTTAATGGAGGATTCATAAAAGGAGGTAGAATGAAGCACACTTCATCAAAGTTTTTCTACATACATGAGCTACAAAAGAATGGTGATATTAACGTGCAACATATTCGTTCAACTGACAATGTGGCTGATTTATTCACCAAGTCTCCTTCAATTGAAACTTTCAAGAAGATGGTGCACAAGATCGGAATGCAAAGGTTCAAGAATGATCTTATTAGGGGGAGTTAATATGTGTTGTACTCTTTTTCCCTTACGAGGTTTTGTCCCACTGGGTTTTCCTTATAAGGTTTTTAATGAGTTAGCCTATATGCGTATTGTTAGAGATGTATACTCTTTTTCCCCCACTAGATTTTTTTTCCACCGAGTTTTTTCTAGTAAGATTTTAATGAGGCGCATTATCTACTAATTAGACATTCAAGGGGGTGTTATAAATGTATTTACATTATAGTGAATGTCTATCAAGATCTACTTTGATATCTATTAGGATTTGAAGCATCTGTCTTTTACTCAGACTAGGAGTAAATTTTTCCTTTTAAATAAAGTAGTTTTGTTCATTGTATTTTCAATCTTATGATCTCTCAAAGAAGTCCCCTCTTCTCTCTCTATTTATTCTTCTTGTTCTTTCTTTATATTTCATAACAGAGGTAGAAATATATAAAGTAGTAGTATTAAACAATTATATAGAGTTTGAAATTTTAACTATTTTATCTTGACTGAAATATCTTTTTGTATAATTAAATCGTTTTTTAATATTTCTACTTGTATAAAGTGTTAATACAATATAATTAAGATGTTCCATTGAAAAAACAAAGTAATAATTCTTTATTATTTGAGTCTATGCGAGTTAAGACTGAATAAATTATGGTGACAGATTAATCATATTATTTTTTTTTGGTAACTAATAGTGTATTAATCACCAGTAGTCAACTACAAAGCCATAGCAGCTTATCAAAAGTCTGCTATCCAAAGTAAAAACTCAAATTTAAGCATCTAAACTAAAACATTTAAAAGATTAGTTGCTGCAATTTATCCCTAACTTCCACTGAAGCCCTCATCATACACATATAGGAAAATCTTTAGCAATGTGATCCCATTGTCTGTATTTTTCTTCAAAAGATCTCTGGTTTCTCTCCATGCAAAGAGCATAAGTGCATTCTGCATAAACCAATTTGAATACTTTAGCCTGTTGTGACTTGCCCTTTGAGTATCTAATAGCCCAGGACAAATGTTGATCTCATGAATTAGCCGTGAAATCTGGGAAAGTAAGCCAGCATAACAATTTCTTCCATACAGCTCTAGCAAAATCACAGATGACAAAGTTATGATCCCTGAACTTCAAAGCAGTTTGATAGAATCTGCAATTTAAATCTACTTGCATCCCCCATTTAGTTAATCTGTCTGCAGTAGGAAGTATATTCTGAAGTTGCATCCACATGGTGAAGATAGTCTTTGGTCTAGCCTTGTTACCTATCATCAAACCTTTCCAGGGAACTCTAGGTTGATTACCTATGAGCAACAAGTATATTTGCCTGATAGAGATTGAATCTGCTGATTGCATTTGAGTCCGTACCAAAGTATCTCTAGCTGCAATGATCCTTTTAACCATCCATGAAGCCTGTTGAGGTATAAGGGTATCAAACAACTGATGGTTCTTAATGTAAAATGCATGAACCCAGCGGATCCAAAGCTTATCAGTTTTATGAGAAAGATCCCAGCATGTTCTAGCCATAGCAGCTTTGTTCCAGATGCGAATATTTACAAGATTTAAGTCCTCCAGCTGATTTGGGTAGACAAGTTTTGTCCCATGCCACTAATGTTCTCTTCGAAATGATATTCGTACCATATAAAGCTCCCGCAATAATATTCTACAAGCTGAAGAACCTTTGAAGAGATTGTGAATATTTGCGACCAGTAAGCTTGAATCCCAAACAACACTGATTAGACTAAATGAAATCTCCCTACATAATAAGATAATTTTATAGCAGTCCAAGAGAAAATTCTAGTCACAATCTTTTCAATCAAGGGTGCCCATTGTATGTTAGTCAACTTCTTGGTAGACAAAGGGATGGCTAAATGGTTGAATCCAAGTTTCTGCTTAATGCTCTGCTGAAGATCATTAGAAACTCCACCAAAATATATACAACTTTTTTCCCAAGTTTGCTTGAAGACCAGAAGATTGTGAGAATTTATGGAAACATTGGTATAAGCAACTCACTGATGCAAGGTCACCTCTTGAAAATAAAAGGAGGTCATCTGCAAAGCATAGATGAGATATTCCTAATTCAGCACATTTGGGATGGTATTTGAATTGGCTCATATCTTTAAGTTCCATTAGGCATCTACTAAGGTATTCCATGGCTATTACAAAGAGATAAGAAGATATAGGGTCCCCTTGTCTCAGACCTTAGGCAGCATCAAAAGGTATTATAGGTTCTCCATTCACCAAGATGGTATAATTCACTGTCTGTACACATTCCATAAGCCATTGAATAAATTTTCTAGGAAAACATAAAGCTTCTAAAACCTATTCCAAGAACACCCACTCTACCAAATCATAGGCTTTCTGTAGATCAATTTTTTTCATACATCTTGGAGATATATGTTTTCTAGTGTAGGCTTTGACTAACTCATGAGCTAAAAGAATGTTGTCTCTAATCTTTCTTCCAGGTATAAAACCTGGTTGAGCTTCATTGATGATCTGAGGCATAATCTTTTGCATTTTAAAGGCCAGTATCTTTGCAATGATCTTATAGAGTATTGAGCAACAAGCAATAGGTCTAAACTCCTTAATATTCATAGGGCTAGCAATTTTAGGAACTAGGGTGATCGTAATGCAATTAACAGGTCTATATATCTTCCCTGATTGAAAAACTATTTTATAACATACTGTATATCTTCTTTAATGATAAGCCATGATTTTTTGTAAAAATGTGCATTATATCCATCTATACCTGGTGCCTTATCGTCCCCAATAGCATTTAAAGCAGTAAATATTTCTTCATCAGTAACCTCTCTGCAGAGTTCAATTCCTTGTACATGTGTTGATGTAGGCCCTTGTTTCATGGTGTTTCTATCAGCAGCAGGTAAAAAATAAGCTCTGGTACCCATTAATGACTTGTAGAAAGCCACCACCTCCTCTTTAATATCTTTTGGATCAGTAAGAAAAGCTTCTGTGAGTGAAGTTAGTTCCAGTATCAGTTTCTTATTGGTTCTATCTTTACACGTTGCTACAAAATATTTGTTATTACCATCCCCCAGAGTAATCCATTTAGATCTAGATTTTCGTTTGAAAGCATTCTCTTCAATGAGTGACCACTTCTCTAACTCCTGCAACAGTTGTTTTTCTTTGAGTAATAGTTCATCTGTGCACTGTTTAGTTATTAGATCCTAAGTGTATAACAATTCCTGTCTGGCCTTGGATACTCCAGTGGCTACATTCTTGAATTCTTCAGTATTGACTGTTTTTAGTGTAGGTCTCAACTTTTTGAGCTTAGCCTAGACATTTTCCATATGACCAGCAGCTTGTTTTCTTTGCCAACCAGCTACAATAACTTATGTGAATCTATCATGTTTAACCCAGATATTAAAGTATCTGAATGGTACCTTGACTTTTCATTGTATTTCCTCCATCGTGAACTCCATGGGACAATGATCTGAGAAATGAGGTAGGTCATAAGTGACAGTTACATGGCCTCATTGGATCATCCAATCAGTACTACCAAACACTCAATCTATTCTACTGCAGATTCTAGCTTCCCTAACTGTTTGTTAGTCCAAGAATAATACTCCCCTTTCCATGGGAGTTTTATGAGATTAAGTGACTATACACAGTTAGCAAAGTCTTCAGTTTCGATCAAAGTTACTGGAGCTCCAGACAATCTATCTTGTTGATGTAATATAGCATTAAAGTCACCAGCAATTAGCCAAGCTTTATTTACATTGGGACCTATTGTTAGTAACTCCCCCAAAGACTTTTCTTACCTTCCAGAGAATTAAAACCATAAACAGCTGTGAAGAAACAAAACAATCAAGTGAATGATATAATATTATTGCAAAATATCAAAATTGAATTTTAAAATACTAAATCACATGAGGCTAATTTAATATGATAATAATATAATATTATTTTAAAATTGAAAGTTAAACCAAAATTTTCAATACCATGTCATAACCACCCCTAGTGAAGGAGAAGGAAATACTAATAGGGTAGAATACTAAATGGAGGGGAGATATTTTGTTTCTTTCTACTTATTTATAATCTATATCTATAATCTATATCTATATCTATAATCTATAATATATATATATATATATATATATATATATATAAATATAAATATATTAAAAGTGTGAAAACCCTTAGAAAAGTAATTTAAACTTTTTATCCTTCATTAAAACACTCCGCAATAAATAAAATCGTCTTTTCACTTTTTAAAAAATTGTTATTTTAATTATATTTATTATATTTTAAAGTAAAAAATTTTAAAATATACGATAACTTTTACAAATTTAGAAATACTAAAGGATATAATAAGAATTATTAAGAAAATTAATAATTATGAAGTTCTAAAATATACGAGAAGAAGAGAAGGAAAATTGAAAAAGAAGTACACTTTTTCAGGGAAAAAAAACATTAGACGTTAACTTCCTTTTACAATGGAAGTTAACATTGTGAAAAAGTCCAAAAAGGGCAAAAAAAAGAAAAAAGTAATAAAATAAGTAAAAGACATATTACTATATAAATAAATCAAAATCAACTTAATATGTTATTAAATTTATCACTTACGTGTCCTTTTAATTTGGTAAAAGAAATTTGCGTAATTTAATTATTCACCTAATAGATTTGAAACCAATTATAATAATTTATTAATTTTTTTTATTTGAGTTATGAAATTTAGAACTTTCAACTGATTAATAGTGTACATTAATTTTTTACTTATTTAGGACTCTCTTATATATAGAGATAAAAAAAATATCAATATCACAAAATTTTTGAGGCATGCTTTTAATCTCGACCATTTTTTTGTTCAGTGAATTTTACATTTTTCTTCTTCAAGATTCAAGATATTTATTTTTCCTTCAAAATTCAATTGCATAACATGAGAATTTAAATATTTATTTCTCCTTCGCCATCTATATTAATTCTTCTTCTACTTTATTGTTTTTCCTTAACCATCGATATTTGTTCTACATCTACTTTATTATAATTCTCTTGTTATTATTTTTGTAATAAGAAGTTAGGTTATATTATTATACTCATATATAATGTAGTTTTATTATTTAGAATATGTTTTCATGCATCAAGACCACTATAATTTTAACTTTTGATATTAGTAGCAAAATTTTGTTCACTATATTTAATTTGTTCCTTAATTGTTAATGTGATGATGATTATCATTATATTAATTTGAGATTTTTATAGGAACATGTAAATTTCAAAATCTACTCTATGTTTATATAAACTTATTCATCTTTATACAGCTAATTATAGTTATGACTACTTAAATATATTAAGTAGGAACAGATAGTTGTATGAGTGCCTTTGAGCTATGAAGAAACAAAGCTTCTCTTAGAGGTCGGAGCTCTCTTCTGAAAAAAGATAAGGTTTGTTGCTTAAAGGTTATTTTACTTAAATACCTTTCTTATTTTTTGTTTAATTAGGAGGCCTAAGTACCATTTGAAAGACCTAAGTACCTTTTTAAAGAATCACAAGTATCATTTCAAACAATATGAGAGAAATGTAATAAATTAATCTCTATTCTGAATGTATATAAACAAAAGGTAGGAATAGGTAAGAGGAATAACAATTCATGCTTTTGAATGTTTTAAGAAATTGTTAGAAAGTGATACATATAATATTCATAATATTGAAATTCTTGACAATCGTATTTGAAGAGATCTATTTATTAGTTTTCTACATCACGATTAACTGAACCACGACTCACATACTCGTATTTTTATTTGAGAAAATTACTAAAAGTGTCAATCAACGGTGAATATTAGTATTTGATTTAGCCTATAAATAATTTTTCTTCCCACTTTAGCCTCTACCATCAACTCTTCACCCTAATTAATGAATTGATAATTTATGATTTCTCACCCTATTAATGCTATCATAATTAGTTATACCATTAATTTAAAGTTATTATACTATATCATAAATTTAAATTATAGATCAGTTTTGTGTCTATGTGAACATATTCATGTTTTTATAGCTAATTAGTATGTGACAATATTGTTATTTTTTTTATTTTTTTATAATTACTCTTGATCTTAAGTTATTTAATTTATTATGAAATATTGTAGAGGCACCAAATCTCAAAGTATATTGTTAATCGACGAAAAGACTTTATAAAGAAGGGGACATAAAACCTTACATTTCATGATAAACATATCATATTTACACATTCAAAAGATAATTCAATCATTGTATCTATATAATAACATTAATTTCTATTATTTAAATAAATATTACATTTCATATAACATATAAATTGTTATTCTTATTATTTTATATTAACTGACGCAATATACACGTGCAAAGCACGTACAATGAATTAGTAGTATTAAATAACTATGTAAAGTAATAATTGTTAGAGTGGGTAAGGGTCTCATATTAGTTAGGAAATGAACTGGCGGTTTGCTTATATGGACTTGGACAATCCTCCCCTCAAGAGCTGACTTTTGGAGTTGAGTTAGGCACATGTTGCATATCTTTACATGGTATCAGAGCCACATTCATTTTTATTTGAAATCCCGGTCCACGCGTCAATTGACCCTGAGCGTGAAAGGGTGTTAGAATGGGTAAGAGTCCCATATTGATTGAAAAATGAACTAACGATTTGTTTATATGGACTTGGACAATTCTTCCATCAAGAGCTAGTTTTTCTGGTTGAGTTAGGCCCAGGTGCCATATCTTTATAATAATAATCATCTTTAGAGTTTCAAAACAACATTAATAAAATTAATTTAATAAAATATATTTCTAATTAAAATTTTCTTAAAAGATTTGAGAAGTTAGCAAGGACTAAGTAGGTGTTTGGACATGCGATTTCATCTTGTGCTTTGAAATCATGAGATAAAGACATGTGATTCAACACTGATTTTAAATCATGATTTTATATCATGAGATGAAATTAAAAAATCCTCCAAAAGCTTGATTTGGAATTTCATATCATGATTTGAGATTTTTCAAATACAAAATTGACTCGCAAGTTTATATTTGATGAAAAAAGACTTCATTTATATTTACCAACCATTTATTTGATATGTCAATAAAAATTTTAATTGGATAAATACATTGACAGACACCTCAACTTTGTAGGATCATTCATTTTGACACCTAAAGTGGACGTTGTTTATTTTAGACATCTCAAGTAGATTTTCGCTGTGTTAGTTTGACAATTTTTGTATAGCTAACAGTTCGCGTGTTTTTCACTAATCTAAGACACGTGCGCGACCTTTTTACATCTGATTTGACATCTGACTTGCATTGAATTTAATATTCACCCACCGCCATTTACTTATACCTTCTTCTTCATTTCTAATATTTTAATTTGCCTTCTTCCTCAATCTTTCTCCTCCACCTCCATAAATTTTCGAAAAACCTTATAGAATGTTGTTGGATTACACCACCACCTTTCAGAAATTAAGTGCATCATCTTAATTTTTATTCAAAAGAAGGATAAATCTCTAAAATGAGAAAAAGAAAAGATGATTTGTCTATAATTTAAAATTGAATCAACTAAATCTCATCATCTTGTTTCCACTTCATACTAGATCAATTATTTCTATATATTCATTAGAGGTTGAATGAATAGTTGTTTAGTATTAAGATTTTATTAATTTCTAAATTAAAAATTAGCAAAGATGAATGTATGAAGAAAGAAATTTTTTAAAAGTGTTATAGCTTTTCCGTAGAAAGAAATAAACGAAAGAAACAAAATGATGAGGTAAACAAAATAAAAATTTCATTGTCGATGTTCATTGATTTTCAGCACAGATGTGGTAATTGTTCTTGTGGTAAATGAGAAAAGAAGAACAATAAATCATTGCAATAATTATTTTTTGAACTCGTGCATGAATTTTGTGGGTAATGACAAAATTTAAAAATGAAAGGGAAAAGAAGAATTTGAGAATGAAGTTTATGGGTGATTGGAAAGATGGAAAATAGCAGGTGGGAGGGGGAAGAAGAAGGGAGAGTGATACGATTCAAATGGACTCCTTAACTTTCAATGACATCATTCGAAGTCAGTACGTGGGGTATCAAGCTTTGGTCACATTAAGGAAATGGGATCCTACATAGAGGGACTGATTTGAGTACACCAAAGAGCAATCCCACGTGTGAAAAATTGCTTGGAGCATTGAAGATTGAGAACTTACGGTTTTGGACCTTCATTAAGGACATTTTGGTTACTTAGCCTTGTCCAAGTAACATTCCATGACCATCCTTTTTCATTAAGGGTATTGTGGTCATTTTGTTATGTAATAAGTTAGACTATAAATAGATTTTATTAGTTCATTTGCTAGTTACTTTATGAAAGATGAAAGATTGAAACACTTGAAATATTCTCTCTTGAGAGTAGACCACCTTAGTATAGTCTTAGTTAGGACTTGGAAAATTCATCCTTAGTATAGGGCTTGAAAAAACCAATATTGTTCTTTGCTTGAAAACGGTGGATCTTGAGGTGAGTCGATTACCTTGGCAGTCACCATAAGAGTGTGGTTTTGATTATTACATTCATTATGGGTTAATGTTGAAATATACTTGGTTCTTAATCTTGTAATAATCTTGGTGTCACTATCTATCCTTTGATTATTTTGCTAATCCGTGTGTTTTTGTGTTTGTCATCTTGTATCCCTTTGTGTTGCTTGTTCTTCTCACGTTTTGTGGGCTGTTTTGACATCTTGATGGACTGATTTGTATCATTTGGTATCAGAGCATGGCTTGATCTTGTTCCCACAAGATCAATCTTAGTCTAGTAAACTTGAAAAAAAAAAGTATTAGAAAATTGAAAAATAAAAAAGAGGTAAATCTGTCCATTTTTGTGTTCTTGGCCGAAATTATGTTCTTCTTGTTGTTGTTGTTTTGGCCGATATTTGTGTCTAAATCTAGGTGTGTTTTCATTGTCTTAGTTGTTTCTAAGTGTTAGTTTTGTCTTCACTAACACCCTTGAGTCTAGATCCAAGTTGAGCTTGAACATTATTTTTGGTATTGTTGTTACGGTTTCAAGAACTTGAATATTGTTGGTATTGTTGTGTGGACCAAAACTTGAAGGTGGTTTGAGCTCGTGTTGTTAGTATTTTGTTGTGGGTTTTAAGCTTGAAAAAGGTGTTTTATTGTTGGAGGTTCAACGTGAGGCTAGGTTTTCAAACTTCTATTGAAAGTTCTTGTTGTTCTAGACTATCTTCATGTCTAGTTGGAAAAAAGCTCTTCAATAGCGTTGTTTGATCCAAAAGTCAAGTGGAAAGAAGTGAGACCTTTTTTAGTCTTTAAAACAAATCCAAAAGACCTACCAAAAGGGAAGGGGGACAAAAAGATGTACAAAATACTTGGTACTAAAAGAGAAAAAACACACTTTTCTAGGTGTCCAAAAGAGAAAAGGGACACCAACCCTTCAAAAAGGTGTCTTGCCCAAAAGGTGTAAGACAAGTCAAACCTTTTTGAATGTGAAAAAGGGCTCCAATCTTGATATTTTTCTTCCCCAAGGCCGAAATACACTTCTTCAAGAATTGAAAATTGAACCAAAATTTCAAACTTGAAAAAATAAGAACCTTTCAAAAACCGCAACCAATCCTAGACCGCCACATCATAATTTTTGTACAATACCAAAACTTAGGGCTCAAAATCTTGGATTCTTAGTTTCATTTTTTTTATTCTTATACTAATTGGCAACTAGTAAATACCTACTAAGTTGTAAATTAGTTTTTAAATACCTTTCTTTCGTATCTTCGTTATTTGTGTGCTTTCCTCGTTTGTAACTCGTAGTAACTTCTTTATTTCAAGTTCATAAGTGAATTTTATTTTGTGTCTTGAGTCAATCAAAACAAGAATCCATTTCGTCCTCCAAGTAGGATTGACATCTTATTGACTACCGAAGTATAAGCAACTTTCAATATTTGCCGCTCCAATTGTGAGAATCACAAAGGCGAGTATAGCGAGTGTTGGTAAGGATATTTTTGTTTTCTTTTGTTTTTTTTTTTTTGTTAGGTACCATGGCTGCACATAATTTCAAGGCCACGTGTGATCGCATCCATGACGATCTTGAAGATATGCAACAACACATTAAAATTATATGCCAATTGTTATCCAAACTCTTCCCTTAAGATCCAATTGTCCAAACAACTTGCGATAAGAGCTTTCTGAAGGAAGTTGCTACCCAATCTTGTGATGGAATTTCACACCAGGGTAAAGATGAACACACTCATGAACGTCAAGGTAAAATAGCTAACCCTTACACTTTTGTGCATGTGAATGATAATATTGTGGCTAGTAGCCCATTGAGTGTGAGTTATAGCTTGCCTATATATGAGTCTATTGTTTCTTTGCCACTTGATGATGATGTACTTGTTGTGAGTGTAGATACACTAGTTGATCCTATTAATGACTGAATCAAATCTTCTTGTAAGATCGATTTACGTCCACCTAGTGTTGAAACCATTGTATTGAATGAAAGTACATCGTCTTGTGAAATTCATGTTGATCAACTTTTGCGTGAAAATTGCCCATCACTTGAGGATGTGTGTGATGTGATTAATAAATCTCAACTGTATGATGATGTTGAAAATATTGATCAAAGGAATAGGAGTGAACCCAAAAGCTATTCTTGGGATAATCTTGCACTTGAAATCTCTTTGAAACTTGATATTGATCTTTTAGAGAGTGATGAACGTATTTGTTCCGAATCTGCTCGTGAAATAGATCATGCTCTCTTAAGGTATAATGTCTTTTTTGAAGATGATATAACCACTCCTAATGAACCTAGTGGTGGAAATGATGGTATAGCTTGCCTTAAAAGCTATAGCCGATATGCTAATCCACTATGGTGTGACAACATTCCTCCTAAAAATGGAAATCTCTTCTTGGAAGATGAGAGTACTCTTAAGGGTAAGGGATGTGTGGTTTTGGACACTTCTTCTTCTTCTACTTTGTGTGACTTTATTGTTGAGAGTACTCATGGTGATGATTATGAAACTAGTAGTGAGTACACACATAAGGGAACCTTAGTAGAAGTCGACTTGAGTGATACCTTTCTCTACTTTCAATTTGCTCGGAATAATATGTTCGCTATTGTAGAGAGTATGTCTTTTATTTTAGGTGGATACCACGGTAAAGAGCAGTGTTGTCTAGACCCGTGTCTAGGGCCACTCTTTTCGTTTGACCCCGGTGCCAAATATAGAATTGGTGATGATGGTACACCCAAATTGTTGCTCGGTTTACATGACAAGCAGAGTATCATTTTTGGTGAATTCTATAGACAAATATTTTGTGTATTTTTCATTAATTATGTAATATTTAGTTCAAAGGATCCTTAGTAATATTCTAAATATGTGCAACCTTGGCATGTTGAGGTGATTTGTCGTGCTTACCCTAAACCTCATGCCATGAGGAGCTTGTATTTGTTTGTCTTTTCTTTGGTTTTGCAAGGTTTGGATTCGGGGTCGAATCCTTTTCAAGAAGAGGAGGATGATACGATTCAAATGGCCTCCTTAGCTTTCAATGACATCATTCGAAGTCAGTACGTGGGGCATCAAGCTTTGGTCACATTAAGGAAATGGGATCCTACATGGAGGGGCCGATTTGAGTACACCAAAGAGCAATCCCACGTGTGAAAGATTTCTTGGAGCATTGAACATTGAGGACTCATGGTTTTGGGCCTTCATTAAGGAAATTTTGGTTACTTAGCCTGTCCAAGTAACACTCCATGACCACCCCTTTTCATTAAGGGTATTGTGGTTATTTTGTTATGTAAGTTAGACTATAAATAGGTTTTATTAGTTCATTTGCTAATTACTTTATGAAAGATGAAAGATTGAAATACTTGAAATCCTCTCTCTTGAGAGTAGACCACCTTAGTATAGTCTTAGTTAGGACTTGGAAAATTCATCCTTAGTATAGGGCTTGGAAAAGCCAATATTGTTCTTTGCTTGAAAACGGTGGATCTTGAGGTGAGTCGATTACCTTGGCGGTCACCGTAAGAGTGTGGTTTTGATTATTACATTCATTAGGGGTTAATGTTGAAATATACTTGGTTCTTAATCTTGTAATAATCTTGGTCTCACTATCTATTCTTTCATTATTTTGCAAATCCGTGTATTTTTGTATTTGTCATCTTGTATCCCTTTGTGTTGCATGTTCTTCTCACGTTTTGAGGACTGTTTTACCATCTTGATGGACTCATTTGTATCAGAGAGGGAGGGGGATAAGGAGTTAGATATTATGGAGAAAAAAAAATAAAAGTGTTCTTTCATAAAAGAAAAAAAAATTACATGTGTTATATTCGGATTCTTTCACTTTTCCACGTGGATGAAGTTTAACATCACACATTTTGACTAGTTTTGAAAATATGAAAAAGGTGTCAAAATACCACATTTATAGACTGATTTGGGTGTTTAAAATGAACAACGCCTAGTTTAGATGTCAAAGTGAAAGTTTGTGCCAAGTTAAAGTATCTTCTGAAAGAGAGCCTCAGAACGCTAAGGAACTGTTTAACTTCAGGTATTTATTTTTGCGCAATGTGAGTGAACGGACTTTTGGAGCTTGAAAAATTGATTCGGAATACTAAAATAAGGCATGAAGCATTATGATATTGACACACAAGTGACAATTGTCATATCTTATGTAGTTACATAAATTTTTGTGAGAATATAAAAGGGTCGATGAAATATTCACGATATATGAATCTGGAAATGTATAGTTACTATGATATTGATCAACAAACGATTGAAAGGAACAATGTTGATTCATTTTTTCGGTCATTTGATCAAAAAATGCAAGCTTAACGTGAGATTATTATCTGTACTGTATGAAAGGATTATATTGCAGAATAGTACAATATAATTCATGTGCAATTTAATTTTTTTTATTGGATTAAAGTTTGATTAACACGTGGTATATTCTTTTAGAATAGCTTTGTGATATTATATTACACTATTGTTATAAACTTTCATTTATTTGGTAAGATTGTATAAAGAATTGAGATAATTTTAATATTTTTTGTAACTTATGAGATTTTTATGTTTACAAAAAAACATATAATATAAAAAGTTCAAATTATATATGCAAATAAAATTTTAACTTTATCATGATTTTAAATCATGATATCATCCCACATAACCAAATGAACCCTAAATAAAATGAAATGGAGGAAGTAATACCACGTGGAGTTGAAAGTGTACCTTTGACTCCCTAGTGGAGGAGATGTATATTTTTCCCTCTTCCAGCAAAAAAATGAGTCATAGTGACTCATATAACCATTAAATCAATGAAAAAGGCTCAAAAATATCCTTGAACTATCTAAAATAGCTTTAAATACCCCTCGTTAGATTTTTGGCTCAAAAATACACCTCCGTTAAATATTTGGCTCAAAAATACCCCTCCCTTTAACGGAATTCGGAAAAGGATCAAAAATACCCCTGAACTATCTGAAATGGATCAAAAATACCCCTTGCTAGTGTTTGGCTCAAAAATATCCCTCTGTTAAATATTTAGCTCAAAAATACCCCTCCCCTTAACGAAATTTCACCAAGCATGCCACCTAAATAACAAAAAAGAATCACGTGGCTATGCCACATTACCATCCACGTGTAAAATGTTACTCCCTTCGTTTCAAAAAGAATGACCTACTTTGACTTAGCACAAAGTTTAAGAAAATAAAGAAGACTTTTGAATCTTGTGGTCTTAAATTAAAGTTGTATCAAATGTATCAAAATACCCTTTAATCTTGTGGTCTCAAACATTTCATATGGAAAGTTGAAATTAAAGTATTGCCAAAAAGGGAAAGGGGTCATTCTTTTTTAAACGGAGTAAAAAGAAAAGTAGGTCATTCTTTTTTAAACGGAGGAAGTAGTATTTTTTAATTGTATGACATTTATTTCTTCTTTATTTTTATTTTTATATTTATTTTTTTGTAAAGCAATTTTATTGATCTGGAAAAAAAAATATGATCAGCAAAATTAAAATTTTTTTAAAATATTTAAATAAAATAAAATAAATCAGTATTTTTACTGGATTTAGTTTAACGTTTTTAGGATTTCTCGACATTGGGAAGGTACTAAATAAATTTTGTTAAAGGAGTATAAATTTTTCAATTTTTTCCATTATATGATAAACTTTTCACTTAGATTATTAGAGAAAATTATATCCAAGTTTTTTTAATGATTAAAATATATTAAATGTCATTTACTTTTCTGAAGGTAAAATTTTTAAAAATTCTAAGAATACTTGATGATTAAACATAAGATTAGAAAAACTATCAACATTCATTGAGTCCAGAAAAAATAAATCAACATCACTGAATATAATCTTTTTATTTAACTCCTTCATCAAGAAGAAAGGAATGTCATATAATTAAAAAAATACTAACATTGTACATGTGGATGGTAATATGGCAAAGTCACGTAATTTTTTTTTATCTAGGTGGCATGCTTGGTGGAATTTCGTTAAGGAGAGGGGTATTTTTTAGCCAAATATTTAACAGAGGGGTATTTTTGAGCCAAAAAACTAACGATGGGTATTTTTTATCCATTTCAGATAGTTCAGGGGTATTTTTGATCCTTTTCTGAATTCCGTTAAGGAGAGGGGTATTTTTGAGTCAAATATTTAACTGAGAGGTATTTTTGAACCAAAAAACTAACGAAGGGTATTTTTAATCTATTTCAGATAGTTCAGAAAATTTTTTGACCCTTTTCCGTTAAATTTATACTAAACAATATTAGAATGTTTAAAAAATGGAAAAAAAAATTGTCACACTCAGAGGA
The DNA here is from genome assembly GCF_002878395.1 of Capsicum annuum. NCBI lineage: Eukaryota > Viridiplantae > Streptophyta > Magnoliopsida > Solanales > Solanaceae > Capsicum > Capsicum annuum. The sequence goes on from NC_061117.1 coordinate 11,015,663, forward strand.
CCAGAAGGATTAAGTCATTGTTCTTGGGTCCAACTTTTTCAAACTATAAGCCTTTTTCTAAGAAGCATCTCATACTCAATCCTTTATGAATTATGAAGTCCCCACATTCAAGAGGCATTATAATATCAAACAACATATTGATGTGATTTTTTCAGCGTGATCCGAAAAGAACGAAGTGTTTTAGTTGGTCTTTAATTTTTGCCCCTCATAATTTTTTTTATAAGGTAAAATTTTATATTTTCAAATCATAATATCTCACAAGTTATGACTTACGTAACTTTTGCACTATAAAGAACCTATGCTTCATTAGACATAAGCTCAACTATTAAAGAATAAACGGAAAAGGACCTAAAATGCTCTTCAACTACATAAATTGGTGTAAAAATGTTCTTCATCTATATATTGGCCCCGAAATACCCCTCACTTCCACCTATTGGGGTTAATTTTGCCCTTCTATTTAACAGAATAATTTTACCCCACTTAATTTATGACATATTTTTTTCTTATTGGTCAATCAACAATTAATTAAAATAGTTAATTCTAAATTAAAAAACCCAACCCGTCCCAAGATAATAACCCAACCCACTACCCACTAAATCAAATAACCTAAATCAGTATCCGATTTCAATATCAGTTCACGCTCTTTTTTCTTTTTTTCTCTCTTCGTCTTCTCCATAGAAAGCACCTACTGTCGGAGTTACCATATTGAACATCTTAGACACAAAATCTTACACTTCAGGAGTAATTTTACTCCTTTTCAAGTAAGAAATTCTTTCTTTTTAGTAATATTGTGATCGGAAAGGAAGCGAATAGTTCAAGTGCTCAGTTTCATTTGAGTGTTAAGGCGGAACCAAGGTTAAAAACCATTTTAATCCATCATCCTGAGGGCTGCAATATGAAAATCAATGCATCATAAATCATTTATTTCGGACGGTCTTGATAATTCTATCAATTTGTTCCATTATGGTTTGAGCACCTACGTTCATGTTATGTTGGAGATTGATCTACTCTATTTTTCATTTGCTTGCATTGACCATTCATGTTATGTTGGAGATTGATCTGTTCTGTTTTTTGCTCTGCTTGCATTGAACTTTCATCTCTCCACCTATCTGCAAATGTGGTTGGGCCAAAGAATGAAAGAAAAAGAGTAACCATCAAGAATCTCTGCTAGAAAATCAGAGTCTTGAATGAAAAGATTGAAAGACATCATTATTTTAGCTATCTTAGGTTGTTAAGCCTTTAATAATGTTAGGTATGTACTTTCCTGCATTGAAAATCTTGTTTTGGAAAGATGCTAAGTTGTGGGAGAAGCCGTAGAGCTGAATACAACAAATTCTTGTTCACTTTTCCTGACTGGATTCAAGTGAAAAAAATAATTTTTTTGTTTCAGCTAGTTTGAGGTCTGAACAGATCTTTAGTTAAGCTTTGTGCTGGCATATTTGCATAATTTAAAGTCATTCCTATGTGAAGATTCTTAAGCAACAAATTATTTTTCGAAACTGGTAACATCACTTGTGTCTATTTTTAATATCTGGATGACTGCAACTAAGTGTTTTTTATTTTCATCCAGGTTCCACCCTGCTTGTATAGACATGACTCCAGAGGAAAAGGTATATATGTATAGGCTTGACGGTGAGCCTGCTTGTATAGATATGCTGATACCAAAACTTTGAAAAGATTTTGTCGTCTAAGATATTCAATATGGTAACTCTAACAGTCGGTGCTTTCTATCGGAGAAGACGAAGAGAGAAAAGAAGGAAAAAGAGCGTGAACTGATATTGAAATCGGATATTGATTTGGGTTATTTGGTTTGGTGGGTAGTGGGTTGGGTTATTATCTTGGGGCGGGGCGAATTTTTTAATTTAGAATTAACTATTTTAATTAATTGTTAATTGACCAATAAGAAAAAGACATGTCATAAATTAAGAGGGGCAAAATTATTCTGTTAAATAGAAGGGAAAATAGCCCCAATAGATGGAATTGAGGGACATTTCAGGCCCAATAGGTAAATGAAGGGCATTTTTGCACTAATTTATATAATTGAAGGGTATTTTAGACCCTTTTCCAAAGGATAAAAATTGAAAATCAATCCATTTGAAAGAGAGATCGAACTTGTGGTAATTAATACATGTTGCTTCTATCTAAGAGTATAGAATATAATATTTTTTTAATTATAATACTGAATAAATAATGTAAATTGCACAGTAAAATATCTCTTGCAATATCGAAATTATTGTATTATATTAAGGGATCATTTGACAGAAGGGATAAGAAAATAATTTCGGGTTAAAGTTTGGGATTAACTATATTTCATATTTAGTATAAGGTATTACTTAATTAGGAATTATTTTATCCCATTATTTGTACTAAAATGGTGAAATTACTATCCCATGGAGAGGAAGGATAATATAATTCCATGAGATATCCTACTTCATGAGATATCTTAATTTATCCCATGGGATATCCTCCTATCCCATGATGATCTTCTTGAATGTATGAGATATATATATATGACGCACGAAATATACATACGATGCATGAAATGCGTGTACGACACGCAAAATGTACTTGTAATGCACATATAAATAATATTATTAAATAAACTTTAGAATTTCATATTCATAATCAACTTCACACACAATTAGATAAATAAGCTACTTTTATTGAAATACGATCCTTTTTATATATAGTCTAAAAATCGACGTCATACTTAAATTGATTGAACAAATCATGTTTTCATTAATTAATTTTGCATTCCCTATCCATTATTGTAATAATTAACATAACAAAGGCTACCAAAGTAATTAACCAAAGTCAAAGGAATTATATATAATCCTCAACCAACATTCTTTCTTAAACTTGGTTTGCTCGACAAACAAAGAGCAAACCACCTTCTTTTTCCTCTTCATTTTCATTTTCATTTTCATATTCTTAAACCCCACAAAAATCCCCCCCAAAAAAAGATATTAAATATTTTATTTTTATTTTCTTGAAATACAAATCCCCATGGCTTCATCAAAATCTCAACCACCAAAAAGAATTAGGCAAGCTTATTTGAAGCTATTAGGAACCCATCCTAAGGTAGAGCTATCATTTGTCCTAGCCTAGCAAGGCCCAAAGCCATCTTTACTACTTGGCATCAACTGCAAAATAGATTCTTAACAATGGATAGATTGTTAAAGTGGAATATTCATTATTTATTTATAGAATGCAGGTTTCTAATGCACTTAGTTTGAATGTAGTTATTATGTTGGCTAGATCATAGACAGGCTTAGTATACAACATGGGACGCCATGTATCAATGGATCATCTACAGGGGTAAAGGGAGAAGCCTCTAGGCCCAGTTGTGGAAGCTGGTGTATGTGGAGTTTATCTATGCTATATGGAGGGAACAAAATGCATGATCTTTTCAGGGGGAGGAACACACAGTTAAAGATGTAGCTAGACAAATTGCTTGTATTTGTTGCGTAAGAGCTACTTCTTTAAAGATTATGTTTGAGAACTGTAGCTTTGAGTCTCTTCTGTTGCTGAGTTTCTTTTGTAGGAGAAGCTGGCTGTGTTGGTCAAGCTTGGTTTGCAACGGGTTGCACTTTTAGGTGATGAATAAAATTCTAATTACCAAAAGAAAAAATACAAAAGATGAAAAAATTTAAATTAAATAAAAAGGAAAGAAGAATTATCTATATTTTATTAAAAATATTTTAGAATTTTTTATCAAATCTTCATATTAATAAATAAAGTTTTCACAATAATACTCAAGTTAATGCACTGTAAATAAATGACTAACATCTTATTAATTAAATATTAATCCTTACTTTTATAAATAATAATATTAATATGTGAAGTTAAATGTTTAATGTCTTCTAAGAATACTAAAAATAGTACTAAGAATCAAAAACTAACTCTAAATTATTGATATGGACATGTATATATATATATGTATATATATTTTAGGTCTCATATTAAAATTTAGCTTTAAGCCACTAATTTTATTGAAACCAACTTGTATAACATATGAATGATAAGATAATAAAACGAATAATAGCTTAAGATGTGAACATTCACTAGCAAAGGGAATTAAAAATGCACACTTCAAGTAATTGAAGGTTTTTTTTTTTTTTTTTGGTCTCTCATCCGGTGTTCGATACTCGCATTGGAGCCTAACTAATTCGAATTCGCGCCGGGTAGAGCCCCATTCGGGGGATAGCGCTCCCAATAGAGTTTTCTCCATGTCCAGTGTCGAACTCTCGACCTCTGATTAAGAGTGGAGCAATCTCATCCGTTGCACCACAACCCATGGTGATAGTAATTGAAGGTTAAATGTGCTTCGCTGAATATTACAAAGATAGAACTCAAAATTGACTCTGAGGTATTAAAATAAAGCTGAAATTTAGGCATTTAATTTCTTGTATAGTCACTCAATTGATAGTATGTACTACCCTAAAGCGTCATTTTCTTTATTGAAGAAAATTAAAATCATAGTATGTGCTACTCTAAAACGTCATTTTTTTTTATTTTTTTTGAAGAAAATTAAAAATAAAAGTTGACTTTCTAAAGTAATAATTACTCGTTCCGTATACTATACAAAATATAGATACACTTTTACTTATTCAGATAGGAGATGAAAATATATTTTATCATTTTATACTTATTTCACTTTTATTATTAAATATTAATTTTTTTTCAATATTTAAATGAAGTATAATTAATAGAATTGATATAATAAAATTATTATTTTAATTAATATTTATCCAAAAATACGTTAAATCGAACATAAATAAGTAAAGATGAACGAAAAACATATAGTCAAGTAATTATGGGAGAAATCAACATCAATTACTAGCATGATGATGACTTTTAGAAAAGGCACAAATAAAGCAATTCTACATCAAAATTTCAACCTAAGTTTATCATATCAATGATAAAAATATCTTCTTATACGATCCTTCGAGGCTAATCGTGGTAGACTTGGGGTGTGTTTGGTACGATGGAAAATATTTTTTATGGAAAATATTTTTCTAGAAAAAGTTTTTCTGAAAAATAAGTTGGTTTTCTACTTATTTTCTCATGTTTGGTTGGCAAGTGAAAAATATTTTTCGAAAAATATGTTATGGTGTTTGGTTGGTGAGTCTAAAAAATATTTTCTAATGTTTGATTGGTGAGTGAAAAAATATTTTTTAGAAAATACTATTAATTGTTAACTAGTATATCAATGCCCCTAGCAACTCAACAATTTGTAAGAACAAAGAACAAATTTAAGCATAACAAATAATATCAATATCGAATACTAAAATATTACAATCACTAAATTTAATCAACTACTAATTAGCAAATATAGGAGACATTTTTCAACATTTTGTTAGGACAATCTCAAGATACTACAATCAATAGAAATACAACGGAACGACAAGCTTATTAACCTTGTGAAACAAACTACATCGATGGCAAAATGAATATGCAATTAACAAAAGTAACATAGATAAGTCTTCCTCTATGCATATGAAAATAACACTACATTCAACGAACATTGAAAAAGAAAAAAATTTGGGCTTCACTATTTTTTATTTTAAGCAGTGAAAAATTGAAGCAAAGCACAGTGAAAAATATTTTCGAGTAATGTAAATTTTTTGAGAAATGTGAATATGAGTGTTGTTGGGATGGGAAAGAGGGATAGGGGTGGGGGTACAAGTCACATTTGTCATTTTCTGGAAAATGACTTCCCTTGACCCATGAGGGAAGTCATTTTCCCACAAATGGAGGAAAATGAGTTGTTATGAAAAACATTTTCCCAATTATTTAACTACAACCAAACAAGGGAAAATAAAAGAATATTTTTCAGGAAACACTTTCCATCATACCAAACACACCCTTAGAGTGGCTTGTGGACTGATTAATTAATTTAATTGTACTCTCTATCACTTGTCAAAATCAATTCATTTTTTTATCAACTTAGTAACCTCCAACTTAATTACCTTATCTTACTCTCAGAGGGTACATGTAATTCTTCTAGTTAATACTTATTAGGACTAGTTAAGTGTTGGGTTCAAGGTGTATATGTGAATGAAAAATGATGGAGGGAAGAGAGACACCAATTTAGAAAGTGTACTCTCAAATTGAAAAGTCTACTCTTTTTAAAGGAAAGTTTACTAATTCTCTCCCACATTGATGGGAGAAGAGAACTTGTAAGTGTTTATAATGAAAAATACTAACTCCACATGGATAGTGAGGTAAGAATAAGGTGGTACCTTGCGCCGTCATCGCTCGCTCGCTCAGCTTCGGCTTCGGCTTTGGTCTCGATGAGATCTAATTTTTGAAACTTGTTTACAAGTAAAATTTTTAATCCAAAATTTTATAGTATTACTTTTCTCCAAGTGCGGGCGTATTTTTGACGCCATGAAAATATTTACCCGTATAAAACTAGATATGAACAGTCTAGTGAAGGGTCTAAACAACCTCGAGATGAACCAAGTGAGAATGTACATAATGATGAGAATCCAAGACGCAGTACACGTCAAAGAATGTCAACTTCGTTTGGATCAGATTTTGTAACATTTTTCTTAGAAAATGAGCCTCAAACATTTAAGGAAGCGATGGCGTCTTCGGACTCATCCTTTTGGAAAGAGGCAGTTGACAGTGAGATTTATTCAATCTTAAGCAACCATATGTGGGAGTTGGTTGATCTTCCTATAGGAAATAAACCTTTAGGTTCTAAATGGATCTTCAAAAGGAAAATGAAAGCGGATGGTACTATTGACAAATACAAGGCAAGACTTGTAGTAAGAGGCTTCAAACAAAAAGAAGTCCTTGATTACTTTGATACATACTCGCCGGTAATAAGGATAACGTCGATTTGAATGTTAATTGCCTTGGCGGAGGTATATGGTCTTGAAATTCACCAAATGGATATGAAAACCGCATTCCTAAATGGAGAATTGGAGGAAGAAATTTACATGGAACAACCTGAGGATTTTGTGGTTCTAGGAAAAGAAAATAAGGTGTGTAAACTTGTTAAGTCACTTTATGAACTAAAATAAGCACCTAAGCAATGGCATGCAAAGTTTGACCAAATTATGTTGACAAATGAATTCAAAATTAATGAATGTGATAAATGTGTTTATATTAAAGACACTCCAAATCACCAAGTCATTGTGTGTTTATATGTGGATGATATGTTGATCATCAGTAGAGACATTTCAGACATAAATGCAACGAAACGAATGCTCGAGAGCAAGTTCGATATGAAAGACCTTGGAGTTGCGGATGTGATCTTAGGGATAAGAATCCATAGAACTCCATAAGGGTTGGCATTGTTACAGTCTCATTACATCAAAAAGCTACTTGACAAATTCAAGTATATGAAATTTGGTATTGTCAAGACTCCATTGGATGTGAGCTTCGAACTTCAAAAGAATGAAGGTGAAAGTAACTCACAATTGGAGTACACAAGAGTATTGGGATGTTTAATGTATATAATGAATTATACACGACCAGACATAGCATGTGCTATAAGTAAGTTGAGTCGGTACATGAGTAATCCTAATAAAACTCATTGGATGGCAATGAAAAGAGTTTTGGGGTATCTTAAATACACTCAAGACTATGCTTTACATTATAATAAATATTTTATGGTACTTGAAGGATATAGTGATGCAAATTAGATCACCAGATCGAATGAAGTAAAATCCACAAGTGGATATGTATTTACTATCGACAGAGGAGCAGTCTCTTGGAAATCATCCAAACAGACTTGTATTGCTCGCTCTACAATGGAATCTGAATTTATCGCATTGAATAAAGCCGGTGAAGAAGCAGAAAGGCTCCGGAATTTCTTGAAAGATATTCCTTATTAGCCCAAACCAATGGCACCAGTATGTATACACTGTGATAACCAAGCGGCAATAGGTAGGACAGGGAGCATGATGTACAACGATAAATCTCGTCACATAAGACGGAGGCATAATACCGTTAGAGAACTTCACTCTAGTGGAATTATCACTGTTGACTATGTAAAGTCAAGGAATAATGTGTCGGATCCACTTACAAAAGGCCTATCTAGAGAAGGAGTTGAGAGGACATCTTAGGAAATGGGTTTAAGGCTTAAGACAAGTCAGCATGGCGGTAACTCGACCTAGCAGACTGGAGATCCCAAGAGTTAGGTTTAAAAAGATCAAACAAAGTTGTGTCTAAAAGGTTCAACATTGTCAATACCCAACCATTCTCATGATGTAGACAATGTTTAGTAAACAAGGTTAAGACTTAAGGTGAAAAGTCTTTTAATGATTATCTAAATTTGGTATATTTGATCAAATAGTTTAATCTATAGGATTGAACGTTTAGAAATCACCTATATGAGGGCAAAGAGGAAGATGGTAAAGGCCTATTCTCTAAGCGCTCATGAAATCGGGACGTGTTCATGGCTGAAAAGAACAAAATCGTGAGAATCATAAACAATAAAAGGCTAGTTGTGTAACATGTGTTGTCTAGGTGTACATTAAAGCTTGACGATTCAAAGATATCAAATCTACCGATTGACCAAGTGCATCCGATGTTTGTTTACTACGGAAAGTTCAAAGGAAAACCTACTTATCCAGATGCAATTAGCCTTTGCTAAATGATCACATACTTGTCCTTAAATTTCTTCAAAAGATAGTCATTCCCCATTTATGTGGGAGATTGTTGGGTTCAAGGTATATATGTGAATGAAAAATGAAGGAAAATGGTGGAGGAAAGAGAGACACCAATTTAAAAAGTGTACTCTCAAATTGGAAAGTCTACTCTTTTTAAAGGAAAGTTCACTAATTCTCCCACATTGGTGGGAGAAGAGAACTTGTAAGTGTTTATAATGAAAAACACTAACTCCACATAGATAGTGAGGCAAGAACAAGGTGGTGCCTCGCGCCGTCATCGTCGTTCTCTCAGCTTCGGCTTTGGTCTCGATGAGATCTAATTTTTGAAACTTGTTTACAAGTGAATTTTTTGATTCAAAATCTGATAGTATTATTTTTCTCCAAGTGTGGGCGCATTTTTGACTCCATGCAAATGCATACGTAATGCATCACGAAGGGATGCGATCTTTCGAGGGAAAAGACACATTGTTTCGTGCTGTTGGGTGACCTGCGGGCGCAGACGCAGCGCAGGTATGCAACCTGTGGGCGCAGATGTAGCGCAGAAGCTACTGGAATATGCCAAACGTCACATGCGGCCGCAGAACAGGTGCATATCCAGCACAGACTGGGTGCAGAGACGTGACTGTTGCTGAAAAGGTGCCTTTCTACTGAACCAATACATCCTTTCTAAAAGGATACATTAAAGGCTATAAATACCTGATATAATCCTAAGGTATTTACATAATTTTTTACAGCAAAAACACTCTACTTCTATACAAAAACTCTGTGTGATCATTAAGTTGTTGAGTGAGTTCGTTGAATCCAACAATTTGAGGCACCGTTATTATTCGAATTGAAGGTCATTTTATCCTGGGAGGAAGATTCCATAACCTCGGGTATAGTGAGGGGAATTATTCTTTAAGGACACTCCGTGAAGTTGGGGGACTTGACCTTATAATTCTGTTTCATCTCTTTTCTGAAAAATAACATACTTCTTGGATAGAATACTTATAATCTTGTGTCGAAGGTATTAAGGAACTTCATAATTGTTCTTGTCTTAGATTTAAACTTGGGTTGAAATTGTTGTTGCATTTATACAGATTCTTGTACCCGAAACGTTGTAGATAGCATCAAGTGTACATATTTCACATGTGTTAATGACGATAATATAAGTCTATATAAAATAATAAATTACTATCATTTATATCGAATAATATACTTGATCCGCTTTTAAAAATCCTACTATATGAATCAGATTCATTTAAAGTCAAAATATTTTTCATTTTTTCTCTTTCCATACCACCCATGTCAAGGCAAATATAATCACATTTCATGCCGTGCGTCTTTTCATCCAAGACTAATCATTATAAATTATGAAATAAATATAAGAACAAAATATATATATATATATATATATATATATATATATATATAAAAAGATACGTTGAAATTTTAATTATTTAATATTATACTTTGAAAGAAAAAATATATTTTAGAGTTTTGATGACAACATTAAAACATAAATCGAGCGATGCAAATATATTATTCCTAGATTCTTTATCTAAAAACCTGCGGAAAATTGAAATCGATTATTAATTTGAGTTAATAACTCATGAAATCTCTAATCCCCATTTTGTTTTATCTTCTAACTAATTAATAACTTTGCTTGATACTTGTTTGACACTAGGATTTATTTGTTATCATAACAAATCACAATTTTTACTTTATTTTTTCTTACTAGTTTCTTTTATGTAAGTATAATTCTAACTAAAGAGTATTAACTTGAAGTATGCCTTAATAAGAAATAAATCTAACATGAATAAGAAATAAATTTAAAATAGAAAAAATATACCTTAAATTCACTCGTAATTAGTATGAAGTCTCGTTCGCATGCTTCACATAAATTTTTCTTCATCTGAACAAATATATTAAAAATCAATCAATAAATGATTTATTTACGGAAACCAATATAAATAATTTAAAATTATAGAAAAAATCATCTTAAAAGTCAATGAATCTTCAATTTTGTTAAGCTTAATTAAACCAATAACAAAAGAATATGAACTTAATTTGAAGGCAACTTTTTTTTTTTTTTTTTTTTTTAAAAGACAACAAACAAAAGCTTAGAAGCCCCAGAAAAAAGCTCATATTTGCATAAAAAGGGGGGGAAAGTAAAAGAAAAAAAATTGGATCCATGAGATTGGAATGTATATGTCAAATTTATATATTTAATTAAAATAAAATGTGATTATTTATATATATTTCAAATCCACATACCGCTGTCCACATTATAATTTTTTTCCTTCATTTGCACCTTATAATTAGGCTGTAAGAGAAGAACTATTCACACGTCCCATATAGTGTAGACGATTTAAAATTTTCAAGAGGAACAAAATAGGTAGAGTTATCCTGACTTAGATTTGGATTCTACATTTTGACTTAAAATTTACAAGTAAGTCATCTTAATTGCGGTTATCAAATTTTAGGTTTCATATATTTTATGTAGTTTAGGATTCTAAGTTATTTCTATATATTTATTTAATCAAGATTCTTTTCATATATTTTAGGAGTTCTTAATTTGATAATACAATAATGAAAGAAAAAAGGTGAAAAGATGATTTTATATTGCAGGTCGTTTTAATGAAGGGGAAAAAATTCGAATCACTTTTCTAAGAGTTCACACTTTTAATATATTATAGATTATAGATGTAGAAATATATAAAGTCGTATTAGTACAAAACTAGTTATATAGAGTTAGAAATTTTGATATTCTATCTTGATTGATTTTTTTTTTTTTTGTATAACTTATTAACGAAGAAAATTATATATATAGTTTTTTAATATTTCTACATGTGTAAAGTGTTAATACAAAATATTTAAGACGTTCCTTTGAAAAGACAAAGTCAGAATTCTCTATTATATGAGTATATATGAGTTAAGATTGAACAAATTATGATGATCGATTTATCATGTTATTGAAAAATATCAAAATTGAACTTTAAAAGACCAAATCAAATCCGGCTAATTTAATATAATAATGATATAATATTATTTTAAAATTGAAAGTCAAACCAAAATCTTCAACACCGTACGATGACCACCTCTAACGGTGAAATGTTTTATTAAAGGGTCTGACAAGTTAATAAGGACTAAGTATGCTTTTGAATATGTGATTTCATCTCATACTTTGACATCATGAGATGAAGGCATGAATATCATGAGATGAAATCTCAAATCCATCAAAAGTTTGGTTTGAAATTTCATATCATGATTTGAGATTTTTTAAATACAAAATTAACCCATAAGTTTATATTTGTAAAAAAAAAAAAAAAGGGGATTCATTTATATCTACGTACCAGTCATTTATTTCATATGTAAATAAAATTTACAATAATTCATATTATTATCCTTTAAATCATTTGTATCTCTTATAACCATTACTCTTACCGACATAAATTTTATCATTACTTCAAACCAACTCCTATTATACTATTTATTATTCACCAACTAAATTTATTATTACTTCATTCAAATCAACACTTAATAAGAAAAACTATTTTTCAAGATTACAGAAGAAGTGAAAGAGAACCTCAGAACGCTAAGGAACTATTTAACTTTAGGCCTTTTTTTGGTGCAATGTGATTGAACGAATTTTTAGAGCTTGAAAAAATAGATTTAGAATACTGAAACGAGGCACAAACCACTATGATATTGACACACAAGTGACAATTGTTATAGTTTGTATAGTGTTACGTAATTTTATGCGAGAATATCATAGGAATGATGAAATATTCACGTCATATGAACATGAAAATATAGTTACTAATGATATTGACCAACAAACGGCTCAAAAAAATAATGTTAGTTCATTTTTTCGGTCATTTGATCAAGAAATACAAGCACAACATGAGAAAATTATTGTCCGTACTGTATGAAAAGATTATATTATAGAATAATACACTACAACTCAATAAATGTATTTTTTTAGAATAACTTTGTGATATTGTATTATACGTTTGTTATAAACTTATGCTTATTGGTGAGATTGTACAAAGAATTGGGATGATTTTGATAGTTTTCACATTAGAGAGTTTTATGTTTACGAGAAAACATATAATATAAAAAGTCTAAATTACATGTCCAAGCAAAACTTTAACTTCATCATGATTTCATTTCATGTGACCAAACGAGTTCTAAGTAAAATGAAACGGATGGAGTAATCCCACACGTGGAGTTGAGTGTGCACCTTAGACTCCCTAGTGGAGGAGATGTATATTCTTCCCTTTTCCAGCAAAAAATGAGTCATAGTGACTCATATGAGCATTTAGTTTATACTTAGCAATAGTATAATGTTTCAAAAATGAAAAAGAAAAAGAACTGTTCATTGTTCTTGGGTCTAACTTTTTCAAACTATAAAGCCTTTTCAAAGAAGCATCTCATACTCAATCAATCCTTTATGAATTATGAAGTCCCCACATTCTAAAACTTTAAATCTATTCAAGTGGTATGATAATATCAAACAATATATTCATGTGATTTTTGAGTGTGATCCGAAGAGAATAAAGTATACATAAACCTTATTTTTATTTTTATAGAGTAAAGAGGTTATCTATGATAGATTCTCGGCTTAAGAAAGGTACTTTCAAAATATGTTTGGAAAATATAAATATTAGTAATAGTTATAATGAAAGTATAAAAGAAAGAAAAATTATTAACAACAAAAATAATAAAGATAGTGATACACAGCATAAAATTTATACGTTTAGCCACTATTTATCTTTCATATACGTTCTTTTGTCATTATTTGTGTATAACTATGATTTTTCCATTTTTTTTTTCTACATATGTTTCTTTATATAGGAATGATGTTTGAGCTAATAAACATATTTGGGGCTAAAATAATTATTTTAAATTTTCAAAGTCTGAGTAAATGTTCAAGAAAATCAACTCTTAAGACAGATTTCTCCTCTTTTAGTTGGTCTTTAACTTTTGCCTTTCAGACTAAATAATACAAGGCAAAGAATTTATATTTTCCAATCATAATATTATACAAATTATGGCTCGTATAACTTTTGCGCTATAAAGAACATATCCCTCATTAGACATGAGCTCAATTATTAAATTAAAGGACAGAAGTTAAAAACTAACCCATTTGAAAGATAGATGGAACCAATGGTAAATAAAATATGTTGCTTCTATCTAAGAGTATTGAATACGATGATTTACTTTTATTATAATATTAAATAAGTAATGTAAATTGTATAATAAATCGAAACTATTGTATTACTTTTAGTAGTTATTAATTACATTGTACATGCGGAATGATGCAAATAGGAGGAACAAAGTTCTCACCCATGTCAACGTATTTTACTACATTTTCGTAAAATATTTTTGGCGCAAGTACTTCAATGCGATGAGATGCACACTGAATATACATGAGATACACGTATAACGCACAAAATGCATGTACAACCTGTAAAATATGTGTAAGACGCATAAAATGTACTTGTAATGCACATATAAACTAATATTAATAAACTTTAGACCCTCATATATATTGGGTTCAATATGTATGAAAAGTGAATGAAAAATGGAGAGAACCAAGTAGAGGAAAAAATTGAGAAAACACTATTACGAAAAGCGTACTCTAAAATGGATGTGATTTTCTAGTGTTTATAATAAGAAACACTTATTCCACTTGGTAAGTGAGGCAAGAAAAAAGAGGTTCCTCGCGCCGTCCTCGTCGCTCGCTCGCTCGGCTCAACTTCGGATTTGGATTTGGATTTGGAAAATGATCGATCAATGAGATCTATCTTTTTGGACAAAATTTATTTGACAGAAATTTAATCCGAAAAAAAACTAAAGGGAAAAAAACTAAAGGGAAACAGAAACTTTCTGTGGTTTTGATCCTCCATTAATGTGCATGCATGCAGTGCAGAAATACTGTCGAGATGCTATTTCGGAAGGGATGCAACCCTTCGACGAAATGACACACTGATTCGTGAAATGGTATGCCCGTTTGGATGGTTGTGAATGTTCGAAAAAGACTTTTTGGACGAATAGACATGACTTTTTCAGAAGGGATACAACCTTTGAGTGAACCATTGCCACCTTTCAGAAGGGCACCTGATGGCTATATAAACCTGCTTCCATCCACAGGTTTAGATACGAAAAATTTTCTGAATATACAAACTCTTCTTGTCTTCAAAATATTTCGTGTGATCAATCAAATCATTGAGTGAGTTCGAAGAGATTTCAATTGTTTGAGGTACCGCTACAGATGATTTATTTGGCCATTTTATCCTGGGAGGAAAATTCTGCAACCTCAGGTACTTGAGAGAAATTATTTCCTTAAGGACAATTCGTGAATTTGGAGGACTTGGCCATTTCTATTTCTATTTTATTTTCTGAAAAAAAAAACATACTCCTTAGAAAGATCACTTTTGATCTTGTGTTGAGGGTGTTGTTGTACTTCATAGTATTCTTGTTTTATACTTGAACTAGTGTTGAAGTTATTCTATCAAATTACAGACTTTGTGTACCCAAAAATATTGAAAGATAATAATCTTAAGAAAATAAATTACTTTACAGAATCTGAAAATTTTAATTCTTTTGGTTACTAGAGATTAAAGCTATAAGCTTTCTACTCTGTTTGAACTTAACTAGTGGTTTGAAGAAACAAAATCTTCATCACAAGTTAAAGATCACTCGGTTGATGATTGGAAGTCATAAAAACTTCATCGTTAAACTAGAAACAAGAGGTGTTTAAAGTTGTTGCAACTTTATTAATAGTATTTTGATATACTAAAGGTTTTTTCTTGTTGTGACAGGAAAATGACTAACGATAGTTAAGTCCAAGGTACTGCAACGAATGTGGCAGAGATTAGTACTGCCACAACAAGTCGTACTAATGCTCCACCGATAATGGCACCAGCGGAGAAACCTGAAAAGTTCGCGGATATTGACTTCAAGAGGTGGCAGCAGAAAATATTTTTCTACCTCACTACTCTTTGTCTTCAAAGGTTCACATTTGAGGAAGCTCCAGAGGTGTCCGAGGGAACCTCTGAACAAGAGCGATTTGTGATTGTGGAGGCTTGAAAACACTTCGATTTTCTTTGCAGGAACAACATTTTGAGTGGTCTTCAAGATGATTTCTACAATATGTATAGTGGAACAAAGACAGCTAAAGAATTATGGGGAGCACTAGAAAGGAAGTACAAGACAGAGGATGTCGGAACTAAAAAGTTCTTCGTTGCAAGATTCCTGGAATATAAGATGATAGATAGTAAGTCTATTGTTTTCCAAGTGCAGGAACTGCAAATGATCATCCATGATCTCCTTGCGGAAGGTATGATTTTGACAAATACCTTTGTTGAACAGTTTAAAAATATTCTTAGTATTCACATAACCTTTATTGCAGGTTTGATCGTGAATGAAGCGTTTCAAGTAGCAGCAATAATGGAGAAGCTACCACCTAAGTGGAAGGACTTCAAGAACTAGTTGAAACACAAACGTAAGGAGATGTCTGTCGAAGATCTAATCGTAAGATTGCGCATTGAAGAAGACAATAAGGCCGCGGAAAGAAGGTCAAGAGAAAATTCTACAATGAATGAAGTAAATATTGTAGAAGATGACTACAACTCCAAAAAGCGAAAGAAAGCTAGAAATAAAAGCAATCAACCCAAGAAGAAATTCACAGAAAAGTGTTTCAACTGTGGCAAGATTGGCCACAAATCAACAAATTGTCGGGCCCCTAAGAAAGGAAAGAAAAAAGACCAAGAAAATGTGGTTGAGTCCAAGAAAGAAATGAATGATCTATGTGTCATGCTTTCCGAATGCAACTTGGTGGAAAATCTTCGTAAATGGTGGATGAATTCCGGTGCCACCCGCCATGTTTCTGCTAATAAGGAGTTGTTTTCAACACTTGCTTCGGCTCAAGGATAAGAAAAGATCTTCATGGCTAACTCCGCTACTGTAAAAGTAGAAGGAATAGGAAAAGTATGCTTGAAAATGACTTTAGGCAAAGTGTTGACACTCAACAATGTCTTGTATGCACCGGAGTTAAGAAAAAACTTGATTTTTGTATCACTTCTAGATAAAAATGGATTCAAATGTGTAACTGTTTCCGAAAAAGTTGTAATTAGCAAAGAAAAAGTGTATGTAGGAAAAGACTATTTTACTGAGGGCCTATATAAGATGAATGTAATGACTATTGAAATCAATAAAAGTTCTGTTTCTTCTTACTTGCTTGAGTCTTATGATTTGTGGCATGAACGATTGGGTCATGTTAATTATAAAACATTGCGAAAACTGATTAACTTAGAAGTTTTGCCAAACTTTAGTGCAATAAATCAAAATGTCAAACGTGTGTGGAATCAAAGTATGGTAAGCATCTGTATAAATCCATTGAAAGGAATTCCAATCCCTTAGACTTAATCCACACTGATATTTGTGATATAAAGTCAACACCATCTCGTGGTAAAAAAAAGTATTTTATAACTTTTATTGACGATTGCACTAGATATTGTTATGTCTATTTACTAAATAGTAAGGATGAAGCACTAAATGCGTTTAGGCAACATAAAACTGAAGTTGAAAATCAGTTAGAGAAAAAGATCAAAACGATAAGAAATGATAGAGGCGGAGAATATGAATCTCCCTTTGCGTATATATGTGTAGAGAATGGAATTTTCCATCAAACTACTGCCTCGTATTCACCTCAATCCAATGGAATTTTAGAAAGAAAAAAACTAAACTTTGAAGGAAATGATAAATGCCTTACATATAAGTTCAGGTTTACCGCAAAACTTGTGGGGGGAGGCTATATTTACAATCAACCGAATACTCAATAGAGTTCTCCATAGTAAAATACAAACAATTCTGAATTAAAAATGAAAAGGAAGGAAATCCAACTTGAAATATTTCAAAGTGTGGAGGTGTCTAGCGAAGGTTCAAGTTTCTATACCTAAAAGAGTAAGGATAGGACCCAAGACGATAGACTGCGTGTTTATAGGATATGCTAAAAGTAGTAAAGCATGTCGGTTTTTGGTTCACAAATCCGAACATCCGAATATTAATAAAAATATGGTAATTGAATCAGATAATGTTGTATTCTTTGAACACATTTATCCGTATAAAACTAGACATGAATAGTCTAGTGAAGGGTCTAAACGACCTCGAGATGAACCAAGTGAGGATGTATATAATGATGAGAATCCAAGATGTAGTACACGTCAAAGAACGTCAACTTCGTTTGGATCGAATTTTGTAACATTTCTCTTAGAAAATGAGCCTCAAACATTTAAAGAAGTAATGTCATCGTTAGACTTATCTTTTTGGAAAGAGGCAGTCAATAGTAAGATTGATTTAATCTTAAGAAACCATATATAGGAGTTGGTTGATCTTTCTCCAGGAAATAAATCTTTAGGTTCTAAATGGATCTTTAAAAGAAAAATGAAAGTTGATGGTACTATTGACAAATACAAGGCAAGACTTGTTGTAAAAGACTTTAAACAAAAGGAAGGCCTTGATTAATTTGATACATACTCGCCAGTAACGAGGATAACGTCAATTCGAATGTTAATTGCCTTGGCGGAAGTATATGATCTTGAAATCCATCAAATGGGTGTGAAAACATCATTCCTAAATGAAAAATTGGAGGGAAAAATTTACATGGAACAACCTGAGGGTTTTGTGGTTCCAGGAAAATAAAATAAAGTGTGTAAATTTGTTAAGTCACTTTATGGACTAAAACAAGCACCTAAACAATGGCATGCGAAGTTTAACCAAATCATGTTGGCAAACGGGTTCAAGATTAATGAATGTGAAAAATGTGTTTACATTAATGACACTCGAAATCACCAAGTCGTTATTTGTTTATATATGGATGATATGTTGATCATCAGTAGGCATATTTCGGACATAAATGCTATGAAACGAATACTTAAGAGCAAGTTCTATATGAAAGACCTATGAGTTGCAGATGTGATCTTGAGAATAAGAATCTATAGAACTCTACAAGGGTTGGCATTATCACAGTCTCATTACATAGAAAAGGTACTTGACAAATTCAAATATTTAGAATTTGGTATTGCCAAGACTCCATTGGATGTGAGTTTCGAACTTCAAAAGAATGAGGGTGAAAGTGACTCACAGTTGGAGTACGCAAGAGTATTGAGATGTTTAATGTATATAACGAATTTTACACAACCAGACATAGCCTGTGCTATAAGTAAGTTGAGTCGGTACACGAGTAATCTCAATAAAACTCATTGGATGGCAATGAAAAGAGTTTTGGGGTATCTTAAATATACTCAAGACTATGATTTGCATTATAATAAATATTTTGGGGTACTTGAAGGATATAGCGATGTAAATTAGATCACCAGATCGAACGAAGTAAAATCCACGAGTGGATATGTATTTACTATTAGTAGAGGAGCGGTCTCTTGAAAATCACCCAAACAGACATGTATTTCTCGCTCCACAATGAAATCTGAATTTATCGCATTGGGTAAAGACAGTGAAGAAGCAGAATGGCTCCAAAATTTGTTAGAAGATATTCCTTATTGGCCCAAACTATTGGCACCAGTATGTATACACTGTGATAGCCAAGCGACAATAGATAGGGCAGGAAGCATGATGTACAACGGTAAATCTCGTCACATAAGACAGAGACATAATACCATTAGAGAACTTCTCTCTAGTAGAATTATCACTGTTGACTATGTGAATTCAAAGGATAATGTGTCGAATCCACTTACAAATGGCCTATCTAGAGAAGGAGTTGAGAGGACATCTAAGGAAATGGGTTTAAGACCTAGGATAAGTCAGCATGGCGATAACTCTACCTAGCATACTGGAGATCCCAAGAGCTAGGTTCATGGAGATCCCAAGAGCTAGGTTCAAGAAGATCAAACAAAGTTGTGTCTGATAGATTCAACATTGTCAAATACCTAACCCATTCTCATGATGTAGATAATGTTTAGTAAACGAGGATAAGACTTATGGTGTGAAGTCTTTTAATGATTATCTAAATTTGGCAGATTTGACCAAATAGTTTAATCTATAGGATTGAAAATTAGAAACCACCTATGTGAGGGCAAAGTCGAAGCCGCTTCAAGGAGAATGTTAGTAAAGGCCTATTCTCTAAGCTCTCATAAAATCGGGACGTGTTTATGATTGAAACGAACAAAACCGTAAGAACCATAAACGACAAAAGGTTGGTTGTGTGACATGTGTTGTTTAGGTGTACATTAAACCTCGATGGTTCAAAGATATCAAATCTACCGATTGACCGAGTGCATCTGTTGCATGTTCACTACGAAAAGTTCAAAGGAAAGCCCATTTATCCAGATGCAATCAGTCTTTGCTTGATGATCACATACTTGCCCGTAAAGTTTTATGAAAAAGTAGTCATTCCCCATTCATGTGGGGGATTTTTGGGTTCAATATGTATGAAAAGTGTGAATGGAAAATGGAGGAAACCAAGTGGAGGGAAAAATTAAGAAAACACTATTATGGAAAGTGTACTCTAAAATGGAAAGTCTACTAATTCTCCCACATTGGTGGGAGAATGTGATTTTCAAGTGTTTATAATAAGAAAAACTTATTCCACTTAGTAAGTGAGGCAAGAAATAAGAGGTGCCTCGCACCGTTGCCGTCGCTCGCTCGGTCGGCTCGGCTTTGGCTTCGGATTTGGATTTGGATTTATCAAATGATCGATTGATGAGATCTATCTTTTTGGACAAAATTTATTTGACAGAACTTTAATCCAAAAAAAAAACAAAGGGAAAACGCAACAGAAACTTTTCTGTGGTTTTGATCCTCTATTAATATGCATCATGCAGTGCAGAAATACTGTTGAAATGCATTTCGGAAGGGATGTAACTCTTCCACGAAATGACACACTGATTCGTGAAACGGTATGCCTGTTTGGATGGTTGTGACTGTTCGAAAAAGACACACTTTTTGGACGAACAGACATGACTTTTCCAGAAGGGATACAACCTTTGAGTGAACCATTGCCACCTTTCAGAAGGGGCACCTGATGGCTATATAAACCTGCCTTCATCCACAGGTTTAGATACGAAAATTTTTCTGAATATACAAACTCTTCTTGTCTTCAAAAACATTTCGTGTGATCAATCAAATCATTGAGTGAGTTCGAAGAGATTTCAATTGTTTGAGGTACCGCTACAGTTGGTTTGTTTGGTCATTTTATCTTGGGAGAAAAATTCCGCAACCTTGGGTACTTGAGGGGAATTATTTCTTTAAGGACACTCTGTGAATGCGGAGGACTTGTCCGTTTCTGTTTCATCTTATTTCTGAAAAAAAAAAACATACTTCTTAGAAAGATCACTTTTGATCTTGTGTTGAGGGTGTTGTTGTACTTCATAGTGTTCTTGTTTTATACCTGAACTAGTGTTTAAGTTATTCTATCAAATTAAAGATTCCGTGTATCCAAAAAAATTGAAAGATAACAATATACAAAGTTAATTTTACACAGAATGAAATAAATAAGCTAGTTTTATTAAAATACAGACCCTTTTTATATATAAAGTCTTATAATCGACCTTATACTTAAATTGATTGAACAAATCATGTTTTCATTAATTAATTTTGCATTCCCTATCCATTGTTGTAATAATTAACATAACAAAGGCTACCATAGTAATTAACCAAACCCAAAGGAATTATATATAATCCTTAACCAACATTTCTTAAACTTGGTTTGCTTGGCAAACAAAAGCAAACCGCCTTCATTTTCCTCTTCATTTTTATTTTCACATTCTTAAACCCCATAAAATCCACCCCCCCCCCCCCCCCCCCCCGCCCGCCCCCCAAAAAAAAAATTAAATATTTTATTTTTATTTTCTTGAAATACAAATCCCCATGGCTTCATCAAAATCTCAACCACCAAAAAGAATTTGTTATTGTTCTCCCACAACTCATCCTGGTTCTTTTAGGTGCAAGTTTCACAAAAATGTCCAAAAATCGCATTCAAGAAGATCATCATCAAGTTATTGGGAATTGGCTAAAATTGCAAAGGCTAATTCTTTAAAAGCTTTTCTTCTTCAAATAATCAAGCCTTCAAGTCATGATCTACAAAGAAGAAGGAATTTTCAGCCTAATAAATCCAGGTTTTTTGGATCAACTAATACTATATATTAATGAAGACCATGGGTTATTGTTTCTTGAATTTTTTTTAATTTTGTTTTGGTTATTTGTTAATTATTAGAATGTTTGAACTCTCATAAAGTGGCACATGGATTGTCACTGATCTGTAAATATGAGAATCTTTTTAATTTTCAAATTTGAGTTGGGATACTACAACCAAATTTCTTTACAATGATGTTGTTTGCTCAGATATTTTTAATTACCATAGCAAAACACAGACTATGTTACTGATATGTAAATATGAGGATCTTTTTGAATTTTTAAATTTGAGTTCGATACTATCGTTAAATTTCTTTATAATAATATTATTTGTTCAGATATTTTTTACTAATATAGCAGAATACAGACTATGTAACTGATATGTGAATAGGAGGATCTTTTTGACTTTTTACCTTCAGTTAGGATACTACAATTAATTTTCTCTATAACAATATTTTTTGTTCAAGATATTTTTGACTGCTATAACAAGTGCCGTGTGCATTCGATTTGTTCGATTTGATTGTTGAATATCGGTTTGATTTTTTGATTGATAAGGGAGAAAATCATAACCAAATCAAAATTATTTCGGTTTGGTTTGATTTTTACAAATTCAATTCGGTTATTTTGAATTTTTATTTTGATTTTAAAGATTAAAGTAATAAGCATTTAAAATTGGTGATTTTTTTTAGAAAAATATTTTTTTTTTCAAACCTATTTTTCATTTTTAAATATAATTAATTTAACACGCATGAAATAATCATAAATATCGATCTTGTTGAGTTGTCGTCATTGGCATGACAACAGTGGCCGCATTCGGCAACGACTGCCGACGGCAGTACGAACTGAATAAACGATTGTCGACTGTCGCTGACGATGTTGAAATTTCAAACGAACTGACGAACTGAGAATGACTGAGCATCACTACAGTCTTCACGTTAATGTTAGGGTCTACTACAAAGCAGTATATTAGGATTTAGGGTTGCTAAATGATTATAATTTATATATTTATATGTTATATTAGATTATATTATATTTTTAGTATATTTAGATATATAATAATATATATATATATATATAAATTATAATATATTATTTATATAATTTCGATTTATTGAATTATTTTTTTGAAAATTCATAAACCAAATCATTTAATCGAATTTTAAAAATTTGAAATCGAAATCAATTCTAAAAATTGAAAAATCAAATTAAAATTAAATTTTAATTTATTTTTTCAATTTAAATCAAAATATTTTCAGCCCTAATAACAAGATAATACTTAAAGAATATACAATATAACATAATATGAAAAGTTAATTTAAAAGAAGAGACTAAGAAAAGAGCTCGTAACTACATTATTGAGCTTGTCTTGTTAATAATCTTGAGATCAATCGGAGAATGTGCTTGAACTGAAGGTGGAGGAGACAAGGAAGCAATCATTATATTAAAATATTATTATTTTAAAAAAATAATTAATATAGAAAACTTAGCTTTGTGATCATGATTTTGTGTTTTGGAGGAAAAGGGAAAAAACTTGGTTCTAATTTATTTTGAGGATATAATGTTTGCTCCTTAATTATGAGGATGACTTGTGCTTTTTTTCCTTTTAATAATTGTAATTCTCTTTCCTTTTTCTATTCCCCCAATTGCTCCTACCACGTTCTTGCCAATTAATAAATGTATAGTGTATTTAAGACTTTTTTTGTTAGCAGTTTTATTCTCATTTTCTTATCAAATTTAAGTTTTATGTTTTTTTGAAATGAAAATAAAAGTAATATCATAATTACTTTTATTTTTTTAAAAATGAAAATATAAAATTTTTTTATATTTGGCAAACCTCTTTCTTGAAGGAAAGATTTTGGACATCTATAAATAGAAGACTCACTTCTTATTCCATAACACAATAGCATCCACAATATAATCGTTTATGAGAAAGAGATTTTCTCCTAATAGCTTTTTATGCATTTTGATATTAGTTTTCAATATGTAGGTTACTTGATCAAATCATATCAATAATATATTTTTTAGTATGTTTTTCTTTGCCGTCTAAATTATCACCACGATGGTTTGCAACTAATAGCTTCCGCATGACGTTATTTCAATTTCGAACCCAATAAGTGGTATCGGAGCCTATGGTTCAATTGAGAACAATTTAAGATCAAAGTTGCAATCAACTTGACGATAATGAAGTTTTTATCAAAAAAAAATAAATTCAAAAACTACATGTGGAGAAAAAGTTTCAAACAAAATTTTAACAATCCTGCTGATAATCCATCTTTAAAACCAAATCAATTTTCAACTCATGTTTATGGGCTCCAACTTTCAATCCCCGCTTACTTTCAATGCTTGAGCTCCTTTCAATTCGTGTATTTATTTTTAACGCATGAACTCCACTCTTAACTTGTGCTCACTTTCAATGCACAAGACTTTACTTTCATCCCTGTTTACTTATAACACAGGGCTCAAATAATATCAACCCGTGCTTTTATTTTTAATGCATAAGGCTCCAATTTTCAACTCATATCAACTTTTAATCATGGTAAGCAGCAGTGATATATGAAGACCGTATGAAGAAGGAAGATCAAGATTATTTTGCCATCAAATCAAGCTAAAAAGGGGAGATTTATTAGGGGTCTTACCCTGATTTTCTTACCAAGTTTAAGTTTTACTTTTTCTTGAAATGAAAATAAAAGTAGTACCATAATTACTTTTACTTTTTCTAAAAGAAAAATATAAAACTTTTTCATATTTGGTAAACCTCTTTCTTGGAGGAAAGATTTTGGACATCTATAAATAAAAGACCCCCTTCTCATACCATAACACAATAACATCCACAATATAGTCGTTTATGAGTCTTGTTTAGAGGGAGATGCATTTTGATATTAGCTTTAGGCCCCCACAATTTGGGAGCCCCAAAATTTCCTAACATTTGTATATATTTTTTTTCATTTTTTAAATAAGTGATGTTTTTCAAAAATTTCTTGTTTTAAAAAATAAGAATTGTTTTTACTAACTTATAATCCTAATTAACTGTCTTAAGTAAAGAAGTGATTCTTTAATGGATGTAGAACTCCATGTATTAAAATTAGAATAATTCAGAAAATATAAGATAATCCTTTTTGAAATTCTAAAACATCACTTATCATGAAATAAAATAAAAAGCTTAAAACGCCACTTATCTAAAAACAGAGAAAGTACTTGTATGTCTCAATCATGTGTGACGTTTAGATTTCAAGGATTAAATGAAGTCTTGTCTTCGTACTTTTGTGCCTTTAGGATCTTCTGTATGAGCCAACATGCTTGCTTTGGCCTTGCACACCTATCTGAATCTCCTGTACTATAGTGAGAGTGCACTCGTTGAATTCACAAGGCATCCTTCTTCCCACTAAGATTCCATAAGAGCTTATTCCATAAGAGCTTACACAAGGCAGGTTTATTCGAGTGATTTATTGTATTAAAAATAATATTCATTACATAATTTTAAGAAGAAATTTATGTGTTAACAAAATTGTCCTCCATATTTAGTAGAAAAATGGGTTTAAGGACCTCATAAATATTTTTGTCATTTTAATTACTTTTTTCGGCTCATTTAATGTTGCACCTAAAAGGTTATTTTATTACAATTAGAAATAATTTGATATTAAAATTTATTTTTATCCATAGAAATAATTTATAACCACATAAATATCTAAGAATTGTTTTAGACCACAAATTTTAAAAGTCTTACTTTCTCTCTTAAATATCATGTCAAGTCAAATTTTGTCATACATTAAATAAAATGGAGGAAATATATTATCTCGAAATAATTGATCTTGATAATATTATTCCATCCTCTTCCAAAAATAGCTTATTCTAACTCCAATCGTGAAATAATTTATCCCAAAATTAGCCAAAAAAAAAAAGAAAAGAAAAAAAACAACACTAAACTTTTATCCTAAAACTACCCTACAAATGTAGAATTTTCATTTTTGTTGTATACACATTTTTTCTTAATGGAGACAGTATTACTAATATATAAAAGTGGTTTGGAAAGTAGTCGGAGACAATATTACTAATATATAAAAGTTATTATAAATTATAGTAATTAATGGTTTAAGATATTTGAAGGACGTGAAAAAGATTGTTGACTCTCGAAATTCTATCAGCCACATAAATTGGGATAGAAGAAGTAACATATATTATTTAAAAATAATATTAAAAAATCAAATCACAATGATTAACAATTTAAAATATTATCGACACATAAAAAATTTGATTGATTCTGCATATACTATCACAATCACATAAATTGGGATAGAAGTATCACATTATTTAAAAATAGTAGAAAGTACTATAAATCACAATAATTTAAAACTCAAAATATATACAACTATATGTAAAAAAATTCGATTCTCTCTAAATTTCATTATTGCCACATAAATTGAGACAGAGAGAAACATGTTTTTATCTAAAAATTATGAAAAAATAATATAAACTACAATAATTAACAACTTAAAATATTTAAAGACCATACCAACATCTACAAATTACATAAAAAAAATTGATTGGCTCGCTAAATCACATCAATGGCACATAAATTCAAACAATGACAGTAACATGTACTGTCTAAAAATCATATAAACAATATTGTATATCATTGAAAATTTAAAATATTTAAAGATTATATAAAAAATTTAATTGACTCTCCAAAATTTATCTAAATTGAAAACCATGAATGCTGTTTTCCTTTGCTAGAATGAGAAATCTATACAAACAAAAAAATGGAATTAACTATATGCATGGGATTTCTTTTAAATTATTCCGAAAAATCATTTTCTTGTGCCGAGACCATATGGCAAACGATTTTTTATCCCACAAAGATAAAGATAAAGTTTTCATATATTTAATCCTCTCCCAACTCCAAAGAAACTATACTAGGTATATCTTATTGTTGTATATATTGTATATACATGGGATATGTTACGTATATCTAGCATTAAAGAAAAAATAACATAAACATACATCTTAATTTATCAAATTTACACAAATTCTCATCCTTATAAAATAATTACAAAAATTTCAACTAATTATGCATCTTCATTGGATGAATATGAAGCTAATTAAGTATCTCGATATACCCAAAATAGGAAAAAATTATATCGCCAGCTAATTCCATATCTTTACAAAGAAAAAATTATCTCTTTTTTTAATGTATTATATATCTTGACAGAATAAAAAAAATATATAAATTGAAAGCTAATTATGTACAAGTTCCAAATGCTCACTTCTTCACTAACTTGTTAATAGGGGACTATATCTATGGGCTCTCTTATATGGGCTTGGCTCTTAAATATATGTAATGATGTTGGGCTAAGATTTCTGGGCCCTAAATATGAGTCACTCGTTCTGATCCATAGTGGATAGCTTTGTTTTTTTTATTCCCGGTAAGAAAAGTCCAGCAAAATTAGTCTTTCTTCTCTGAACAAATACCTATTTACCCTTCTTTATTTTAAATATTTTAATATTTAAAATAACTTTCCATATTAATTTATCTTTCAACTACTGTTTTTTCTTATTTTTGCTTTACTTTGACTTTTATTTTATATATATTTTTTTCTTTTTTATTAGTTTTTCTTAATCTTTACTTTTTTTCTTTTTCTTCACTCAACTTTTTTTTTAATTTTTTTTTTTTCTATTTTGTATCTTACTTTTTTATTTTTTTTAGCCTTTACTTTCTTTTGTTCTTTGTTTTGTGTATTTTTCTTTTTTCTCAACCTTTATTTTTTTCATTTTCTCCTCTCAACCTCTATTTTTTTTCTTTCTCATTTTTATTTTTTATTTTTAAATGCTTTTTCTTCATTTTTTTATTTTTCCTCAATTTTTCTTTTTTTGTATCTTTTTTTTTTCTTCATTTTCTTCCAAACAAAAAGTTACGCCTCATGTGCAAGAGTTGACACTATCACATTATGTCTTGATTTATGAGATATTTTATAAATCTTGTCTTGAAGGCAAGCGTTAGCCCAATGACTTTCAAACAACAAGTTACGTTTCATGGGTAATGTCATACCCCCTTTTTGTTGTACTCCAAAAAGATTAATTTTAAGTTCGAAAGGGTTTTATTATTAAGTGACAAAAGATGAAAATTGATTCCGAATAGGATTTTTTACAATTAAATTCAGAGTCGCCACTTGGCATAATCCGGTGTGCCAATTCACCTTTGAAAAATCCTTTTCGAAATGGTTTGACTCTTTAAAACTGGTTTGCGAACAGAGATTCCGGCTAAGGAATTCTATTGATCGAGGGGAAGATGTTAGGCATCCCTCGATCCCGTGGTTTGACCACGGTCGCTTGGCGGAGCGTATCGATTAATTTGACATTATGAATATATAAACCACACAAAATCACACAAAACAATCAGTCAAACAAACAAACAAAACAAATTCAAAATTATAATGTCCAGTCCGATTATTACAATCCCAAAATAGAAAAAATGCGAAAATACAAACCTACTCTATTCTAAACTACACTCCATTGCTTTCTCCACCCGACGTTCCAGGCCTTGATCGTGCGTCGTCTTCAAGTATATGGTATTTTGGGGCATTCCCCGGATAAATCAACGCAAATCTCTCGGGGCATTCCCCGACCAAATAAATACAATAGATGTCAATGCATAAATCAAAACCATTCTACAAACATTTCATCATTCAACAATCACAAATCCTAAACTTTGCCTACCCAACTTATGTTTGCCTATCCCACTCGAACTAGAATGATACTATCAAGTTCGATATTAATAAATCAAACCCACAATAATCACTTTATCAACTTTAAATTTCACCCCAAACAATCAATTTTAATTCTCAAACAAGCTATCATTTCATCACATAATCCATAATTAAGGGAATCGAACAACTAATCAAAACAACCAACAATTCACATCATCACAGATCATCCAACACGATATTCAATTCAATGCACCAAATATCATCAACAATGAAATAAAAGATGTGAAAGAGTAGAATTGGACCTCATTTGAAGCTTTCAAATTCAATGTTATTTCAATAAAGAAAGTCGACATCCGAAAACTTCGAACCGAACCTCAACCACAACCAAACTCGACTCGGTATAGAGAACTAATAACCGGACAGCTTCAAAAGTAGTGGGAATAAAACTTCGATACGAAGTCCAAACCACCCCAAAACCCAATATAGACCACGAACCGCGAAATAGACGAACGCAAAACTTGAACACAACCGCGAGCTAACCAATCAGAACAGAATACCATGAAGAAACAAAATGCTTTATCATTTCTCTCATTTTCCAGTGAATCTCAATGGAATTGGGCAAAACGGGTTAGGTTCAGTCGACAAATTTTGGGATTTTTCTGACAGAGTTGCTGGAGGTTTAAGATTTGATCGTTGGTTTAGTGGTTTCAGCTAGGTTGGTCGCCGATTTTGGCTTTTTTTCGGAGCTCCAACGAGATCTGAGCGCTGGAACAGACCTCTTCTCGCTGAGCTCTATCTCTCTTTCTCACTTCTTGATTTCACCTCACTCCCCTAAACTCTCTTCTATCCTTTACTGTATGTATGTGTGAGGATTGTGAGGCTGAGATGTGCGTGTGAATGGAGTCACAAAAATAGTGTGCTTGTTGCTCCTCAGATCGTGGATCCGAAAAAGAAAAAAGAAATATTTGTTGCTTGCCTTTCAAGTTCTACATACTGTTCTCTAGGCGGGTTCCTGACTTGCTATTTCATCAACTTGTTGCTATGATTTTCAATTTCTACACCCTGTTCTCCAGGCGGGTTACTGACTTGCTATTTTTCAATCTGTTTAACTTTTAATTTTTCACCTTGTTGCTTGGTTTTCCATTTATTTTCCCTCTGATTCAGGCAGGCTCCTGAAATCACATCAAAACTGGAAAGAATATTATCCCAAATAAAAATTATTATAAAAAGAAACTTTGTTTGCTAGAAAAGTAAATTTCCAAACATAAGAATTAAATTTTGCCCCAGTTTACCATCAGAAGACTTTTGGGAAAGTCGCATCATACCTACTTGCCTGTTGCAATGATAAATCAAGACTCTGACCAAGAAATGCATCTCTTGAGAGTAAAATTAAATGACCAAGACTAGGAAGTGCGTCTCCTAAGAATTAAAGTGAGAAATTCTGACTAGAAAGTACGTCTTCTAGAGATAGAAGTTTAAATTAAAAAGTATGCCACCTGACAAATGAAAACTAGCAAGGAAGTGCGTCTCCTAAGGATTAAGTGCAATAACTCGACTAGAAAGTGCATTTTTTAGAAATCAAGGGGACTGACTCAACTAGGAAGTACATCTACAGAGAATCAAAACTTAAGTTAGGAAGTGCATTACCCAAAAAGCAAAGTTCGAATTACCCAATCAAGGAAGTGCATCTCCTTACCAATGTTGCTTGAATTATCAAAACAAGGAAGTGCATCTCCTTACCAATGCCTCTTGAATTACCGAAAAAAAGTACGTCTTCTTACCAGTGCAGCTTGAATTACCCAAACAAAAAAGTGCGTCTCCTCGTAAATGTCACTTGAATTTCCCAAACAAGGAAGTGCGTCTCCTTACAAATGGTTCTTAAACTACCCAAACAAAAAAGTGCGTCTCCTTACCAATGCTGCTTGAATTACCAAAATAAGGAAGTGTGTCTCCTTACAAATGTTGCTTGAATTGTCCAAACAAGGAAGTGCGTCTCCTTATGATAGCGCTTGAATTAACAAAATAAGGAAGTGTGTCTCCTTACAAATGTTGCTTGAATTGCCCAAACAAGGAAGTGCGTCTCCTTAAAAATGCCGATGGAATTACCAAACAAGGAAGTGTGTCTCCTTACAAATGTTGCTTGAATTACCAAACAAGGAAGTGCGTCTCCTTACAAATTCTGCTTGAATTACCCAGAAGTGCATCTCCTAACAAATGTCACTTGAATTACCCAACAAGGAAGTGCGTCTCCTCATAAATGTCACTTGAATTGCCCAAACAAGGAAGTGCATCTCCTTACAAATGTTGCTTGAATTAACTAAACAAGGAAGTGCGTCTCCTGCATTTGTGGAAGTGAGACATTGCAACTTTTGATGTTTAGGCTTTGAAATCCTAGATTCAAAGGTAACATGTGTTCCTGTTTCATACAAAGAAAACTTGTTAGTTTAAAAATATGGTGGCCGGTTTGTGACTTTGGCTTTCGTGGAAATCGCTCTTGCCCCCGTCACACTAACCTTGCTTTCAACCATTAGCATATGTCATTGACTCGCTGCATCATTGATTCAAACTCAGATTACTAAGATTGACTTTGAAACAGATATAGTATCTCTGCTTTGTCATGCTTCTCAGATAAACCCTTTGAGCCTTGGTCTTTCCATGAGTTCTCAGACTTGTCGGTTGACAAAACTTTCTGCATGCCTTAATTTGGCTCACAATCATGTCTCTTTCATGTGTTGGCCTTTTGTCTTGCTTTGTGCAATTGAAGAAGCTGGTAGCCATGTTTTGAGATCTTTTCTCACTTGTTTTGACATAGACTTGACTCAAAGACAAAAGAAAAAAAATGACAATGATTTTATTTGGATAACTGACTAAAGAAAATAAAGAGAAATAAAGAGAAGAAAGAAAAGACAATGAATGTCCCCATTTTAAATAAAGAAATGAAAAATCTATCTAGAAATGACAGTCAACTTTAATGATTATGCCATGCATTTTGGATCAAGCTGTCTGATCTTTTCATCCAAACTTTCTACCAATTATTGTTGAGTTAATGGCCTTGAAACTGAGTCGTTTTCTTAGGTTAATTGCATTTAAGACCTCATTCGGCTAGTGATACATCGAAGGATTTTTGCCAACAAACCCTTCTTATTTTTCTCTCAACTCACCATCACCTTATGGTGCCCATGAGGCTTTCACTAATAAAACTCTCTCATTTTTATCTCTTTCTTGATTCCTTATGCTGAGAAAGATGAGCAGTTCCCAAAATGCGTCATCATATGCATTGCATGCTTAGCCTTAACATTCTCAAAGATTGATCTGAAGGTCTTTCTTTGGTTGTGACTTGGCTTTTGAATAGGGTTAGAAAGAAAGAATGACATGAGGCCCAAACGACACTTGAAGTGGGGTGGGACTTACAACTTTTGGAATCGACTCAAACAATGAGGATCACCTCACGCCCCAGTTTCTCTAAATTATTTATTTGGTTGGACCGAGCCCTGAGTAGGGCAGCCTACGTATCTCCCCCCTCCCCCCAAAAGAGAAGAATTAGGTCATGCATAGTTCTGGTTGCTTGTTCTTTTGCTTTGATCTGATTTTTCTTTTTCTTTTTTCTCTTTTATTCGCTCTTTTCACTTTGCGATTCTTTTTTTTCTAACTCTATTTTTCTTCAGACTCTTTTTTTTTGAATCATTTTTGTCTCTTTTTTGTAACTTTTTGACTTTATCTTTTTACTCGACACTATTCTTTGAACTTTGCTTACTCTATCTGGATTCCAAAAGAGGGGTATGAAAGAAAATAACATTAAGGCTCAAATGGGGTAAACAAAGAATGAAACAATGTTTGGATAGCAGAATGAAATGCCTTCATCATATCAATCCTTGAGAATGCAAGTACATAACATGTAATTGGAAGTGAGAGATGAAGATCATTTACGACATCTTTTTGAGCAGATTGAGTCTGTGCGTCACTACTTCTTCTGCAAACTCCACCTTTGTTCTACATTTCTCACATCAAATGACTCATACTTTCGTGGATCTGATTATCTTCTTGTTTCTCTTGATATAGGGATCACACGTCCACTATTTGACCTAATTGGGACCTGTCTTTCGATCGATGACCAAGTTGTTCTTGTGATTCTCAAAATAATTGCCCTAACTTGTCACCAAATGTCTCAGCACTCTATCTATTTTCTCATATGCTCTCTTTTTCTAACTTTAACCCTCTGATTCAATGTTCAGACTTAAACTGAATTTTAAGATCTGGCTGAAAATTTAACTAGCATGTCATATCACTAGAGTCAACATAAAATGTGTTATGTAAAGAAAACAAACAAACATATATTTAAAACACAAAGGAAAATGGGACACTTCATTTAGTTGAAACAAAAGATAGAAGGGTTTGAACATAAACAACAAAAGGACAAAACAAGATAAATTCCGAACTACAACCCTGAAATTCAGACAACAGAAAATAAAATAAAACAAGCTACCAGACCCCTTCCTAGGAAGGAAAGGGGTGACTTCTCAATTGCTCAGCCTGACATCTTAGCCACTGGTTTGCATATCAGCATGACTAGAGCTTTCCTCACTGTCAATGTTCTGCACCATGATTGATTTATCTTGAATCATCTTTTCAATTTCTCTTTTCAAAGCATGACAATCTTCAATACTATGATCCTGAATATCAGAATGATATGCGCATCGTACATTAGGATCAAAACTTCTTGAATGTGGGTCAGGAGTATACCCAAGGAGAAAAGTGATCATGCATTGCTGTACCAATCTCTGGAATAAACTTGCATATGACTCTCCAATGGGTATGAAGCTATCCCTCAACTTCTGTCTCATTTTATTGTTTGGCTTAAATTGAAAACCAGGCCTAGAAGAGCTTCTGTATGTATGTAGAGTTGGAGGATGACTCGGCAGAGTTGGCGCATGCCAGTGTGGGTAAGATGGAGGTTGAACATAAGGTTGTGCATTATATACTTGATATGGAGGTGGAGGAATAGGATATAATGGATTTTGGTAAAGATTCTGTAGAGCTTGGACATAAACTTGGGTTTGAGCCCGTGGGTAACGATGGTGTGGTCCTCTTTCCCGTGCCTGTTGTCCAACTGTAATGGAAGATGCATCTTCCTCATTGTTCTTTTCTCCAACACTTTTCGAACCTTTTTTCATTACTTGGGTAGTCACTTTCAATGTTTCCAAACTCACAATGCGACCGGTCTTAATTCCATCCTCTATCATCTCCCCCATTTTAAGGACCTCAATAAATGGCTTGCCTAATGCAGGTAACAAGTGTTGATAATATGTTTCATCCTGCACTTGAATAAATGCCTCCACTATCTCACTTTCTTTCGTTGGCTGTTTCACCCTGGCAGCTTGTTCACGCCATCTAATCGCATACTCTCTGAAAGTTTCAGTACTCTTTTTCTTCATATTAGTCAAGGATTTCTTATCAGGAATTATCAGGAATTAACTCTATATTGTATTAAAATTGTTGCAAGAATTCATAAGCCAAGACATCTCAGCTGTTCCACTTGTCGATGTCTTGGTCAACAAACCATTCTGATGCTAGACCTGAAAGACTCTCACCGAAATATGCCATGAGTAATTCTTCCTTCACTCTAGCGCCTCTTAATTGGTTACAATAGCGCCTCAGATATGCCAGTGGGTCCCCATGTCTATCATATTTCTCAAACTTTGGCATTTTAAATCCAGGGGGGAGGTTGACACGTGAAAACATGCATAAGTCCTTATATGAGACATTTTTGTAAGCCCCAAGCCCTTGCAAGTTCTTCATAGCCAGTTCCAAAATTCTCAATTTTCTGGTCATTTCCTCTTGTTCTTCTCTCATAACAGGCTTCTCAGTGTTAAGAGAAAATTCAGGCTAGCGAGTGTCACCGTAAAGATCAGTTAACTTCAATGTAGGCTCGGAAGTATAACGCTGATCACCAGTAATATTC
The DNA here is from genome assembly GCF_002878395.1 of Capsicum annuum. Taxonomy (NCBI): domain Eukaryota; kingdom Viridiplantae; phylum Streptophyta; class Magnoliopsida; order Solanales; family Solanaceae; genus Capsicum; species Capsicum annuum. The sequence goes on from NC_061117.1 coordinate 11,050,087, forward strand.
AATATAGGCCCTCTTGTAGAGCAGAGAGGCACAACTTGTGGATGAACATCAAATATAGGAGCTTCAGGTGGGGGTGGCGCTACAAAAGCATGAACAATAGGTGGAGCCGGGTATGTGGTAGTCTTGGATTGGGGAGTGAGGAAATAAATATTGGAAGTGTTTGGATATTCTTGCCCCAGAGTCGATCCTGATGTATGTTGTGCCATATCAACAAAAATGGGAAATTTTGCATGTGACATGGAAGGCAAACTAGAAAGATATTCCAGATTATCAGTAGCAACTGGAGGAGGCGGCAACCCATTAGGCCAAGCTCGATGCATTTCTATCATTTGCTGCCTTAATTTCCGAATCTTTTCATTATCTCCTAAATTCTCATTTCCCGAACTCTCTATCTGATTAGTGACAACAAACTCGGTATCCTTGTTGTCCATAACATTCTTTATGACTTGGTGCAATATGGAGGACCAGCCAAAATGCCACAAACCAACCACCTTAAACTAACTGAACAAGATATAGCAAATGCGTTAGAGTTCAACACTTTCTCAAAATATCTCTCTTTTTTTTCTTTTTGAAAATTTCACCGAACCCAAGAAGGGCGCCTATGTATCTCACTCCCGAGAGAGGAGAATCAGGTGTGCATAGTTCATCCAGATTGGACAATTAAGGATTAAATAACAAACTAAACCCTGAATTGAGAGACACGACTAAAGACTGATAAAATTTTTTTGGGTTTTTAATTAGAAACTAACACCAACAACTATGAAAGACAAAATCTTTTTGATATTATCATTAAATAAAAATGTACAAAGCTCCTATTCAAAGAAAAAAAATAATTTTTTGGATTTTTCGAATTGTGAATACTTACTAAAGAAATAAAAGAAAAATCTTTTTAACATTTTTGATTTTTAGAAAAGGAGTGCAAAAAGTAAAAAAAATATTTTTTTTTGAATTGTGAAAAACAAAAGCCATAAAGAACACTAAAACCTATGAAACGCTTTTTGACTCACTTTTTCTCCCTTTTTTTTCAAACACACCTTACTTCTAACACATGCTTTCCCCGAATCAGTCCATCAAATGACCACGTAACCCTCGAAGGTGCAACATTTAGCATGTAGGGATGCTTTAAAAGTGAGTCTCCTACAAAGGATCGTGTGGGCCTCGCTAGGTTTCAATATGATGCACATAAGAATGACCTAAAGGCTGACCTACGTTGTGGTTTACTAACAAGGCCGTTCGGGGGAGCATATGGTCGATAGTGGATGCTTTGCTTTCCACCTACTCCATACATCTAATGGCTCCCCCTTAAAATAAGGGTAACTCGACTAGAGTTCGTGCGCACAACGTACACTCCGGGACTTGTTACAGAAAGAATTGACTTGGGTTTTGCAAATGATGCCAGATTTAAAGCGGTAACACATAAAGTAAACTGTAAACAAAGAGCATAGAAACACACAGCAGTAATAACAATAACACAAATAATAATCACAAACAATGTTTATAAACCCATAATGCCGAACAAAGCCGACACGACTCCAAAAATAAGCTCGAATTCTGCAAATCCCCAGCAGAGTCGCCAGAGCTGTCACACCTCCTTTTTGTTGTACTTCAAAAAGATTAATTTTAAGTTCGAAAAGATGAAAATTTTGTTCCGAAAAGGATTTTTTACAATTAAATTTAGAGTCGACACTTGGCATAATCCGGTGTGCCAAGTCACCTTTGAAAAATACTTTTCGAAATAATTTGACTCTTTAAAACTGGTTTGCGAACAGAGATTCCGGCTAAGAAATTTTTTTATCGAGGGGAAGGTATTAGGCACCCCTCGATCCTGTGGTTTGACCACGGTCGCTTGGCGGAGCGTATCGGCTAATTTGACATTATGAATATATAAACCACACAAAATCACACAAAACAATCAATCAAATAAACAAACAAAACAAATCCAAAATTATAATATCCAGTCCGATTATTACAATCCCAAAATAGAAAAAATGCGAAAATACAAACCTACTCTATTCTAAACTACACTCCATTGCTTTTTCCACTCGACATTTCGGGCCTTGATCGTGCGTCGTCTTCAAGTACATGGTATTTCGGGGCATTTCCCGGATAAATCAATACAAATCTCTTGGGGCATTCCCCGGCCAAATAAATACAATAAATGTCAATGCATAAATCAAAACCATTCCACAAACATTTCATCATTCAACAATCACAACTCCTAAACTTTGCCTACCCAACTTATGTTTGCCTATCCCACTAGAACTAGCATGATACTATCAAGTTCGATATTAATAAATCAAACCCACAATAATCACTTTATCAACTTTAAATTTCACCCCAAAACAATCAATTTTAATTCTCAAACGAGATATCATTTCATCACATAATCCATAATCAAGAAAATCGAACAACTAATCAAAACAACCAATAATTCACATCATCACATATCAACCAACATGATATTCAATTCAATGTACCAAATATCATCAACAATGAAATAAAAGAGGTGAAAGAGTAGAATTGGACCTCATTTGAAACTTTCGAATTTAATGTTATTTCAATAAAGAAAGCCGGCACCCGAAAACTTTGAACCGAACCTCAACCACAACCAAACTTGACTCGGTATAGAGAACTAATAATCGGACAGTTTCAAAAGCAGTGGGAATAAAACTTCGATACAGAGTCCAAACCACCCCAAAACCCAATATAGACCACGAACCACGAAATAGACGAACGCAAAACTTGAACACAACCGCGACCTAACCAATCAGAACAGAATACCATGAACAAACAGAACTGCTTTATCGTTTCTTTCGTTTTCCAGTGAATCTCAATGGAATCGAGCAAAATGGGTCAGGTTCATTCGATAGATTTTAGGATTTTTCTGACGCAGTTGCTGGCGGTTTGAGATTTGATCGCTAGTTTAGTGGTTTCATCTGGGTTGGTCGCCAATTTTGGCTATTTTACGGAGCCTTGACTGGATCTGAGCGTCGAAATAGACCTCTTCTCGCCGAGCTCTATCTCTCTTTCTCACCTCTCGATTTTACCTCGCTCCCCTAAACTCTCTTATATCCTTTACTATGTGTATGTGTTCGCAGTAGTTTATGTGTGAGGATTGTGAGGGTGAGCTGTGCGTGTGAATGGAGTCACAAAAATAGCGTGCCAGTTGCTCCTCGGATCGTGGATCCGAAAAAGGAAAAAGAAAAGCCCCTAGCGATGGTGCCTTATTCTCCTTTTTGATATGCCCTTCCCATTTCCCTGTGTGTGTGTATTGATGTCTACTAGTGTGTTAGTGTGTGTAGTTTTTGTTCGTGAATATGGAGATTGTCTCTGGTGAGTTGGTAGAGAAGAAAGAAATATATGGCCTTGAAACTGAGTGTGGACCGTATATGTAAGTATGTCTGTGCCTGTGAGTGAAGGCTCCCAATTATTAATGAAAAAGGCCTTCCCTAGTGGTCCCCCCCATTTCTCCCTCTATATTTTGTATATATGTTTTGTTCCAGGAACATTCAGTGGGGTCCCTCCCTCTTTTGTTGTGATTTGTTTAAAGAAAAATGAAAAAAAATGTGAGGGGGTTAGTGGGGTATGGGGTGGGGTAGGTTGTTAGGATGAGGTGTAAAGGGGGTTAGGATAGGATAAAATTTGTTAGGAAGTTTGTTATTTTTTATCATTTTGTAGAGGTATAATAACATGGATGAGGGCACACGGTAGGATAAGGTAAAAATTGGTAAAAAATATTATCGAGGAGGGACGAAATTATGTGTCTACAGGTAAGAGTTGACACTACACACACGTTGTGTTTTTAGTTATGAGATGTTCTATAGCTCTTTCCTTAGAGGAAAGACTTAGCCCAGTGGACTTTAAACAACAAGTTACAACCCATGGGCTTGAGTTGATACTACCACACTGTGTCTTGATTTATGAGATATTTTATAACTCCTGCATAAGAGGCAAGAGTTAGCTCAAGGACTTTCAAACAACAAGATACGTACAATGGGTAAGATTTTACAATATGATATTACATATTGAATTATAAGATGCTCTATAACTATTGCCTTAGAGGCAAGACTTAGCCCAAGGACTTTCAAAAAATAAGTTACGCCCCATGGAGAAAAGTTGACATTACAACATTGTGTTTTGATTTATGAGATGTTATATAAATCTTGCCTTAGAGGCAAGACTTAGTCCAAAAACTTTCAAATAACAATTTATGCCCCACAAACAAAAGTTGACACCACCACATTATGTCTTGATTTATCAGATGCTTAATAACACGTTCCTAGAGACAAGACTTAGCCCAAGGACTTTTAAAATAAGTTACGCCCCGTGGACAAGATTTTACACTACTACATTGTGTCTTGATTTATAAGATGTCTTATAAATCTTACCTTAGAGGCAAGACTTAACTCAAAGATTTTCAAAAAACAAGTTATGCCCCACGAGCAAGACTTGACACTACTATATTGTGTCTCAATTTATGAGATGTTTTATAATTCTTGCCTTAGAGGCAAAACATATCTTAAAGGACTTTCAAACAACAAATCATGTCCTTAAATTTACTTTTATGTCAAAGAAAGAAGATTTTTGTAGAAACGTAATTTCGTTCCTCCCCAATATCGTTTTACCCATTTTTACTTTATCCTACCGTGTACCCTCACCGTGTACCCTTACCCATGTAATTACATCCTATAAAAATACAAAAAATAACTCTCAACAAAATCCCTAATAAACTTTTATTCTTTTAACATCCTAACAACCCTTTCAATTAAAAGAAGACACATTATCTATACCCCTACCCCCAACACCCCATACCCACGTGACCCCCTCCCCTCATATTTTTTGTCCATAAAAGAAAAAAAGGGATAAACATTAGAAAGGGACCCCACTAGGAAACTTCTAGGAAAGCCCACAAGGAACCATTTTGTTTTAAGGGGATACAATATATACACACCATAACAAAGAGGACCCACACATTGATATTTTCTTTTCTTCTTCTGGACCAAGATATATGCAACGCTCCATTTTTCGAGGAAGGAGGATTTTTGGGATCATCTTCATCCATTATCATCTTTATACAAGAAAAAAAATAATCTCAAGACGCCATTTTAATTTTCTTTTAGCTCCATCGCCAAACACACACATGATAGATCCATAGACTCCATTCTCTTCTCTTTCTCTTTGATTTCTCACAACACAGACACGGGAACGCACACAGAAAGAACTAAAAAAGGAAATAGCAAGAAGAAGAGCCAAAATGGCGTAAGAATCAAAAAGGGCGAAGAAGTTTAAATTTTTTGGGTTACTGTTTTGGCGACTGTCTCGCTGGAAGCCGAATCTCTTTGTCGTTAGTTTGCTCTACACAGCTCGTCGGAGCTCGGGTTAGGACTGATCGTTAGGTCTCGATGAGATTCCAAAAAATTTAGGGTTCATTCTTTTAATATTTGTTCTCCGATATCATGTTTTTGGGGGCTTTCAAGACCGGGCTCAAGTCATTTATTTGGGATATTTCCGTTGATGCTCGGATTGGTTTGCGTTTGTTTCTCTATACCAAGTTTGATTTCGTCGTTGTTGAGATTTTTCTATTCAATTTCTCGGATTTGGGTTTCTTAAATGTTATTATCAACAAAGTCGACTTTTGAAGGTCCATTCCTTAACTCTATCTATTCATTATTTCGAATGTGGTTTTGTTGTGATTTTGCAATTTAGGTTCAGATATTTCAGTCGTATTAACTGTTGTTGCGAGTATGAATTACTCGTGTGCATGATATACTTGAATCTTCATTGGGCGGATGTTTTGATGAGGGTTTTTGACGTTGAGAATAAAATTGAATTAAAGAATTTGTTAACCATTAGTTGGAAAGATAAGGTTTGGGATGGAATTGAGAATTTGATAAAAAGAATGATTTAGATTAATATTGGTTTGTTGTTTGTTCTATTTAATTTGGAATAATTCCATGTTGGTAGAGTTGATAGTACTACTGTTTAGGTTCGGGTAGCCAAAGCCTAGGAATAGCGGAATGTTGGATGTTTGAAATGCGTGTTGAATGGTTTTGTTTTATCATTTTCGGGTCACTTGTATCATTTGGCCGGGGAATGCTCCGAAGTACTTGTATTATTTTATCCGAAAAATTCCCCGACGTATTATGTTGGCGGAAGACGTTCGTGATGAAGGTCCAAGGAATCGGGTAAAGTACAAGAGCATAGCTGGGTTAGCATAGGATAGAATAGGATTTCTTTTCTCGTATTTCTCTATTTTTGACTATATAATTGAACTGAACATTATTATTTTGGTTTTGGATTGTTGTTTGATGTTTGTTTATGTATTTTGTGTGGTTTATACATTCGTAGTGTTAAATAAGCCGATACACTTAACCAAACGACCGTGGTCAAACCACGGGAACGAGGGGTGCCTAACACCTTCCCCTCGGTCAACAAAATTCCTTAGCCGAAATCTTTATTCGTAAACCAGTTTTAAAGAGTCAAATCATTTTGAAAAGGATCTTTCAAAGGTTACTTGGCACACCAGGTTATGTCAAGTGGCGAATCTGAATAAAAAATGTAAATAGTCCTTTTTGAAATAAATTTTCATCTTTTGTCATCACTTTGATAATAAAAACCCTTTCAAACCTAAAATGATATCTTTTTTGGAGTTTTAAAAAAGTGTTGGGGGGGTGTGACAGCTCTGGCGACTCTGCTGGGGAACTTTTCAGAATTTGAGCTTATTTTTGAAGTCGTATCGGCTTTGTTTGGCATTATAGATGTATAAACATTATTTGTGATTATTGTTTGTGTTATTGTTATCACTTTTGTGTGTTTCTTTGCTCTTTATTTACAGTTTTTCTTTATGTGTTACCGCTTTATATCTGATATCATTTGCCTAACCCGGGTCAATTCTTTCAGCAATAAGTCTTGGAGTGCACGTCGTGCGCACGAACTCTAGTTGAGTCATCCTTATTTTAGGGGGGGAGCCGTTGGATATATGGAGTAGGTGGAAAGCAAAGCAGCCACTATCGACCATATGCTCCCCCGAGCGGCCTTGTTAGTAAACCACAACGTAGGTCAGCCTTTAGGTCATTCTTATATGCATCATATTGAGACCTAGCGGGGCCCACACGATCCTTTGTAGAAGACTTACCTCTAAGCATCCCTACGTACTAAATGTTGAATCTTTGAGGGTAATGTGGTCATTTGATGGAATGATTTGGGGAAAAGCATGTGCTAGAATTAAATAGTGTGTAGGCAAGGAAAAATTGGAAAAAAAAAGTGCATCGAAAAGAAAAAAAAAAGAGAGTTTCGTAGTTTTTAGAGTTTTTTGTGGCTTTTGTTTTTCACAATCCAAATATGCAAAAAGTTTTTTTTTTTTTTACCTTTTGCACTCATTTTTCTCAAAAACATCAAAAGAATTTTCCTTTTGTTCCTTTACCATGCATTCATAATTCAAAAATTTTTAAAATATTTTTTAAATTGGAGCTTTTTATAAAGAAAAAAAATGCAAAAAAGATGGTGGAAGTTTGTACATTTCATATAACTAAATACCCAAAAAGATTTTTTCTTTCATAATTGTTGGTGTCAGTTTTATGTAAAGCGTCAAATTGCAAAAAAAAAAGAAGATTTTATTGACTTCTTTTATTATTTGTCTGTAATCGCGTCTCTCAAGTCAGGGTTCATTCGGTTATTTAATCATTAATTGTCCTATCTGGACGAACTACGCATACCTGATTCCCGTCCCTCGGGGCAGGATACGTAGGCAACCCTCGGTGGGTCCGGTAATATTTATTTTGTCCTTTATCTTAGTCTTAGCCTAGGTATTTCACCCCATAATCTAGAGTTGTTAGCCAAGTAGGCTGGTTTTATTCAGTGTTACTGTTCAGCGAATGGGTGTCATGAAGCGATCTGTCCCATCGACGTATGTCCGCATCAAATTTCCAATGGTTGGGAACCTTTTTCTCTTATCAAATTTTTGAGATAATGTCTTATCTGTTATTACAGGATGGATCTTTCCACAAAGTCTAGAGTCCTTATGGTTGTCAAGGTACCCAAAAAGTTGATCAAGTGGTGAGGTACGTTCAATTATTCTGAAAAGCACGAAGTGAGGAAAGTGTTAGGCAATCTATTAACACTCATGGATGTCACACCCAATTCGGATCTAATAGAAGCTGCGTTGACTTTTTGGGATCCAAACAATTTGGTGTTTAGGTTCGGAAGTTGTGAATTGACTCCTACCCTGGCAGAAATATCGTATTTGTTTCAATTGACTTATATTGGTCAGCAAATGATTTAGCCAGCAATCTTGGATTTCCTTTGACTATTTTTTTGCTAGATTTGGGTCCTTAGAGAGTTTCGACTGCTTTTGGGATGAATTCTGTACTACCAAAAAAATCTGGGAACAACATCATCTTGAAGTTTTCTGTCTGGATTTGTTAGGCATCTTAGTGTTCCCATTAGATGAGAGACATATCAATACTCGTCTTCAATTAGTGGTGATAGCTTTGTTCAAGAAAAAAGATGAGGTCACCATTGTACCAATGATCTTAATAGAAATATATAAGGCTTTAACTGAAGTAAAAGGAGGGGTACGATTTTTTGAGGGGAGTAATATGATATTACAGTTGTGGATGATGGAGCATTTGAATATGCCTTATTTGATTAAAGCAGATATGATCGACCGTTGTCTGAATGATCGAGTGCAAGCCATGCAAGAGAGAATACGTTTCGATAAATTTTCTTTTCCTATGGGAGTCAATTCCTGGATCGAATTTCTCGAATCAAGAACTCCAGAAAACATTCATTGGTCCTATATGTGGTTTCTTCCTAAGAAAATCTTGATTGGATCTCAAATGCAACTCTTTTTGATTTTGATAGGACTTAGCTGCACTAGGCCTTACAGTCCAAGAAGGGTAATGCATTAGTTGGGTAGGATGCAAGACGTCCCCCCAATAATGGACCTTCTAAAAGATGTAGAGTACTTTAAAGACCAAGTTGCGGGGGAAAGCAAATATGAGCAATTCTGGAATAACGCGATAAGGCTAGGTGTAGATACTCTCGAGAAAAATCCAGGGTGCACTCAAAACTATGAAATCTGGCTACAATCTCTATCCCATGGCATTAGTAAACCCTTACCAACCTAACTTAGAGGGAAAATACAGGAAGAAATCATGGTAGAGGATGATGAGCAGGAAGATCCGGGTGCCAAGGTGGAGTTTTTGAGAGTCCAACTGTCACGTTTGATCATAACTGTGGATGGGTGTCAGAAAAACCTTTTAGATGTAATCTCCAAGAGGTGGGGATACAGGCGAGAAGTTTGTTCCAGGGTATCAAAGCGTTGTTGCTGGATAAGTTGCAAAGTCTGAGTGGAAAAGTGGGGACTTCACAGACGGGTTCATCTCATCCAGGGACATCACACAGAGCACCAGTTTGAAAGAGCATTTCTTATCTTTATTCAGTTTAAGTCTTTTATGTTTTTGTCATTGTAGGGTGGTGTTTGTGTTAAGTCGGAGTCAAGTTGTTTTTCATATTAGGGTCTTTATTAGTAATTTCACATATGTCATCTTAGGGGTCTAAAATGTTGTTTTGTATTTGTTGTTTAGTTTTAAAGTGGTCCTAAATTCATTGTATGTTTTTTGTTGTTTTTTTCATCTAATGTTATGATGTTTCGTCTTTCTTTTGTTTGTTTGTTTTTGTTTTTCGTGAAAAAAACCTTCAATTATGTGATGTTTATGCATATGCATCCCGAACTATGCAAGATCTGATTCATGTACAACATGATACGTAGGCAACTTACTTTTGGGTTCGATCTAATCATTTTGTTTCATTATTTTTAATTATTTTTTGCCTCTTTTAAAGAAAAATAAAAGTCGTAAAGAATGATAAAATGAAGGTAGATAGTGAGAAAAGAAAAGAAAGAAAGGATGATGAGAAAGTAAAGGAAGGGAAGTGAGGGCGAAAAAAAGAGGTGTGGCTGGAGGAAAGAAGCAAATGAGTGTAGATGAAAATCAGGATGTTGTTAAAATGATCCTGCTACCCTCAAAGGTTGGTAGAAATGAACATGAATCTAGGACAATTTTACCAATGTGATTCCCATGCTTGTTATGTGCCCTAATCCTAACGGATGTCGTCTTTGATGAGCATGTTTTTTCAGATAACAGTGGTAGGTTTGTAGCACTTTGGCTAGTCACCCGTACTTCACTAGATCAAAAGCAAAGTTCGCCATGGTTAGCAGGGAGATTGAAAATTCGCTCATTGACTTGGATCCGGATCCCAGGGAAGAAAGTTCAGAACGTAATGATGAGGTAGTAAGGCTCAGGCAACAATTGATAGATTTACACCGAGCATAGGCTAGTGGCATGCCTCCTCCTCCACTTCCTGAAGGTCTTTGGAATATCTCTAATTGCCCACCGCTCTCTCAAGAGTAATTCTCTGCTCCCACTGAGTTACCTGAGCACGCGCCAGGATTCACTCCGCGAAATTATTATCCTGGTACTTCTAGTGTGCCCTTGGCAGCTCCCCAACCAAAACCCACTACTCACCCGGCGCTACCGATCACATCGGTGTTCGTGGCTCAGCCGCCACCTGAAGCTCCCACATATGTTGTGCGTCCGATAATGGGGCTTCCTCGATCAGCCAGTGAGCCCTTATTGAAGGTTCCAAATAGTCAGTATTATGCCCCGGAGCCTACTTTGAGAATGAATGAACCGTATGGGTACACTCAGCCACCTACGTTTCCATTTGATACAGAGAAACCTGTCGAAACAGAGGAACAGGAAGTGATAGCACGGAAATTGAAAAGTTTGGAACAGGCCATGAGGAATTTGCAGGGAATTGGAGGTTATAAGAGTGTTTCCTATAAAGATCTTTGCATGTTCCCAGAAGTCAACCTTCCCCTCGGATTTGAAATGCCTAAGTTCGAGAAAGATGCTGGGCATGGTGATCCTGTGGCACACTTAAGATGTTATTGCAACTAATTGAGGGCTGCAGTGGGAAGGAAAGAGTTTCTTATGGCTTTCTTTGGCTAGAGACTTTTCGATCTGGCTTCAGAATGGTTTATCAATCAAGATATCGATAAGTGGAAAAGATGAGATGACATAGCTTCTTAGTTTGTGCAATATTTTCAGTATAATGTTGACCTAATTTCGGACGAAAAATCCTTGGTCAACATAAAGAAGAAAAGCACTGAAGGCTTTAGGGAATACGCGATAAGGTAGCGTGAATAGACCATCAGGGTAAAGCCTCCAATGAAAGAGAGTAAGCTAGTAGAGGTCTTCATTCAAGCACAAGATGAGACCTATTTTCAAAATTTACTTTCGGCAATGGGAAAGTCTTTTATTAAAGTCTTTAAAATGGGAGAGATAATAGAGGACGGAATCAAGACCAGACGAATAGTGAGTTTTGCTGCATTGAAAGCCACCACACAAGCGATTCAAAGTGGATCTGGTGCGTTCGAAGGTAAAAAGAAGAAAAAGAACGTGGTAACTGTCGTAGCTAGAACCCATTCCTATCCCGAAAGACCGCCTTGCCCCTATCCCCAATACCAAGCCCAAGTCTATGCCCAAGATCCATATATTCCTCCCCACCATTACTACCCTCTACAAAACCCATTATACTCCATTCCACCACCCTCATACCCAGTATATAGCGCGCGGCCATATGCCCAAACCCTTTCTTACCTGTAATGGCACGCACAAGCTCTACTAAATCGCCCATCAGCTCCACTAAATTACCAAAATCACTCAGACTCGGTTTCTAACCCAAGCCCAAGTACAATAAAGAGAAGGCGGTCAAAAATCAGTTCACACCTCTTGGGGAGTCATAAGCTAGCTTATTTGATAGGCTGAGAAAGATGAAGGTCTTAAGCCTAATTCAAGAAAGTCTTACAAATCCACCTCCGAGGAATCTTGATTATTCTTTAAGGTGTGTGTACTATTCTGACATGCCAGGCCATCATATCGAGAAATACTGGCATTTAAAGAGAGTTGTCTAAGATTTAATTGACACAAATCAGATACTGGTCTAGGCCGCGGAGGGTCCAAATATTAACCAGAATCTGCTGTCAACCCATGTTGAAACCAATATATTAGGATTGATATATGATGGGAAAGATTCGTCAAGGTGTTATAAGTCTATTATCAAGACATAGACCAGTGAGGAAAAATCGGTGAATGTAGCAGAGTTTTTGAAAGCAATGTCATTATGCCAGGAAGGAATGGAAAAAGATAAATCCTCAGAAAGCATACAGAAACCCTTGATCATAGTGGAAGGTGCCAAGAGATATGTTGATTTAAGTCAGGATAAACCTAAGTTGATGGTGGTAGGAGCTCCAGGTAAGCCCATTTCGATGATGAATGGAGCACTGGCAGCACCTATTAGTCTTAAACTGGTGACCCAACCTCCGATAGTTGATACGAAAAGGGTTCCCTGGAACTATGGGCGGACTCTGATGACCTATCAGGGGAAGAAAATAGTGGAATATGTAGATGAGGTAGGAGTTTTAACTCGGTCGGGAAGATGCTTCGTGCCTGAAAGTTTAAGGAAGTCCAAGCCAATTGTGAGTGGACCTTCATCTATCAAAAATCCTATCACCGAAGAAGAAGCCAAAGAATTTTTGAAAAAGATAAAGTTGCCAGAGTATTCACTAATAGATCATTTGAAGAAAACCCCTGCTCAAATTTCTCTTTTATCTTTGTTGTTGCATTCTAAGAAATATCGTGATATTATACTGAAGGTATTAAATAAAACATATGTTCCTAGGGATATTACAGTAAATCATCTTGAGAAAATAGTTGGAAAAATCTTTGAGGTCAATCGGATCAGCTTCTCGGATGATGAATTGCCTGTTGAAGGTACGGGGCATAATCGGGCCCTTTACATTACAGTGAAGTGTGAAGATTTCTACGTCACTCATGTCATGATTGATGGAGGTTTAGGTATAAATATCTACCCTATTTTTACTTTGCAAAAGTTTAACATTGGTGCTGAGAGGATCAGGCCTAACAATGTATATGCCAGGGCTTTCGATGGTGCAAAATCAAATTCCATTGGCGAAATAGAACTAATGCTGATTATAGGGCCTGCCAAAATCGTCATAGAGTTTTAAGTATTGAATATCGAATTCTCTTACAATATATTATTGGGTAGACCATGGATCCATAAGGCCAAGGTGGTTGCATCTACACTGCACCATATGATTAAGTTTGAGCATGACAGGTAAGAAGTGGTTATTCATGGTGAAGGAGATTTGTCTGCCTACGAAGATTCTCTCCGGTCTCTTATTGAAGCAAACAATGTAGAGAAGACATTTGTCTATCAAATTTTTGATACAGTTCCAGTGGATCGTATCCTTGAAGGGCAGATTATACCGGGGCCACAATTGTCTTCTACTTCTATCATGATGGTAAGTGAACTTTTGAAATATGAATTCGAGCCAGGAAGGGAGTTGGGAATGTCTCTGCACACTATAGTTCGTCCCATATGTTCGAGTGAGAACATGGGCACTTTTGGTCTGGGATTTGAGCCTACGGCTGAAGATCTGAAGAAAGCCAAGGGAAGGAAAAGGAAACATGGTCACTCCCTCGCCCAATGCCACTACTCAGTAAATCATTTGTTAAGAGTGGTGTCATGAAGAAGGTCAAATTTAAAGCTGATTTAGTTGATGACTACCAGAATCTTTTTATTGAAGTTGACATGGTTGAAGCAGGAGAAGGTACCAGTAAGGCAGGTGTGCAGTTCATAGGCCCAGTTGTTCGTCTCAACAATTAGGAAGTCACTCCTATCCCCGTCAGGAAGGAGTTTTGGTAGTTTATTTTATTTTTATGTCTATTTATCCGAGTTATTCCATGGTTGTAATTTGAAATTTAGCTTGTTTATATTCTGTTGTTTGTGTTTACACCCTCCTATCTTTCCCTATTAAATGAAATACAATGTCCCTCTTATTTTGTGTCTAATATATTTTATTTTTGTCCTTTTCTTTATACAATTCTCTTTATGTTGATTCTAATGACATGAAATGCATGTGGAATTTTCATCCTGATCTTAAAATCCAAAGTAATCAAGATATAATGAAGCAAGAGGGGGAATACGATGAAGAAGAGGCACTAGAAGAAATAAGCGAAGAGTTGGAACGGTTTGAAGACAAATCGAATCCTAATTTGAATGAAACTAAGCCAATCAATCTAGGGAATCAAGAAGATGTTAGGGAAACTAAAATCAGTGTACATTCCTTACCACAGTTAAAAGATGGAATGATTCAAGCATTAATTGATTATAATGATATTTTTGCATGGTCTTGTGATGATATGCCTGGTTTAAGCACTGAATTAGTGGCCCATAAATTGCCAACTGATCCCACATTCCCTCCTGTCAAACAGAGAGGAAGTTTAAAACTGATGTAAGTATTAAAATCAAAGAGAAAATCATAAAACAACTTGAAGCCAAAGTAATTCGAGTGGCTCGTTATCCCACGTGGTTATCCAATGTTGTTCCTGTCCCAAAGAAAGATGGAGAAATTCGAGTATGTGTTGATTACCGTGATTTGAATAGAGCAAGTCCGAAAGATGATTTTCCACTGCCCAACATCCATATTTTACTGGACAACGCGCTAAACATGAGGTTGCCTCTTTTATGGATTGCTATGCCGGATACCACCAGATTATTATGGATGATGAATATGCGGAGAAGATGTCTTTTATTATACCATGGGGGACTTATTATTATCGAGTGATGCCGTTCTATTTGAAGAATGCTGGAGTAACATACATGAGAGCCATGACCACTATGTTTCATGATATGATACATAAGGAGATTGAGGTCTATGTAGATGATGTGATTATTAAGTCAAAAAGTCAGGCTAACCATGTTAAAGATTTAAGAAAGTTCTTTGAAAGGTTTCGCAGGTAAAATCCCAAGCTCAACCCGGCAAAATCTGTATTTGGAGTTCCATCCGGAAAGCTGTTGGGGTTTGTAGTCAGCCGTCGGGGAATTAAATTAAATCCCTCAAAAATCAAAGCTATTCAGGATTTGCCCCCGCCCAAGAATAGGATAGAGATGATAAGTTTTCTTGGTAGATTGAACTACATCAGCAGGTTTATTGCTCAACTCACAACCACTTGTGAGCCAATATTCTAGTTGCTGAAAAAGAGTGTTGTAGTAGAATAGACTAAAGAATGTCAGGAAGCGTTCGACAGAATCAAAAGATATTTGTCAAATCTGCCCATGCTGGTACCACCAGAGCCTGGTAGGCTTTGATCTTATATTTATCAGTCATGGACAATTCTTTCGGTTGTGTCCTGGGTCAACATGATATCACAGGCAAAAAGGAGCAGGCTATTTATTATCTTAGCAAGAAGTTCACCGCATATGAGTCCAAGTATACTCTTTTTGAAAGGACGTATTGTGCCCTAACTTAGGTAGCGCAGAAGTTGAAGCATTATCTCTCATCCTACACTACTTATCTCATCTCCCATATGGATCCTTTGAAGTATATTTTTCAGAAGCCTATACCAATAGGTCGATTGGCAAAGTGGCAATTATTGCTTACCCAGTTCGACATTGTATATGTAGCTCGAACCGCCATGAATGCCCAAGCCTTGGAAGATCATCTTTCTGAGAATCCCATTGATGAAGAGTATGAGCTGCTAAAGACATACTTCCTGATGAAGAAGTGTTCTGTGTTGATGAAGTCGTTATAGATGCCAACCCAGGTTGGAAGTTGTTCTTCGATGGAGCTATCAACATGAAAGGTGTTGGAATAGGTGCAGTTCTTATCTCTAAAGCGGGGCAATATTTACCGGTAACAGCACAACTTTGATTTTATTATACCAATAATATGGTGGAATATGAAGTGTGCATTCTTGGTTTGAGGTTAGCTGTTGATATGGGAGTCCAGGAACTATTAGTGTTGAGGGATTCAGATTTGCTCTTCCATCAAATCCAAGGTGATTTGGAGATGTGAGATTTAAAGCTCATACCGTATCGACAATGCTTGCAGGAACTATGTCAACGGTTTGTGTCAGTAAAATTTAGGCATATTTTAAGGATTCATAATGAGATTGCTGATGCTTTAGCTACTCTGTCTTCAATGCTCCAACATCCTGATAAGGCCTACATCGATCCAGTGCATATACAGAGTCATGATCATCATGCTTACTATAATGCGGTTGAAGAAGAGCTCGATAGAGAACCTTGGTTCTTTGATATCAAGCGATACATTCAATTAGGAGAATACCCAACACACGCCCCGTGTGATCAAAAGAGGACTATTAGGCATTTGGATAGTGGATTTTTCTTAAGTGGGGGAATCTTATATAAGAGAACTCCGGATCTCGGATTTTTGAGGTGTGTAGATACAAGAGAAGCCTTGGTGATCATGGTTGAAATACACTCTGGAGTATGCAGGCCGCATATGAATGGTTATGTCTTGTCAAAGAAGATACTTCGAGCAGGTTATTATTGGCTTACTATGAAGCGGGATTCTATTTATTTTGTTCGAAAATGTTATCAATGTCAGGTACATGGTGGTCTGATACATTTCTCTTCTGCTGAGTTGCACACGATATCTACTTCATGGCCTTTCGTAGCTTGGGGGATGAACGTGATTGGGCCGATTGAGCTGAAAGCATCAAATGGGCATAGATTCATTTTGGTGGCCATTGATTACTTTACAAAGTGGGTAGAATCAGTAACTTTCAAGTCAGTAACAAAGAAAGTGGTGGTAGATTTTGTTCATGCCAACATCATTTGTAGGTTTGGAATTCCAGAAATGATCATTACAGACAATACTGCCAATCTCAATAGTCATTTGATCCAAGAAGTGTGTCAACAATTTAAGATCGCACACCGAAATTCCACTCCATATCGTCCGAAGGCTAATGGTGCAGTGAAAGCCGCCAATAAGAATATCAAGAAGATATTGCAAAAAATGGTACAAGGGTCTAGACAATGGTATGAGAAGTTGTCGTTTGCATTGGTAGGTTATCGCACTACTGTTCACACTTCAATAGGGGCAACTCCATATTTATTGGTGTGTGGAACAGAAGCAGTCATTCCTACAGAAGTTAAAATTCCCTCTCTTTGGGTCATTATGGAAGCAGAGATTGATGATGATGAGTGGGTCAAAACCCGACTGGAACAGTTGAGTTTGATTAAGGAAAAAAGGCTAACGTCAGTATGTCATGGCCAATTGTATCATAAGAGAATGGATCGAGCATATAGCAAAAAGGTACGAATCAGGTATTTTGAAGTTGGTCAGTTGGTATTGAAACGTATCCTTCCCTATCAGGCTGAAGCGAAAGGCAAGTTCTCCCCAAAATGGCAAGGTACCTTCATTGTGAAGAAAGTGTTGCCCAATGGAGCCTTATATTTGATGGATATTGAAGGCAAAATGGTAGAAATGACTATCAATACTGATGCGGTCAAAAGATATTATGTATGATATTTTATCCGTTGTTGATTTTATTGTATGTTTAGTACTTGCATTTTTTAAGATTAATATGATGAAGGCATTTTATTCTTCTGTCCAAACATTGTGTCATCCTTTGCTTACCCGTTTGAGCTTAGTTTTATTTTTCTTTCCTATCCCTCTTTGGGAATCAAAATAGAGTCAAAGATAAATGTCAGGAAAATAAGAATAAAAGGAGTTCAAAAAAAGAGAAAAAAAATCAAATCAAAACAAAGAACAAGCTAATGAAACTACGTGCGACCTGATTCTCCTCTCTTGATAGTGAGATATGAAGGATGCCCTATTCAGGGCTCGGTCCAACCAAATAAAATTTTAAAGTCACCCAGTCAATAAAAAACTAGGCATGAGTTAATGTGTTGTTTGAGTCGATTTCAAAAGTTGTAAGTCCCATCCCCCACTTCAAGTGTCGTTTGAGCCTCCTGTCATCCTTGTCTTTCTAACCTTATCCAAAAGCCAAGTTACAACCAAAGAAAGTCCTTCAGATCAATTTTTAATAATGTTAAGGCTAAGCATGAAATGGATATGATGATACATTGTGAGGTATTATTTCTCTTCCCCAGCCTAAGAAATTAGGAAAGAAGTAAAAATGAGAGTCTTATAGGTGAAAACCCTTGTGGGCACCATAAGGCGATGGTGAGTCGAGAGAAATAAAATGAGAGAGTCTTATTGGTGAAAACCCTCACGGGCACCGTAAGGCGATAGAGAGTTGAGAGAAATAAAAATGAGAGAGTCTTATTGGTGAAAACCCTCACGGGCATCGTAAGACGATGGCGAGTTCAAGAGAAAAGTAAAAAGGAAAGAGATTTGTTGGCGAAAGTCTTTTAAGATAGCGTCAATTGAATGAGATATATGAGTCCAATGGGTTTGAAAAATCGGCTTTGCGGAAAAGGCATGAACTCAACAATAAAAGGGAAGTTTGGATAGGAAGATCAGGCAGCTCAATCCAAAATGCATGTCATACTCATTGGAGTTGATTGCCGTATTCAAATAAGTTTTCTTTTTTAATAAGGGAAATTGCCCTTTTCTTTCATTTACATATTCATATTTTTGTCTTTTTATGTCATTTATCAAAATAAAGTCATCATCATTTCTTTACATTTTGAGTCGAGTCTGTGTCAAAACAAGCAAGAAAGGATTTCAAAACTTGCTATCAGTCTTTCCAATTGTATGAGAAAAAGTCGAGGACCAGCACATGAAAGAGATATGACCATAATTCAACACAAAGCAAAGGAAGTCTATCAACCGACAGGCTGCTAGGTTCGTGGGAGTATTCAGATTTGGAAAACGGTGCATCTCAGAGGCATGGTAAAATGAAAATTCATTATTTGAGTCAGAACTCATTTCCCTCAATCTGGATCCGGGTCAATAAAGCAAGACAAGGGCAAGTTTCAGCGATCTGAAATAAAGGTGAAAGGAACAACGGTTGGAGCAGATGACTGGGAAGCCAAGTGCTGCAAGCCACCACTAAGATTTTAACTGACAAATTTTCTTTGTTCAAACAGAGGCAAATTCACTTTACTTAATTTAGTTACCATTGGAAAAACACATCCATGGGAATTTTAATTTTTGTTCAGGACCCTCTTGAAAAATGAGATTTTACTTTCTGTTAGGGACCCTCCTGAAAAATAGGATTTTACTTTCTGTTCAGGACCCTCCTGGAAAATGAGATTTTACTTTCTATTCAGGACCCTCCTGAAAAATGGGATTTTACTTCTGTTCAGGACCTTCTTGAAAAATGGAATTTTACTTCTGTTCAGGACCTTCCTAAAAAATGAGATTTTACTTTTGTTCAGGACCTTCCTGAAAAATAGAATTTTACTTTTGTTCAGGACCCTCCTGAAAAATGGGACTTTACTTTTGTTTAGGACCCTCCTAAAAAATGGGATTTCACTTTCTGTTCAGGACCCTCCAGAAAAATGGAATTTTACTTTATGTTCAGGACCCTCCTGAAAAATGGGATTTTACTTTCTGTTCAGGACCCTCCTGAAAAATGGGATTTTACTTTTGTTCAGGATCTTCCTGAAAAATGGAACTTTACTTTTGTTCAGGATCCTCCTGAAAAATGGGATTTCACTTTCTGTTTATGACCCTCCTGAAAAATGGGATTTTATTTTCTGTTCAGGACTCTCCTGGAAAATGCGACATTAGTTTCAGAAAAATGAAATCTTTCCTTATTATAATCTTTGTTTGAGATATTTTCATTCTAGTTTTGATTTTGATTTCAGGAGTCCGCTTGAAGAACAGGGTGATGAATATTGAAAGTCAGGAGCCCGCCTGAAGAACAGGGTGAGGAAGATGAAAGCCAAGCAACAAGGTAAACAAATTGAAAGTCGAAAAAATAGCAACTCAGGAGCCCGTCAGAAACATAGGGCGAATAAATGGAAAGTCAAAGCAACAAAGTGAAGAAGTTGAAAGCCAAGTAACAAAGTGAAGGAATTGGGAGTCAACAGATTGAAAAATAGCGAGTCAGGAGCCCGCCTGAAGAAAAGGGTGATGAAATTAAAAGCCAAGCAACAAGATGAAAGAAATTACAAGTAAGGAGTCCACATGAAGAATAAGGTGATAAAACTCAATTCAGGAGTCAAGAAAGGCTGCATAGATACGATTTTTGTAATTTCATTTATGTTTTAACTTGTAATCTTCATTTTGATGTAATGACAGAGCCGCGGACCGAAATCTCGATGGAACCTCACTCGACTCTCCAACTCGGTATAGTCCATTTCTTTCCAATCCTTTGAAACACCTGTCACTTGACTTCCTCATGACTTGGGTAGGTAGGGTGTCCGGCAGGATTCGGTTGTCCTTCTTTCTTTTAATCCTCTCTTTGAATAATGATCGGGATAAAATTTGGTCTCGTTGTTTACTTCTTTGTCTGAAAACACTGGTGTTTACATTCAAAGGGGGCATGATGTAGACAAATAATTTCGTCCTTCTCCGATATCGTTTTACCCATTTTTACCTTATCCTACCGTGTACCCTCACCCATGTAATTACATCCCATAAAAATATAAAAAATAACTCTCAACAAAATCCCTAACAAACTTTTATTCTTTTAACATCCTGACAACCCTTTCAATTAAAAGAAGACACATTACCCATACCCCTACCCTCAATACCCCATACCCACGTGACCCCCTCCCCCTCATATTTCTTGTCCACAAAGGCAAAAAGGGATAAACATTAAAAAGTGGCCCCACTAGGGAACTTCCAGGAAAGCCCACAAGGAACCATTTTGTTTTAAGGGGATACAATATAAATACACCATAACAAAGAGGACCCACACATTGATATTTTCTTTTCTTCTTCTGGACCAAGATATATACAACGCTCCATTTTTCGAGGGAGGAGGATTTTTGGGATCATCTTCATCCATTGTCATCTTCATCCATTATCATCTTCATAAAAGAAAAAAAAATCTCAAGACATTATTTTTATTTTCTTTTAGCTCCATCGCCAAACACACACACGATAGATCCATAGACTGCATTCTCTTCTCTTTCTCTTTGATTCCTCGCAACACAGACACGGGAATGAACACAAAAAGAACTGAAAAAAAAAAGAAAATATCAAGAAGAAGAGCGAAAATGGTGTAACAATCAAAAAGGGCGATGAAGTTCGAATTTTTCGGGTTACTATTCTTGCGACTGTCTCGCTAGAATCCAACTCTCTTTGTCGTTAGTTTTGCTCTTCACAGCACGTCAGAGCTCGGGTTTGGACTGATCGTTAGGTCTCGGTGAGATTCCAGAAATTTTGGGATTTCATTTCTTTAATATTTGTTCTCCGATATTGTGTTTTTGGGGGCTTTCGAGACAGGGCTCAAGTCATTTATTTGGGAGATTTTCGTTGATGCTCAGATCGGTTTGCGTTTCTTTCTCTATATCGAGTTTGGATTTCGTCGTTGTTGAGATTTTTCTATTAGGGTTCTCGAATTCGGGTTTCTTAAATGTTATTATCAAAAAATCGACTTTTGAAGGTCCATTCCTTAACTCTATCTCTTCATTATTTCGAATGTGGTTTTGTTGTGATTTTGCGATTTGGGTTTGGATATTTCAGTCGTATTAACTATTGTTGCGAGTATGAATTACTCATGTGCATGATATGCTTGAATCTTTGTTGGGCGGATGTTTTGATGAGGGTTTTAGACGTTGAGAATAAATTTGAATTAAAGAATTTGTTAACCATTGGTTGGAAAGATAAGGTTTGGGACGGAATTGAGAATTTGATAAAAAGAATGATTTAGATGAATATTGGTTTGTTGTTTGTTCTGTTTAATTCGGAATAATTCCATGTTGGTAGAGTCGATAGTACCACTATTTAGGTTCGGGTAGGTAAAGCCTAGGAATTAGGGATTGTTGGATGTTTGAAATGCGTGTTGAATGATTTTATTTTATCGTTTTCAGGTCACTTGTATCATTTGGCCGGAGAATGCCCCGAAGTACTTGTATTATTTTATCTGGGGAATGCCCCGACGTATTATGTTGGCGGAAGACGTTCGTGATGAAGACCAAAGGCATCGTGTAAAGAACAAGAGCGTAGCTAGTTTAGCGTAGGATAGAATAGGAGTTCTTTTCTCGTATTTCTCTATTTTTGACTGTATAATTGGACTGAACATTATTATTTCGGTTTTGGATTGTTGTTTGATGTTTGTTTATGTATTTTGTGTGGTTTATACATTCGTAGTGTTAAATAAGCCGATACGCTTAACCAAGCGACCGTAGTCAAACCACGGGACCGAGGGGTGCCTAACACCTTCCCCTCGGTCTATAGAATTTCTTAGCCGGAATCTCTGCTCATAAACCAGTTTTAAAGAGTCAAATCGTTTTGAAAAAAATCTTTCAAAGGTGACTTGGCACACCGGATTATGTCAAGTGGTGACTCTGAATAAAAAATGTAAATACTCCTTTTTGAAATAAATTTTCATCTTTTGTCATCACTTTGATAATAAAAACCCTTTCAAACCTAAAATGATTTTTTTTTTGGAGTTGTTAAAAAAAGGGGGGGGGGGGGGGGGGTGGCAATTCTCTTTACGGATTATTCGACTTTCGATTTATTAGCAAAATATAATAGAAGTTGAGAAAAAAAAAGAGCAGGGAGAAAAACAGAAACGAAAAAATATAAATATTGAGAAAAAAAGAAAAAAAATAGAAAAGCAAGAAATAAGTGGGTTTTACATAAATTCCAACTAATTTATCGATTTTTTTTCAATATTTCATAAAATCTCAATTTTTAGCTTTTCAGATACATAATATTAAAAGAGATACATGATTAATATTACATCTTAAGAAACAACTAATTCGTTGTAATTATGAAAAGTAACGATAATTAACTCATTTAAGGAGTAATTTACTCTACAGATCTTCTAATTAACATCTAAATATTCCCCCAAAAGGGCATTTAGTTAATAATGCAATTTTTTTTGAAATATTTTTCTCCATATTCAAATTCAGATTCATTCTTCTTTAGCTTTTTTTCTTTTTTGTGTGTGTTATTTTCTTTTTTCAACTTTTTGCAATGAATTTCAAACCCTGAAAAAATGATTTTAAAACATCTCATGGTAAGACATGATGTATCAGTATAAAAACTGAGATTTGAAATACAAAGGTATAAGAGATACACAATACAAAAAATGTATCAGGCATACAGATACAAGAATATGCACCTGGAACATGCATATAGAGCTAAGCTAAATTATGTATCTTCAGCTAATAATAAATGTATCTTGAATTAAAATACTCAGATACAAAAATTGCTAAACCTTTAATAAAATTTCTCTCGTTGTGACTTCAAAAACTTTTCTTTTTGAAACAACACCTTTTCATCTAGAAGTGCAGATTCTCTTTTCTTCGACGGAATGAGTTATGGTTTATTCTTTTCTTCACATTATGTCGGGAGAAAAAAATCAAAAGATAAATTTCTAAAGAATAACTTGTAGTTCTACTTGTACGATTATACAAAGGATAATGTTGCTCTGGATGTACCACCACCCCACAGTCCTCTTTGGATTCTTGGAGATGTATTCATGGGGCCATATCACACTGTGTTTGACTATGGTAAATCCCAAGTGGGTTTTGCTGAAGCCGCATAATAGCCTTTCTTTGTAATTATATGCCACTAGTTATTTCATAGAATGGTTACGAGTGGTGAATGTATTGTAAAGAGATGATTGATATAGCTATGTTATTGTGTTGTATCTGACTATAATATGGCATACTAGTCGTCTTTTTCTTGACTAAAAAAAAGATAATACAAAGGACAATGCAGCTCAAGGTCTGCTATTGGGGACAACTTCGATTAATTTTGGAGAATATGAAATTATCAGAGAAACTCTAGCTTAATTTAACGTAAATTTTAGAGGGGCAATAATATATTCTAAATTTTAGTGGTGAAGTTATATATCTGGAGATTTAAAGAAAGGGGATGTAAATAAAAGATATTTATAATTTTTATTAAGTGAAAGAATTTTTAGTAATTTAAATATTTTAAGTTGTGGTTTTGTGAAAATTTTTCAAAAAATAAAGGTTAAGAAAAATGAAAAAATAGAAGAATAAAAAAAAAGTTAAAGATTGAGAAAAACAAAAATGAGAAGAAAAAATAAAAATAAAGTTTAAGAAAATTGAAAAAGAAAAGAAAAAAAATATGAGAAAAGATAACAAAAAAAAAAAAAAAAAAAAAAAGGGAGAGAAAAAAAATGAAAAAAAAGAGGAATATAAAATAAATAGTGTTTGAAGAAAAAAAAAATGAGAACCAAAAAAAAGGTTGAGACAATTGAATTAAAATAAGAAAAATATAAAAATCAAGAAAAAAAAACTGAATAAATAAAATAAAAGTTGAGAGAAAAATGAACATGAAAAGTACAAAAACATTTAAGATGTAGAGAGGCCAAAAAATACTTATTCTATGTATAAAAAGGAAAGAAGACTAGTCATTAAAAACTTTTCTTCTATTGGACAAAAACTCAAAGCCACACTATGGGGTCGTCCCATTTATTTCATGATCACTCATATGCAAAGAAAGAACTGCTCAATTCTATCTCTTCCTTATCAAAACACTAGGTTGAGACATTGAGTGCATCGATAATTTCTTAAATTTGCTAATAAATTTCATTTAGCTATTTGGATTATAGTATGTTTCAATTGAGCATCCGATAAAGTGCTCCTATTAAAGTTTTTGCTCATGTTTTAATAAAGTTTAGGCATATGTTTACAAGAGTCCACTCTATAGTTAAATCAAATAAAATATGTCTCTTTTTTAAGCACATATCAACGGAAGCGTGCATCGGGTTTTACGATTTTATGAAGTTAATGCATTTAACTAAATGATATGACATATTTTAAGTGATTAACTTGTCGATCTAATGGGGGTTTGACAACAGACACAAAAGAATAGAAACTGAGACATTTCATTCATCAGAATCTTAGAAAATACTGAGTTATTGAAAAACTATTTAATATTCTAATATACATACAGTGTGCCTAATAAGTCATTGTGAATTGTATCAAAAAAAAAAAATATTGTACGCCAATCATCATCTACGAACAAACATGTCGAGATTAAGTAGGCATTTGTCATAAGTCATTGTGAATTGTATTAAAAAAAATATTGTACGCCAATCATCATCTACGAACAAAAATGTTGAGATTAAGTAGGCATTTGTCCATAAGATTTGGAGTTCAAATTTTCTTATCCTAAAATTGATACAATTGAATCTACAGGGGGCCAAGAACAAATGTTATAATTTAACTCTATTTTTAGTCCAATTTATTAGCGTTTGTTAATCAACACACAATAAGACTAGATAGAATATAAAGTAAATAAACTAAATAAAGTAAAGAGAACAAATCTAGCCGCAAGGCCGTCTCAATAAAATTAGTGACCTAAAGCCAAATTTTAATATGAGATCTTATATATTTATATGTGTGTATGTATGTACATTTAATAATTTAGAGTTAGTTTTTGATTCTTACGTACTACTTTTTCTAGTGTAGTATACTAGTATTTTTAGAAGACGTTAAATATTTTAATTTCACGTACTAATACAGTTATTTACATAAGTAAGGACTAATTTTTAATTAATAAGATGTTAGTCATTCGTTTGCAATGCATTACCTTGAATATTATTGTGAAAACTTTATTTATTAATATGAAGATTTGATAAAAAGTTCTAAAATATTTTTAATAAAATGTAGATAATTCTTCTTTCTTTTTTATTTAATTTAAATATTTTACCTTTTATATTTGTTTTATGGTAATTAGAATTTTATTAATCACCTAAAAGTGCAAGACCTTACAAACCAAGCTTGGCCAACACAGCTAGCTTCTCCTACAAAAGAAACTTAGTAACAGAACATACTAAAAGCTACACCTCTCAAAACATAATCTTTAGTGAAGCAGTAGCTCTTACACAACAAATACAAGCAATTTGTCTAGCTACATCTTTAACTGTTGTTCCTCCCCCCGAAAAGCTCGTGCATTTCGTTCCCTACATCTAGCATAAATAAACTCCACATACACCAGCTTCCACAATTGAGCCCGGAGGTTTCTCCCTTTACCCTTATGGATGACCCATTGATACATGGCGTCCCATGTTGTATATTGAGCCTGTCTATGATCTAGCCAACATAATAACCGCCCAAACCTGCATTCCATAAATAAATGATTCCTTAACTCATCTAGTTGTTTGCACATAACACATATTGGATCCACTTGAATATTCCACTTTAACAATCTATCTACTGTTAAGAGTCTATTTTGCAGTTGAAGCCAAGTAGTAAAGATGGCTTTGGGCCTTGCTAGGTTATGGCAAATGATAGCTCTCCAAGTTACGTTAGGATGGGTTCCTAATATCTTTAAATAAGCTTGCCTAATTACACTTCGCTTATCATCTTCCACTGAATGTAACAGGCGTAAATTATATTTTGCACCAAGCACCTTTTTAACCATCTAACTAGCATGAGTAGGAATCTTTAGTTCTTCAAGTTAGTGCCCCTTGATATAATAAGTATGTATCCATTTCATCCAAAGGTTGTCTTGCTTTTGTGCAATGTTCCAGCACAATTTCATAATAACTGCTTTGTTCTAGATTAATCTTATTCATCCCACCTGCCACCTTAGGCAAACACATCTTATCCCACGACACCAGTGGCTTTTTGGTAATAACATTTACTCCTAACCAGATATAACTTTTACAATAGACTTGGATTGCTTTCATCATTTTTACTGGGATTACAAATAATTAAGCCCAATAAGCTTGGACTCCAAAAATAACTGACCTTATAAGTTGAATTCTTCCCATATAAGAGAGTAGTTTTGCAGTCCATGATGAGATTTTGGACATAATTTGGTCAATCAGGGGTTGTAACTGCAACATGTTGAGCTTTTTAGTAAATAAAAGAACTCTCAAATACTTGTAAACGAGTTCTCCATAACTGTAACCTAGAGACTATTGAGCTTAACTCTTTAACTGTATAAACCACCCCTTCAAAATATAATGCACTTCTAGCTTGATTTGCTTACAGCCCAGAGGTCTGTGTGAACGCTGTAAATTTGTAATGTAACAGCTTAACTAAGGCATAATCACCTTTAGAAAACATAAGTATATCATCCGCAAAGCTTAGATGAGTGATTTTCAATTTACCATAGAAGAGATGATACTTAAAATGTTAGTTGATACTCAAGCTTTTTAAGAGTCCTAATTAAATACTCCATTATTATGGCAAATAAGAATGGTTACATTAGATCACCTTGTCGTAGTCCACTAGTAGCCTCAAAAGGTTTAGTCAGCTCTCCATTAACCAAAAATGAATAGGTTACAGTAATGACACATTGTAGCACCCACTCAATAAACTTCTGAGGAAAACCAAGGCCCTCCATTACTTGTTTCAGATAGTGCCAATCGACAGTGTCATATGCTTTCTGTATATCCACCTTGATCATGTACATAGTGGTCATATTCTTTCTGTTATAAGCTTTGACTAACTCATGAGCAATAATAATGTTATCAACACCTCTTCTTTATGGGATGAAACCTGCCTGAGTTTTCAAAATCACTATAGCAATCACTTTTTAAATTATGAGAGATAAAACTTTAACTATTAGCTTATACACTATAGAGCAACATGCTATATGTCTATACTCTTTAATAGTAACAAGGTTTCGAACTTTAGGCAAAAGAGTAACTGCAGTGTTGTCAACAGCTCTATATAGGTTCCCAGATACACACATCCTTCTTGATTATTGGCCAAGCCTTTTTAATAAACATAGAATTGAAGCCATTTACTCCCGGGGACTTATCATCTCATATTGAACACAATCCACTATAAATTTCTTGGTCAATGATCTTAGTGCATCGATCAATCTGTTGCTGACGGTCTAGAGTAAGACCATTTCTCATGATTTTTTTGCTAACAACAACAGTATTAGTCAAAGCACTACCCGTTAAGGATTGATAAAATGAGACAATCTCATGCCTAATATCTTTTGGATCCACAAGCTTTTCCCCAAGAGAAGAGAGTTCAACTATCTGCTTCTTATTCCTCTTTTCTTTCATTACTGCAGAAAAGAATTTTGTGTTGAAATCTCCTAGTTTAATTCATCAATGTGGATCCACTTCTCCAAATTGAGTAGTAACACTTTCTTCTCCAAAGCTACTGGCTCATAATATTGAGTGGACAACAAATGTTGAGTTTGATGCAGCCTATCTCTGATTTGCTTCACTTTGATAGCAATATGCCTATACTGTGTATATTCAGAAATTTTATGTGTTGTTTCTGTCCCTTCAACTTGAACCAAACAGACTTTAGTGTGCACTGTTGTAACCCTCCTTTCCAGTGTCTTTTAATAATCTCACCAAATTGCTCATACTCAATCCATATATTAAAGAATCTAAAAGGAACTTTAGTAGTAACAACTACATTATATAACTGTAAGAGCATAGGAGAATGATAAAAAATATAGGGCAACTGATGATCAATTATTAACTGTCCATAGGTGTTCATCTAGTCACCATTGCCTAATGCTCTGTCTATTCAGCTACAAATTCTATGCGGCCCTAGTTGTTTATTGGAACAAGTATAGAACTCGCCTCTCCAGGGCAATTCAGTCAGGAATAAATCTTTCATATAGGTTGCAAAATCAGAAATTTCAGCTCTGGTTACAGCATGCCCGTTTAGTCGATTTTGAGATTGAAGAAGAGCATTAAAGTCAACCCAGATTAACCAAGGTGTGTTGATCTGCGCTTCTATAAACCTCGGCTCATACCATAATAATTTTCTTAACTCCACAGTATTAAATCCATACACCGCTGTCATACAACACTCAACCTTCTTGTCCCTGCTAGTAACATTGCAATGAATATACTGAGAGTATCCAAATTCTACCATTAGTGGCACTTGAGTAGTTATGCATCATACACCAACCAGGTACTATTTTTAAGCTATAGCTGTTGCATTATGAATCTTTACTCTAGTTTCTATCAATCCAACCAACTTAATACCCTTCTCCTTAATGTAATTGCTCAGTTTTCTCTGTTTATACTTTTATTGATGCCCCTGGCATTTCATGTCAAACAAGACATTTAATGACTAGTGGAAGGTCCTCCCCCATCTCTAGGAAGGTGTCCATCTACCACCACAACAGTTGTATCTTGTAAATACATCAAAACCATTTTACATATTCAGCGATATAGCCTGAACATAACTCTTCTTACCAGTGCTAGTACAACTTGTTGTTTACCCTTAGGCATAGGGGTAAACCCATCATTTGTAGCTATAATATCAGCAAGGGTGTGTATATCAATAGGTCCTGTTTCCACTAGTTGCTGCATCTCCTGGGCTTTCTGTGGTTTTGTTTGTTTAGGGAGCCAAGTAGGGAGCAATTTAGGGACCTTATGTTTTGGAGGTTGCTCCTGCTTAGGCTTGGGAGCAGGTTGAGGGTGTTTAGCTTTGGAACAAGAATGTCCCACCATCATACATGTGTCACAGTATTTCGGCTTCCAGTCAAAAAAGGTATGCTACTATAATATCCTACCCTTTACATTCATTACTGTGATTTCACTTGGGAGAGGTTTAGTTACATCCACTTCTATCAACATTCTAGCATATGAGATCCCAGTTTGATTAGTAGTACCTCATGAACAAATAATGGAATGCCTATTACACTTGCAATCCTACTCAATGAGTCACATCCCCAGCAATTAAGAGACAACTTTGAAAATGTAATCCACAGAGGAATCCCAGTTAAAAATTCAGATTTATAATCGAGGTTAGGGGACCATTGCTTCAAAATCATTGGCATATTATTGATGTTATGAGGTCCCATATATAGAATCTCCTTCATATCAGCTTTAGATTGAAATTTCACAATGTAATAACCCCCATCATGATAAAATAACTCTGGTTTAGCTATAGAAGTCCATTGTTGGGCTACATATCTTTACATAAAGTTGAAACCAGGTATTCCCCCAATCACATACAAGACCAAGGAATTTTTTCACTTAATTTCCTCCTTCTCCAGCTCTTGTTTGTCCAGTTGTACCACAATAACTTATCACCTAAGAAGTAGTATAGTTGAGGGACATACCATTACTTGTTTGTCTATTCCCATACAAAGAGGTTGACCCCTGACTTATCTTTCTTAATTGCAACTGTATTTGGATCTGTTTCCTTAGCTTTGTCAGAATTACTTTGCAGCTCTACTAGATCTACGAATTCAACTGGTCATTTCCTCAATGAAATAGTGTTACGATGAACAGTAGTCATAGACAGTGTTCATATGAGCTACTTAGATAACTCATAATTTTTTTGGGGCCTAAAGTAACGTTTTACTGGTTTTACCTGTCTAGTCATATGAGCAACTTAGATAACTATCTCAAGAAGTAAATAAAGGAAAATGCTTGAAAACCAAGAAAATATTACATTGCTTATGTATTGCTTGAGTGAATCGGAGTCGTGATTAGTTTACAAATGAGGATGGTCGACTATTTATACGCTACAGGGTCGAAGCCTTGGACAATAAGAAAATGTCACTAGGGCCCTAAAGTACTAAAGTGTGGTGCGTCTTATCCATTAGAAAGGTGCCAGCTAATATTCCTGCACAACTTAGATCTATAGGAGTTTGTGTGAGTAATCTGACACTCGTCTTCTGTTTGTCCTTTTCTCCATGTCATTATGAGCGATGACTCCCTAGTCCTTATCCTTTACGAGATGACATCTCTACCGTCGTTGTCTCAGGGAGTGGATCCCCAAGTCTTGAGTTCTTATTGCGTCGATACGATGCGTTGGCCTTGTTGTCGGTGCCACGTGTATTCAAGCCAAATAAAATTTAATTTTTTATATTGAAACTCGGAATTTCAAAATCAATTTTAAATCCTAATCTGAAATTTCAAATTCTAAAATATTAGAATTTTAATTTTAAGATTTTAAACGACTTTTAATATAAAACTAGACTTATAAGTTTATATTTTTTTTTTAAGAAAAGACCCACCATTTTGAGTTTTGTAAATTCTACTAATTGATATTGTCACAATGATTGAAAATATATTGACAAGTTTGTTAGTTTCAATAATGCTTTAATTTTCTTAAGTCTTATAACAAGTACTACAACTGTATTTTTGTCAAAAGTATAGAAACCTAAGGCGATACATTACTAAAGTCTTAGATGAAAATTACACATTGACTAATGAAGAAAAAATGAATGGCATAATAGAGACATTAACTAAAAAGTTTATTTCACGAATCTCTACATGGCTTAACATATTTAACTACTACTAGTTTAGCATACGTGCGATGCACGTGTATATCACGTTAAAAAATAAATAATATATTTTTCTACGTATCACAAGTTTTTGCACTTAAAATATACATAAAATAATTATGAAAACTCAATTTTACATATCCTTTAAAACTCAATTAACAATTGTCACACCCCTTTTTAACTCCAAAAAAAAAAAGATTTGAATTTTAAGGTTCGAAAGGGTTTTTATTAGTAAAGTGACAAAAATGAAGATTACTTGTTTCGAAAAGGATTATTTACTTTCAAAACTCAGAGTCGCCACTTGGTTAATCAAGTGTGTCAAGTCACCTTTGGAAATCTTTTTTCAAACCTGTTTTTGACTCTTTTAAACTGATCCGCGAACAAAAATTTCGGTTAAGAAATTCTGTTGACCGAGGGGAAGGTGTTAGGCACCCCTCGATCCCGTGGTTCGACCACGGTCGTTTGGTGGAGCGTATAGGCTAATTTGACACTAAGAGTGTATAAATCACATCAAACACATAAAACAAGCAACAAACACATCAAACAACAATCCAAAAGCCAAAATAATAATATCCAGTCCAATTATACAGTCCAAAATAAAAAAATGCAAAAAAATATAAATTCTATTTTTAGCTAGTCCTAAACTAAGTTCCACCCGACACCTCGAGCCTTCGTCACGAACGTCCTTCGGGTACAGAATACTTCAGGGAATTCCCCGACGAATAAACACAAATACCTCGGGGCATTCCCCGACCAAATAATACATTCGATCCAAAAGCAATAAAATTAAACCATTCAACACGCATTTCAAGCATTCAACATTCCACAGGTCCTAAATCTGCCTACCCGAGACTACTGTTTGCCTACCCTGCTCAACCGATCCTGCCACTTTTACAATCAATGACATCAATGAATAAAAACGACAATATTCACTTTATCAACTTTTCATTTCCATCCCAACTTATTTCCAATTGAGTTTAAATCATTCAATTCAAACAATCAATATGATGGTCCAAACATATTAAAATCAACAAAAATAAAAGCTGCACACCATGGATTCAACTCATAAAGCATCAAATGATTAAGATTAATTGAGAAGGAGATGAGAAATGGACCTCAATTTTATTCTGAACAATTAGCGACAGATCGGAGCTCACGAACCAACGAACCTCGACCAACCTCAAGAACAAATCGTCAACTCGAATCGACTACCAACGACCAAAAAGGATAGAACACCTAAAACCGAAACCCCTTTACTGTTTATCGCCCACGCGAATCAATAATTGTGCGAGAAAGAGAGACCCGCACTGGAAAAGGGACAGCAGGGACTATTAGGGAGTGGTTTGGATCGGAGTGAAGCTGAGTACACTGTTTTCACCTCGCCGGAGCTTCGGCGAGCTCGGCGGCGAACAAAATCGAAAGATTGGTCGAATTTTTTGATGCCAGTGACATTTTTCGGTGAGAATTCGCCAGAAAATTGCTTCTTTGTGTGCTTTTTCTCTCGATTTTGATTTTCTCTCTCACAATCTCACGTTTTCACTGTCTCCCTCAATCTCTCTTCTATCCCATTTTCCTTCGGATCTGGTGTATGTGTGTGAAACTCCTGGAAGCAGCAAAAATTGTTTCATATGTTAATGGTCAGAGAATTGTATCCGTTGTTGGAGAAAATGGAAACTGATGGTGTCTTTGAAAAGAAAAAAAAGTGATAGAGGAGGTGTTGATGGCATGTATTCTCTCTGGTAGTGGCATATGTATAAGGCGATGGTGTCTGTGCCCCGGATTTGTGATGGTGAGATCTGTTCTAGTATATACTGTGTGTGTATGAAAAAATATCCCAAAATGGAAATTGTGTGGGCCCGTATGTGATTAGAGAAATGGAAATTTTGTGTCCATGGTGGAAAATCCCCTCCTCACATGTTGTGCATGGTGTGTATATATTTCTTTTGGTGAGGTGTATTTTTGTTTTTGTGAGTTTGTTAAGAAAAAAATAATAAAATAAAGAGATAAGGGTAGAGGGTGGGGTAGGTGGTTTGGATGGTTAGAACAAGATAAAATTTGTTAAGGAGTTTGTTATTTTTGTTCTTTTATGGGGAATAATCACAAGGGTAAGGGCACGCAGTAAGACGGGGGTAAAATGGTAAAAATGCTTTCGGGGAGGGACAAAATTACGTGTCTACATCATGCCCCTCTTTCCATGTAAACACAGTGTTTTCATACAAAGAAGTAGACAACGAGACAAAATTCTGACCCGACCATTATTCAAAGGAAGTAACAAAAGGCAGAAGGACAACCAAGTTGGAGAGTCGAGTGAGGTCCCGTCGAGGTTCCGGTCCGCGGCTCTGTCATTACATCAAAAATAAAAATTACAAGTTAAAACATAAATGAAATTACAAAAGCTCTATCTATGCAGCTTTCCTTGACTCTTGAATCGCTACTTCATCACCCTATTCTTCAGGTGGGCTCCTGACTTGCAATTTCTTCACCCTATTCTTCAGGCGGGCTCCTGACTTATAATTTTTTCACCCTATTCTTCAGGTGGACTCCTGACTTGCAATTTCATCGCTTGTTGCTTGGTTTTCAATTTCTTCACCTTGTTGCTTGACTTTCAACTTTTCACCATATTGCTTGAATTTTTCTTTATTCGCTTTGTTCTTCAGGCAGGCTCCTGAAATCACATCAAAACTAAAAAGAAAATTATTCCAAACAAAAATTATTATAAAGAGATTTTATTTGCCAGAAAAGTGAAGTTTCAAACACAAGAATTAAATTTTTGCCCTAGTTTATCATCAAAGGACTTTTGTGAAAGTCACATCATTATAGGAATAAAAGAGAATGACTCGACTAAAAGGTACGTCTTATAGAAATCAAAGGGAATGACTCGACTAAAAGGTACATCTTATAAGAATCAAAGGGGATGACTCGAATAAAAGGTACGTCTTATAGGAATCAAAGGGGAATGACTCGACTAAAACGTACATCTTCTAGGGGTCAAAAGGGATGACTCGACTAAAAGGTACGTCTTATAAGGATCAATAGGAATGACTCGACTAAAGGTACGTCTTTCAGGGGTCAAGGGGAATGACTCGACTAAAATGTACGTCTTATAGGAATCAAAGGAAATGACTCAACTAAAAGGTACGTCTTCTAGGAATCAAAGGGAATGACTCGAATAAAAGGTACATCTTATAGGAATCAAGGGGAATGGCTCGACTAAAAGGTACGTCTTATAGGAATCATGGAGGATGACTCGACTAAAAGGTACGTCTTATAGGAATCAAGGGGAATAACTTACTAGAAGGTACGCCTTATAGGAATCAAGGGGAATGACTCGACTAAAAGGTACGTCTTATAGGAATCGAGGGGAATGACTCGACTAAAAGGTACATCTTATAGGAATCAAGCGGAATGACTCGACTAAAAGGTACGTCTTTCAAGGGTCAAGGAGAATAACTCGACTAAAAGGTACGTCTTATAGCAATCAAGGGGAATGACTCGACTAAAAGGTATGTCTTCTAAGAGTCAAAGGGAATGACTCGACTAGAAAGTACGTCTTCTAGGAGTGGAGGTTCAATTTAAAAAGTGTATCACCCAGCAAATGAAAACTGAAATCCCTGGACAAGAAAGTGTGTCTCCAAGGGATATCTGATGGTGAATTTTTACCATGATTTTATTATCAAACCTGTGCTGCAATATTGCTTCCAGCATTTGTAAAAGTGAAGCATTGCAACCCTTGATGTTTATGCTCTGAAGTCCCTGCTTTGAAGGTAATATGTTTCCTGTTTCATCGAACAAAACTTGTGAGTTTAAAACATGGTGGATGGTTTGTGGCTTTAGCTTTCGCGACGATCGCTCTTGCCCACGTCATATTTAACCTTGCTTCCAACCATTAGCATATATCATTGACTTGTTGAATCATTGACCCGAACTCAGATTATTAAGAGTGACTGAAATAAATACAGTATCTCTGCTTTGCCACGCTTCTCAGATAGACCCTTTGAACCTTGGTATTTCTATGAGTTCCCCGACTTGTCTGTTGACAAAACTTTCTGCATGCCTTTTTTCGGCTCACAATCATGCCTCTTTTATGCGTTAGCTTTTGTCTTGCTTTGTGCAATTGAAGAAACTGGTAGCCAGTTTTGGAAACTTTTCTCCCTTGTTTTGACATAGACTTGACTCAAAGACAAGAGAACAAATGAAAATGATTTTTATTTGGTTAACTGACTCAAGTAAAATAAAATAAAAGTAAAGAGAAAAGGAAAAGACATTGAATGTCCCCATTTGAAACAAAGAAATAAAAAATTTATCTAAAAATGACAGTCAACTTTAATGATTATGCCATGCATTTTGGATTAAATTGTCTGATCTTTCCATCCAAACTTTCTATCAATTGTTCTTGAGTTAATGGCCCTGAAACTGAGTTACTTTCTTGGACCCATTGCATTCAGAGACCTCATTCATCCAGTATCGCCTTGAAAGGTTTTTGACAACAAGTCTCTTTTATTTCTTTCTCTCAGCTCACCACCGCCTTATGTGTCCGTGAGGGTTTTCAGTAATGGGACTCTGTCATTTTCATTACTCTTAGTTCACCATCGCCTTATGGTACCCGTAAGGGTTTTCACCAATAAGACTCTCATTTTTATTTCTCTCAACTTACCATTGTCTTATGGTGCCCGTGAGGGTTTTCACCAATAAGACTCTCTCCTTTTTATTTATCTCTTGATTTCTTATGCTAAAGAAGACAAGTAGTTCCCAAATGCATCATCATATTCCTTGCATACTTAGCCTTAACATCCTCAAAGATTGATCTGAAGGTCTTTCTTTGGTTGTAACTTGGATTTTGGATAGAAAGAAAGGATGACATGGGGCCCGAACGACACTTGAAGTGGGGTAGGACTTACAACTTTTGGAATCGACTCAAATAATGAGGATTAACTCATGCTCCAGTTTCTTTTGACTGAGAAATTCTAAACTGTTTATTAGATTAGACCGAGCCCGGAGTAAGGCAGCCTATGTATCTCACCCCCAAAAGAGGAGAATCAGGTCATGTGTAGTTCCGGCAGCTTGTTCTTTTGCTTGATTCTAATTTTTCTTTTGTTGACTCTTTTTTCTTTGGGATTTTTGACTCTATTTTTGACACTTTTTTTTCTTTTTGACATACTTTTTCTCTTTTTCTATTTCGTTTTTGCTTTTTGCTTCTTTTTTTTTTTTGAAATTTTTCTGACTCTATTATTTTGCTTGACACTTTTCTTTTGAACTTTGTTGACTCTAACTTGATTCCAAAAGAGGGGTATGAAAGAAAATAGAACTAAAGCTCAAATAGGGTGAACAAAGTATGACACAATGTTTGGATAGCAGAATGAATTGTCTTCATCATATCAACCCTTGAAAATGCAAGTACACATTATGCAATATGAAAGTGAAAGATGAAGATCATTTGTGACATTTTAATAAAACAAACTCTAACTGAGCATGTGTGCCACTTCTTTCTTCTGCACTTGTCAAACCTACGACTCCACCTTTGTTGTACATCTCTCACATTGAATAACTCATGCTTTCGTGGAGTTGATTTTCTTCCCGTTCACGCAGCCACTATTTGACCTAATTAAGCCATGTCTTTCAATTGATGGCCAAGTTTTTCTTGTGATTCTCAAAATAAGTGCCTTAATTTTAAAAAAAACTTCAACTTGTCATCAAATGTAACAAAACTCTACCTATTTTCTCAGATGCTCTCTTTTTCTAACTTTAACCCTCTGAATTAATATTCATGCTTAAACTAGATTTTAAGATCTGGGTGATAATTCCGCTAGCATTTCATATCACTAGAATCAACATAAAATGTACTATGTAAAGAAAACAAACAAACAACACATACTTAAAACACAAAGAAAAAGAGAAAAAAAGAAGCACTTCATTTAGTTGAAATAAAAGATAAAAGGGTTTGAACATAAACGACAAAGGGACAAAACAAGATAGATCCCAAACTACACCCCTGAAATACTTTGAAAAATAGAAAAGAAAATAAAACAAACTATCAGACCTCTTCCTAGTAGGGAGAGAGGTGACTTCTCAATTGCTCAGCCTGACAACTTAGCCACTGGTTTGCATATCAACATGACTAGAGTTTTCCTCATTGTCAATGTTATGCACCATAATTGATCCATCTTGAATCATTTTTTCAATTTCCCTTTTCAAATCTCGACAATCTTACTATGGCCTTGAGCATCAGAATCATACGCACATCGTACATTAGGGTTAAAATTTCTTGAACGCCGATTAAGAGTGCACCCAAGGAGAGGAGTGATCATGCCCCATTGTACCAATCTCTGAAATAAACTGGCATACGACTCTCCAATTGGTGTGAAGCTGTCTCTCGACTTCTGCCTCATTTCATCATTTGGCTTGGATCGAAAATCAGGCTTAGAAGGGTTTTGGTATGTTTGTGGAGTTAGAGGATGACTCTGAGGAGTTGGTGTGTTCCACTGTGAGTAAGATGGGGGTTGAATATGTGGCTGTGAGTTATATACTGGATATGAAGGGGGAGGAGCAGAGTATAATGGATTTTGGGAGTGATTATGTGAAACTTGGGCATGAACTTTGGTTTGTGCCTGAGAGTGACGACGATGGGGTCTTCTTGACCGTGCCCGCTGTCCAACTACAATAGAAGATGCATCTTCCTCATTCTTTGTCTCCCTAACATTTCCTGAACCCTTTTGAATTTCTTGAGTTGTCGTTTTCAATGTTACAAAACTCACAATGCGACCAGTCTTAATTCCCTCTTCTATGATCTCTCCTATTTTAAGGACCCCAATAAATGACTTGTCTGATGCAGGTAATAAGTGTTGATAATATGTGTCATCCTGTGCTTGAATAAACACCTCCACTATTTCTTTTTCATTGGCGGTTTTACTCTAGCAGCTTGTTCGCGCCATCTGATCACATACTCTCTGAAACTCTCAGTATTCCTCTTATCTCTCAGTATTCCTCTTATTTATACTAGTTAGGGATTTTTCGTCAGGGATCAACTCCACATTGTATTAAAATTTTTGCACAAATTCATTATCTAGGTCATCCTAACTAATCCAGTTGTCAATGTCTTGATCAACAAACCATTCCAAAGCTAGGCCTGAAAAACTTTCCCCAAAATAAGCCATGACTAGTTCTTGATGCCCTCCAGCGCCTCTTAATTGGTTACAATAGCGCCTCAAATGTGCCACTGGGTTTCCATGTCCGTCATATTTCTCAAACTTTGGTATTTTAAAGCTAGGAGGAAGGTTGACACCTGGAAACATGCATAAGTCCTTATATGAGACACTTGTGTAACCCCCAAGTCCTTGCAAGTTCTTCATAGCCAGTTCTAAATTTCTCAATTTTATTGTCATTTCCTCTTGTTCTTCTATAATAACAAGCTTCTCAGTGTTAGGAGGAAATTCAGGCGGGTGAGTGTCACCGTAAAGACCAGTCAACTTGAATGTAGGCTCGAAAGTATAACGCTGAC
This sequence comes from Capsicum annuum, assembly GCF_002878395.1. NCBI lineage: Eukaryota > Viridiplantae > Streptophyta > Magnoliopsida > Solanales > Solanaceae > Capsicum > Capsicum annuum. The sequence continues at coordinate 11,088,780 of NC_061117.1, forward strand.
CCCCAGTAATATCCAATGCAGGCTCTCTTGTAGAGTAGGGAGGCACAACTTGTGGATGAACATCAAAAGTAAAAGCTTCATGTGGGGGTGGCGCCGCAAAAGCATGAACAACATGTGGAGCCGAGTATGTGGTGGTCTTAGATTGGGGAGTGAGGAAATGAACATTGAAAGTGGTTGGATATTGTTACCCTGGAGTCGATCCTGATGCATGTTGTGTCATATCAACAAAAATGAGAAATTGTGCATGTGACACAGGAGGAAAGCTAGAAAGATATTCCAGATTATCAGTGGGAACTAGAGGAGGTGGCAACCCATTAGCCCAAGCTCGATGCATTTCTATCATTTGCTGCCTTAATTTTTGAATCTCTTCATTAGCTCCTAAATTCTCATTTCCCGAACTCCTTATCTGATTAGTGACAACAAACTCGGTATCCTTGTTGGCCATAACCTTCTCTGTGACTTGGTGCAATATGGAGGACCAGCCAAAATTCCACAAACCAACCACCTCAAACTAACTGAACGAGAGATAGAAAATACGTTAGAGTTCAACACTTTCTCAAAATCTTTTTTTTTCTTTTTGAAAAGGTCACCGAACCCAAGAAGAGAGCCTACGTATCTCACCCTCGAGAGAGGAGAATCAGGTGTGTGTAGTTCGTGAAGTCTTGTCAAAATGGCCAATTAAACTTTTCTTTTTCTTTTTCTTTTTCTTTTTCTTTTTCTTTTTTCTTTTTCTTGAAACATTAAGAAGAAAAGAAAATAACAATTTGTCAAAAGAATTGACGAAAATCTTTTTGAACATTTCAACTTTAACATCCCTATACAAAATGAAATCTATGATTACCAAAGAAAATCTTTTTGGGTTTTCAATTTTGTATTTCATACGAAAATAAAAATTGAACCTATTAAAGGAAAATCTTTTTGCAGTTTTCTTTTATTAATGCATATGAGACCTACTCTAAATGAAGAGTGAAGAAAAATATTTTTGAATTTTTAAAATAAGATCTCCGAACCAATAATAGATTGCCTACGCATCTCATATCCGAAAGAGGAGAATCAGGGGTGCGTAGTTTGTCCAGATTGGACATTTAATGATTAAATAACAAACTAGACCCTGACTAGAGAGATACAACCAAAGGCAGACGAATAAAATCTTTTTTGAGGTTTTCACTTTGACACTCCCCATAAAACTGACACCAACAACTATGAAAGAAAAATCTTTTTGGTATTTTCATGAAATGTACAAAACTCCTACAATTTTTGCATTTTTCTTTTATAAAAACTCCTATGAATGAAAAATCTTTTTTGAAGTTTTCGAATTGTGAATACTTGCTAAAGGAAACAAAAGAAAAATCTTTTTGATGTTTTGTTTTTTGACAAATGAGTGCAAAAGGTAAAAATCTTTTTGAATTTTTGGATTGTGAAGAACAAAAGCCATGAAAAAAACTCTAGAAAAAAAACCACGAAACTCTTTTTTGATTTGCCTTTTCTCTTTTTCTTTTTTTTTTAATTTTTTATTGCCTACACACTTTACTTCTAACACATACTTTCCCCGAATCCGCTCATCAAATGACCACGTTACCCTCAAAGATGCAACATTTATCATATAGGGATGCTGTAGAGGTGAGTCTCCTACAAAGGACCAAATGGGCCCAGCTAGGTAGGTCTCAATATGATGCACATAAGTATGACCTAAAGGCTGACCTACGTTGGGGTTCACTAAAAAGGCTGTTTGGGGGAGCGTATGGTCGATAGTGGCTGCTTTGGCTGTCCACCTACTCCATACCAGTCGACGGCTCCCCCTTCTAAAATAAGGGTGACTCAACTATAGGTCGTGTACATAGCGTGTACTACAGAACTTATTGCAGAAAGAATTGACTCGGGTTATGCACATGATGTCAGTTATAAAGTTGTAACACATAAGAGAAAAACTGTAAACAAAGAGCACGTAGGCACTCAACAATGATAAAATGAACAATAAATGATAACACAAACAATGTTTACACACCCATAATGTCAAACTAAGCTGATACAACTCCAAAAAATAAGTCGAATTCTGGAAAAATCCCCAACAGAGTCGCCAGAGCTATCATACCCCTTTTTAACTCCAATTTTTTTTTTGAATTTTAAGGCTCGAAAGAGTTTTTATTAGTAAAGTGACAAAAATGAAGATTACTTATTTTGAAAAGGATTATTTACTTTCAAAATCAGAGTCGCACTTGGCATAATCGGGTGTGCCAAGTTACCTTTGGAAATTCTTTTTTAAAACTATTTTGACTCTTTTAAACTGATCCGTGAACAGAGATTCCGATTAAAGAATTCTGTTGATCGAGGGAAAGGTGTTAGGCACTCCTCGATCCCATGGTTCGACTACGGTCACTTGGTGGAGCGTATCGACTAATTTGACACTAAGAGTGTATAACCCTATCAAACACATAAAACAGACAACAAACACATCAAACAACAATCCAAAAATCAAAATAATAATATCCAGTCCAACTATACAGTCCAAAATAGAAAAATATAAAAAAATATAAATTCCATTTTAAGCTAGTCCTAAACTAAGTTCCACCCGACACCTCGGGCCTTCGTCACGAACGTCCTCCAGGTACAGAATACTTCGAGGCATTCCCTGGCGAATAAACACAAATACCTCGGGGCATTTCCCGATCAAATAATACATTCGATCCAAAAGCAATAAAACCAAACCATTTAACACGCATTTCAAGCATTCAGTATTCCACAGGTCCTAAATCTGCCTACCCGAGCCTACTGTTTGCCTACCCTACTCAACCGATCCTGCCACTATTACAATCAACGACATCAATGAATTAAAACGACAATATTCACTTTATCAACTTTTCATTTCCATCCCAACTTATTTCCAATTGAGTTTAAATCATTCAATTCAAACAATCAATACGATGGTCCAAACATATTAAAATCAACAAAAATAAAAGCCGCACACCATGGATTCAACACATAAAGTATCAACTGATTAAGATTAATTGAGAAAGAGATGAGAAATGGACCTCAATTTTATTCCGAACAATTAGAGACAGATCGGAGCTCACGAACCAACAAACCTCGACCAACCTCAAGAACAACCCATCAACTCGAATCGACTACCAACGACCCAAAAGGATAGAACACCTAAAACCGGAATCCCTTTATTGTTTATCGCCCACATGAATCAATAATTGCACGAGAAAGACAGACCCGTGCTGGAAAAGGGACAGGAGGGACTGTTAGGGAGTGGTTTGGATCGGAGTGAATCTGAGTTCACTATTTTCACGTTGTCGGAGCTTCGACGAGCTCGGCAGCGAACAAAATCAGAGGATTGGTCAAATTTTTTGGTGCCAGTGACATTTTTCGGCGAGAATTCGCTGGAAAATTGCTTCTCCGACGTGCTTTTTCTTTCGATTTTGATTTTCTCTCTCTCATGATCTCACATTTTCACTGTCGCCCTCAATCTCTCTTCTATCCCATTTTCCTTCTGATCTGGTGTATGTGTGTGAAACTCCTGGAAGCAGTGAAGATTTTTTCGTGTGTTAATGGTCAGAGAATTGTATCCGTTGTTGGAGAAAATGGAAGTTGATGGTGTCTTTGAAAAGAAAAAATGTGATAGAGGAGGTGTCGATGGCGTGTATTCTCTCTAGTAGTGGCGTATGTATAAGGCGATGGTGTCTGTGCCCCGAATCTGTGATGGTGAGATCTATTCTACTATATTCTGTGTGTATGAAAAAATATTCTAAAATGGAAATCGTGTGGGTCCGTATGTGATTAGAGAAATGGAAAATTTGTGTCCATGGTAGAAAATTCCCTCCTCACGTGCTGTGCATGGTGTGTATATATTCCTTTTGGTAAGGTGTCTTTTTATTTTTGTGAGTTTGTTAAGAAAAAGATAATAAAATATAGATATAAGGGTAGAGGGTGGGTAGGTGGTTTGGATGGTTAGAACAAGATAAAATTTGTTAGGGAGTTTGTTATTTTTGTTTTTTTATGGGGAATAATCACACGGGTGAGCGCACGCAGTAAGACGGGGGTAAAAATGATAAAAATGCTTTTGGGGAGGGACAAAATTACGTGTCTACAACAATAGTACATGATTTGCACGTGTTCATAGACAATTAATATAACACGGTAAGATGATCAATTCATTTAAACATAGCTATTAATGTTATACTAAATGAATACTCCAATTTATTTACGTGATGAAAATGAATATTATTGTATTAATACAATGATTAAATTCAATATCTCTTGAACATGTAAAGATGAATAATCTAGTTGAATTTATATATATATATATATATATAAAGGAGACATTGGAGGATGTTTATGTGGCACCTCTCAATGGTCTCTATTTGTATTTTTCTTTTTTCTCCTTTTTTTGAAAATTTCTCTCATATATTTTGCATTTATGTGTTATATAAAAAGCCCCCCAAAAACACTTAATCAATTTCTATAAATCTAAATCATATTTATTTCAATTGATTAACTTTCATTAATTAAACATAATAACAAAGTAGTTACAAATCTTTTCACCTTTTCATTTCTTCTCATATTTTCATTATAAAAGTTTATATATTTGTATAGTTTCTCATACGGCAGTGGACAATGGAAGGACTTTGCAATATTTAGGATTGGATGGAGAGAAGAGTTCTATGGGGATTGATGTAAGTATAAACACATTTGTTTTATAGTATCTTTCTGATTTATTTTGGTTAAAAATAGGTCTTGGAAGAGCTAGTTGTTTGCATTTTTATAATCTTAAGGGGAAAGAGGTCTTATTTCATTGTCACTTAAGGCTAAAAAAATTGAAGTTTCTATTTATTGCCTTCAATGAAAATGTGTTGTCAAAATCATGAAAAGTACTTGCCTGTTCAAAGTTATTGATTAGCAAGAAATTCCTTTTTCTTTTTTGGGTGACAATAAGGAAGAGTAATAGCAATTTGTTTATATTTTTTATCTCATCTATTGTTTTCACAATATTATTTTGAGAATACTTCTAAACATATTTGTATATTATTTATATCAAGATTAAATTTTTCTATTGTTTAGTATGTGCAATTTTCTTTTCTAATTGACTTTTTTTTTAGGAATTATTCAAGTCTTCAATTTGAAAAAGAATGACAATTTGACGCCTGTCCAAGTTGCCTCAATCTGAATGTAGATTAATGTAGATTGTAATAAGTGTCAGCAACATGTTGTTGCCTGTTGTTGGTTCTTCAATTGTCCACCAAGATATAACAATTGGATAATTGTAGAGTTTATTTTTATTTTTTTTCAATTTATGTTTGAAACATAGATAAGGTAATGTAGTATCCCTCTAACAAATTTTTCTTCTAATAATTTTTATATATTAATTTTGTCCAAAAAAAATGAAGAGTAATATTGATTGCAAAGTATCAATATCTATATTGAAGATATTATCCTCATTAATGTTTTCTTTTATCCATTTACCTAATGTTTCACTTTTGTATCAATTGGATTCTGCTACTCTTTCTGAAATATGTAAGTGTTTGATTGGCATTTAAATGTAATCATTTGATAGAAATGCATCTTTTTTTTTTTTTGTGCGTACGGATTTATGACGATGAGTTTTAACTTTTAAGTAATACCTATTTAGTATATATTTTTCCTCAAATTGATATGAATTATAAATTTGGATAATATCTTTAACATATTTTTCTATTGAGAAATTGTATTTTTTTGTCACCATCAATTTTGAGTGATAATCATATCATATCTTTTCACTGTGGTAAATTATAAATATTTCATTTTGATAATTAATTGAAGGAATTTGTTCGACTTTTTTAGTATATATATTTTTTACTAATATGAAATATTCAATAGATACAATCCTTAGTATAGCTAATATCTAATCTTGAATAAAAAAAGAATCTTTTTGTGTGTTTTCGTTACGATGATAGTTTGAATGGTATTTTTTATTCAATTTTTTTTTGTAGGATGTGAATTTGGTATACTAAACTTTTAAAATATATTTCTATGTGTTGTGTTATTTCAAAATTATAGGTTTCAGATAGTACGAACTAAAATCAATACAAAAATTGTAGTCAAATCTAATTTAAACATTGTCTTACTTAGTCAGCATTTGGAAGACCCATGCCACGAAAATAGTAGTGATGGATGAAGAAGAACACATCATAGAATAAAAATTTACCTTAACATTATATACAACATTAATAGTAGTCATATTAAATAACTTTTATCATCAATGTTATTAAAAAATTTTCATTTATGTGCTATGTAAATTTTTTTAAAAATTATTTTAAAAGGTCTCACAAATTGTTTAATGCTTATCTAAAGCCATGTATGAGAAATCAATTATGAACTTTAAGACATCAATCAAAATCCAACCTATACCAATCCCATGTAAATTTAGTTTTTTTCTTCTTTGTTTTTTTGTCATTAACATCATTATCAATTTTTGTTAACCTTCCTCTATTGAGTATTATTTTTCCCTAGATTTCATGTTTTTCTTCTTATTTATTGACATTAAACTTTTGAAGAAATAAAAATCTCTCTATATATATATGAGGAGGATCATGGACAAGGTGATGTAACACCTCTCTATGGCCTCTATTCATATTTTTTTTCTTCATTTTTTCTTAATTAATTTATTTACCAGTTTTAAAAATTATCATATTTATTACAATAGTTATAACAAATAAGTTACAAAAAAATCTCAACGTCTTTATATTCTCTACTTAAATTACATGTCTCTTCAACTCCCATGTACTTAATCCATATAGTTGAACCATTCTATAAATAAAATCACCTATGAAGTTGTTCAATGTCGATCTTCATTTCTTGCATCTTCTTCTTTATTTTTATTTTCTTTTTCGGATTCGTTCTTTTATGTAGGTGCGACTAATTAAGGTTTTGGTTTATTAAATTTATGTATTATGATATGTGTTATTTTTCTTGCATAATGTCTCATATTCAGAAGTATTACTTTACATTTGTGTATATATCTCTATATTCTAGCATATGTATAAATAGTTCATGGTAGGTGTGATCTTTGCTTTAGTTTGTTTATATTGTATCTTCTTTTATAAATTTCATTTTGTAAATTTATTTGTTAATTTATGGATCGAAACACACTAAGTATTGTTGGGTTATATAATTACCTTCTGTAGATGAGTTCATTTCATTTAGTACCAGTAACTGTATAATTATAGAATTAAGGTTCTTTAATTACTTTTAAAATATTAAAATAGATTAAATAATACATATTTAATAACGTATTTTATGGTCGCGCGAAGCGCAGCTAAATTTCCTAATTAGTTATACAAGATATGTAAATATCTAAGATGTAAGTATGCTGGATGGGATATATTGAGGGTCACTTAAATTACTTGTCAGTAAATTTTATTTCAATACTCAAACTACTATTTGTTTCGATCGAACACCTAAACACATATATTTTACTTGTTCTCAAGCGTCTATTAAATATTTAGTTAACCACAAAAAAAGTGTCACCTTCTTTAGAACAAGACTAAAATTTTACATGTTATTGAGGTTAATGTGTATAATTAAAGGAGGTGACAAAATTTGTGTTGAAAATGCCTTTAAGAATACTTTATCATGTATCTAGATGCTCAATGAATAAATTAAATCGTAAAGTTTAAATTTTTGAATTTGAATAAATAGTTGATCTGTATAGCTAAAGTTTTAACCTACAAATGAACTGTTAAGGACCACTAATTGACTGCTAGAAATTAATAACAGTTATCTTATTGATTCTGTTATTAATTTAGCGTGTTTACAAATCAAATCAAATAAATAATATGCAAAATCAAATCAAACGGACTGATAGCAATCCTAACCAACCATGTTTTTTTCTTCTTACTTTTGGTATTTTTTGATGTGTTTGTGACCACCAAAGAGACAATAACAATCATGCGATAGCTCAATTACTGAGTTATTATACCTATTAATACTTAAGCATATAAAAAAAATTACAAAGAGATAACTACATATTATATTCTTTTTTGTGATTTAAACCCTAATTTTTTTTATTATTATTTTCACTCATTTTACTATTTGTTAGGTTATACCTTGGATAGACTTAAGATAATTTAATAATGTTGATGGTCTAAAGTTAAATTTTTTTTATTTATAGATTTATTAAACATGAAAAAAATAACTAATTTAGAAAAACTGAAATTGCAATCAAATAATGAAATTGTTAGAGACATGAAAAAGAAACAAATCATTAAGGAGTAAAAAATTAGAAGCGAAGGAAAAGATAAATGTATTGAGTAGTATTAACTATCGAGAGAAAATTATATATTTATTCACTCATCTACATTACTTCAACCAAATTGAAAGAACATTAAATTTTAAAATCTTTTGTTGGTAACAATTAGATAAATACATGTTTTAAATAATTATATTATACGTAATATTTTTTGGGGCCTTCAATATTTTATGGCCTAAGGTAATTGCTTCATTTACCTTACCTGTCCCTGCTTTAATACTCAAGGTAAATTGCAACTATTATGTTACTCAAAATCAAAATTTACATATTGAGTAGTCAAAAACACAAATTCAATATAACTGCAAGCATCGATTCCACATACATCCTTACTATCGCACTTGTATTGAATTCTTCAAAAATACACTATTCTTGAAGAATTTGATATGCATTCGTTGACTAAATAAGCAACATAGTGTTCTAGCAAAATCAAAGTAGGAAGTAAAGGAAAAGATTGTTATTACTTATCCAAATTCTTCTCCAAATATAAAATAAGATTATGAGTGCTAAAGATAAAAGTTGACATGCAAACAGTTATGTAACAATATCAAAATAAAAGAGTTGGATTATGTTACCAACACAAAACTTTAACTAAAATTAAGATCATAGTGTCGAGAATCAAATTTGAAAACGCACAGATCTAGAGTCTAATTTTAAAATGCTTGTAAATTACTATTCAAAATTGAAACCTTAAAACGAATAAAAAAAGCAGAAATCTATGATAATTTAATAATTGAATTTTCAAGTCCTCTTCTTGATCTTAGTAAGTCTTTCGATTTTATCAAAAAATAATAAAATAACAAAGAAAAATAAAAGTAAAGTGTAGGCAAATAACACCGACACAAATTAGGCTTACTTGAAGAGAATCTACACGCTGAAATTCAAATTCCAGATCTAACTATAACTTGAGAAGTAATCAAATTTTATTTGGAGAAAATATGTTCTCTAAAAAATAAATTGTAACACATGTTAATTTGACCACAATACAAATTCTATCTTCAGATATTGACATTAAAGTTCAAAAATATCAAATACACTTTATGAGATGAAAATAATTGTAGAAAGAACTAATAAAAAATCAAATTAATTTAACATCTTTAAAAATAATTGTTTAACAACTTCACATAAAAAAATAAAATTACACGTATATACCTTTTATATGATCAATTGCACAAGACAAAGGTAAACAAATAGGTATGAGAATTTCTTATCAAGCAAGAAATTCTTTTTAGCACTTTTCGTTGTCAAAACACTACTAATAAACATATGTTTTATATTTTATTAGATCCTTTTATAGATAAAAAATAGGTTTTTACTTATTTTGATTTAAAAGTTATAATTTTAATTCACTTTAATGGCCTAAATAAAAGGAAATAATTTAAGGAGGTACGAAATAAAAGGAAACCGTATAGAATTCTAATTAGGTTTTAAATTCAATGTACTAAATAAAAGAAACTTGCCCTAAATAAAAGGATTTAATAAATAATCTTCACACAATATTTTAAAAAGAAAATAGTGAACAACTAATATTTAATTAATTATTATTTGAAAAAATTAGTAAAAAGACGATTTTGTCTATTGTAGAGTCTTTTAATGAACGTTAAAAAATTTAAATCACTTTTCTAAGGGTCTTCACACTTTTAATATATTATAGATTATAGATATAGATTATAGATTATAGATTATAGATAATGATGAATTTATTTATAAAAGGAGATTAACTAGCATCATCTTTTGCTAAACTTTAAAAAATATTCTACTTATTTAATTTCATAAAAAAAATGGGGAAAAGAATTTCTTTCTGGCAATATATGAAAATGATTCATTGCCATCTTCACTTATTAAAACAAGAATGTGTCAATTAAATCATCGAGTCACATGAAATAACAGACCCAAAATTGAAATGAATTAGCTACTAAATAGTAATATATTTTTATTAAATTATTAAATTACTGTTATATGTCTTCCCATCCATGTGTAGATTTCCCAATCTTTCCAACCATGAATAATAGCCACAAGCTCAAGTTGGCTACCTATCAAAAGGATAAATGTAAAGAACAAACAAAATGAATAATCTTTTTGTTATAGATCATAAATCTATTGCCAAAATTTCAAGTTCATTTTGTTATTTGTTCTTTTGACCTTGCATTTAATCAAATTGTTCCAAAGTATTGGGAGCCATGAATTTCTCATGGCTTGTTTTCAAAGTAGTAGCATCCCGTGTGAAAGTAACTCTTTGTTTTGTGACCAAATGTCCAAATTCATGACCAAAGAACCTCAATATTGTTAGTACTTGTTAGGCTCTTATTGGTCATACTTTTTAAAGGTTATTGTCATACTTTTGAAACTTTACGTTATTTGGTCGTATTCGATGTTTGTATTAAGTTCTCAACTAATTTATATTCATGTTGTATAAGATTTATTTATGGGAGAAATGACATGATCTTTTTTCATGTCAAAGATTTAAACTTGAAAACTATGATTAAAAATAAAAAAATTATATCAGCCCCACTATAATCCTTGGTATTGTAATATACTTTGAGAGGTCACAAAATGATTTTTTTTCTATATTATACAACTAAAACACTTAGTAGAAAATTCTTTTCAAACAAAATCTTAATTTGCTTCAATATATGAGTTCCAAGGGTCAAATTTTCCTTATTTAATTGCTCTGTGGGTAAAAAGACTTGTAAATTACTTTACACACTAATTAAAGTTACAAATAATTGACAAACACAATAAATACATTTTTAAATAAACAAACTGAAGACAGTATTTTAATTTCCGGATTGTAACATTTTTGGCTAGGAGGCTAAACTTATTTTGTAGCCAAGCTATAACCATTTTATAGACATTTCCAGAGTATACTAAGGTATAATTAGTGTATATCTATAAATTGCTACATTAGTTATACAGAGATATACAAGCTAAAACCTAATTTTAAAAAATAATTAGGTCTTTTTGTTTGCTGGTTTGATGGGTTGACAGTAGAACTGTCAATATGGGTCGGCCCAATTCATTCGGGCTAATCTACATTGGCTTTGAGTTTGATGGGCCGGGTCGGGCCGGTTCATCAAAATGATGGATCAAAAAATACCAAGCCCACACCATTATTCTATAAGCTGCGGGCCTCATGGGCCAGCCCACTTTTTAAAAAGAGAAAATTTCAGAAATAGCAAACTATAGAGCTTTAATTGTAAGTTTTATAACAACCCTTTCAAAATTACAAAAAATAGCAATATGTATTTTATATTTGATTAAACTGTTGTTAGTTAAATACATATACAATTAAAGATTCTATTTCTAATTTAACTTCAATCTGTTTCAGTTTAATATGGGAAAAACGGTTCCTTAATTTAAGGAACATCTAATTTGACAAATTTCTTAATCATTTACAGATACCTTTTCCTTTAATGACTCTATGTTAACCACAACCATTATTTTACAGCAACATAATTCAAAATTCAAAAATGTTTTTAATAATTTACAACTCATATCAATTTCAAAAAAATGACTGCTTCCAAAATTTATATTCATTGTCTAATATTTTGAGAAAATTTTGATAAGACAACGCTGCAAATACAGATATCAATAAATAAATATGATTTTGTTTGTGAATTTTCGAACTATATTTGTGAAAATCGCTGGAAAAATCGTAACAACAATGATTTGATTAGTTCTCGAACAAAGTGGTTTGATCGATGATTTTTTTTTACAAATTAGAGTTTTCCATCGCGTTATGTACGTTGATATTGATATAAAACTGTTACAGTTTATTTTGTATTTTTTTCATTTTCAATTAAACAAGTTGTTCTTGTTTGATTTTGTTTTGAAGTTTTGTATCTACTAATAAGTTATTGTATCAAAGGATTAAAACATTGTAGACCTGTAATAATCATTGATGCAAGTTATCTCAAAAAACTGTATACTGGTACTTTGGTAGTTGCTTAGACCATGGATGGAACCGGTAAGTACTTATATATGTATTTAACATTACATATGTTGTCAGCTATATGTATTTGTAAAATACCTATGCAATCTGTTCATGTGATCACTGGTAGTTACTTTTATGTATTTCAGTTTACATATGCTATCAGCTATATGTATTTAAAAAATACATATGCACTCTGTTTTAAGTGTTTGATTGCATTAGTTTTAAAAAAAATAAATATATATGCAAGCCATATATTTCTTAAAATACATATTGAGACATGCAATATACTTATGCAGAGTTGGTAAAATATAATTGCTAAACTGAAACAATTACAAATGTTAAATGAATAATTGTTGTTATAATTTTAATTTTATTTTAATAATTTCAGGTTATACCAGTCTCATAGTATGTCTATACAGTACACGACAAGGATAAACATTCTATTGTTTGCCTTAAGGGAAAAAAAAAATTCTTGCCATGCATTTCAATAAGACGAACCGTGTGTGCATGCTTATGCAGTACTTGATAGCAAGAATTTTCAAAAGGGATCATATTGCTCTAATCTATACAAATCAAAAATTGTGTCAAAAACGTATGATCTTTCCATTTATGCTATACTATACAAAGATGATTAGATGATTTCACAGGAGATATTGGAGGAGATATTTTTGCCCCTAAAATATAAGCGACCCCCTGGAAGACCTGCAAAAAAGGATCGTGAAAAATCAGGAAGAAGAACAAAAATTATTGTAGTTCATGTGGATTTAAAGGTCACAATAGGCGTTTATGTAGGGAATATAATAAATGATAAGTTTACAGATGTATTCAATTCAAAAGTAATTATTTTTTTTCACTGATTATTTTATGATTCTAAATTTTGATACAAACTTTTGATGATGTTGACTTTTTTGTAGTTAAAATGTTGCAAATGTTATCATCATGAATATATTTTATAAGACATATACCATTATTTGTTTATACGTAAAAGAGTGTACACTACACAAGCCAATTTTTTGATCTGAAAAATACATATGAGATTCTAATAAAAACGTATACCAATCTATAAAAACTAAAAATAAGTTAACATATATTTATATAATAAATAAAAATAATTAAAAATACATATAATGACTTATCAATTACTTAGTCAGGACTTGAAATTCATTTTTTTTTTAAAGAAAACATATGCAATAATCATAAATAAATAAGCATTATTCATAGATATATATGAATAACTAAGTATGTATGAATCATAAATATATATGCTTCATAAAAATATTTAGACTTATGCAAAACAATACAATAACTTTGTATTATTCGAAAGTATATGTGCATAATTGGAAAAAAATATTTACATTACAAAAAAAATATATATTCATACAATGAAAAATATTATATGCAACCTCACCTTACCTTATATGTATTACAAAAAATACATATGCATACAATGAAAAATACAAATACATCATTGAAAAATACATATGATGACTGAAACATATATATTCATTACTGAAAATTATACTCAAAACTGAAATCACATATTCATACCAAAATATGTCTAACAATAACATAAAGTAAGGCCGAACAATTCTATTTTAGAAGAATAGCGATAAAAAATCTAACAATCACATAAAAAAAAATATTAAGATATCATCTTTCAACTATATCTTAATCTACCTAAAGTTCAATGTTGCCAAATACAACAAATACAAATAAACTTCAAATATCATTCACTTCAATATCTTCACTTTCAGCCTTCTCATCTTCTTTCCTCGAAGCATAATTTCACAACATTAAAACATATCTCGTGCGAAGAAAATTTAGATCAAAGTCAATATTTGGAACACGGTCATAAAAAATAAGGCATTCAACATATGTCACCATATATAAACCACAATTCCTGCAAAATAATCCTTGTTTGTAACACAATTTAAATCAGTCACCAAAGCAAACTATCTAGGAGTGAAATGAAGAATTGTACCCTTTGCACGAATGACTATGACACTTGTTGAACTTTCCTTAGTTTCAAGTGATATAATTGATCTCCCTAATTTCTCTTGGACGACACAATCTTTCTTCTTCATGAAGAAATCAAAAATACTTTTAGTACAAAACATCTTGTACTGATTCTTCGTTAGCATTGACTTAATACGATCTTCAATGTAGTTGATCGTATGACATCCTATATGAGGAGCAAATTCGGACATACTCGTGCCATGTAGATTTGATCACGCATGACCTATACAATAAAAAAAATATAATTATATGATAAAACAGTAACTTATATGTATTTATGAAATACATCTTAAAATGAGTTTATACAAATAGTGTCTTATATGTATTTATGAAATACATCTCATATTTATTTTATACATTCTATACATAAATGTATCATATGTATTTTGTGAATACATAACTAGTCAATATCTAAGTTATCAAAACATTTTTAATGCAAAAATTTTCTTATCTTGATGAATAACAAATACAAATATATATGTAAAAAATACATTTCAACAAACAAGAACTGCATATCACATCAAAAATCTAATGACTACCAAATACAACTTAACATCAAATATAATTCTTAGCGGTAAATATAAAAACACATATCTAAACTCAGGGCGAAGCTGCATATAACGGAGAGGGTTCATTCGAACCCCCTTCGATGAAAAATTGTACTATATATACATGGTTAAAATTATTTTTTTTTATATATATATAGTAGATGTCGAACCCCCTTCGGTTAGTTCGTATGTTCACTTGTGAACCCCCTTGGTGGCAATCCTGGCTCCGCCACTGTCTAAACTGTATGTATTTTCAAAATACATATTACAATTATATTTCAACAAACACATATGTATTTTGTGAATACATGAATTGTACAAATTTAATTAACAAGAAAAGAATATAACAACACATACAAATTATAAAATAAATGTATTTTCAGAATACATATTGCACTTCTATATAAAAATATATATACAAAACTTTATCAGTGATAAATACAAATATCTTACACAAATATCATACGTATTTTAGAATTACATATGCTCACTGAAATGGTCTTATGTATGTAAAAAATACATTTCAACAAACAAGAACTACATATCACATTCAAAATCTAATGACTACCAAATACAACTTAACATCGAATCCAACAAATGTATTTTCAGAATACATATTACACTTATATAACAATACATATATAAAATCCTTGCCAGTAACAAATACAAATATCACACACAAATTCTAGATATCAAATACATATTTAAAACATATTGTAATAACATATACAATTCATATCAATAATAAAATTTTCGAATAGCACCATACCTCCTCCACTTTCTCTTATTCAGATTCATAATCTAATGCAACGGGACTTGAATTTTTATTAGATTCTCCTTTTTTATCCGACTTTCTCCTTTTCATTGATTTTTGAAATTTTGTGGGATTGGGGGATGAAGATTTTGTCAGTGCTTTCCTTTTCATTATTTCCACAATCTTTTTCGGATCTTTACGGTGATTCAATCTCACTTCTTCAATGGTAACACCTTCCTTAGATGGAATATTAGTAGGATTCAATTTAAAATCTTCGTCTTGTGTTAAACCAAGACTAAACGATGGTAGTTCATCGGAAGCTAAATTCTTCAATTGATTTCCTCTAACTGAACTACAACGATTTGCACGTGGAGCCATTATACATTAACTTGTACAATTTCAACAGAAAACAAAAAAATTAAACCCAAATAGACGAGTTTCGCAGACTAATATTAAAAAAAATGGCAATCATTAGCTGGAATTAACTGAACAGAAATAGGGCGATAGGTGACAAAAAATGGCGACAATAAATACCTTAACAGAAATTAAATGAAAAAAAAATAACATGCATTAACCAAAAAAAAAACTTACCTTAAAATGGAGAAGATTTTTATCAAAATCGTGGGAGTGATAGGCGGAATTTGAAAAAAAATGAAGGTTGGAGGGAAGTGAAATTGATAAAGTTGAGTAATGGAGGAAAGTGAAATTGATAAAGTTGAGTAAAAATAGGGATATGAAAAGATATGAGGAGATTTCACGCGCTTCTCAAAAATATTGATAAAATATTGCTAGTTTTGTTATTAATTATAATTTTATCAAACTATTGTTATTTCTTGTAATTCATGTTTTAAGGTTGTTAGTTTATGTAATTTTTTCTTTTAAAAATTAATATTTTATAATTTAATTTTAGAATGTTAATAAACATAAATATTGTCAAACAATATTACATAGTGTTAATACTTGTTAATCAAATTTCCAACACCCTAAAAAAATACTTTTAATGGCGAAATTAAATAACTTTTGATATGATATCCTTCGAACCAAATAAAAATACTAATAAACAATCTAAATCGTTGCATGTATTTGACTTATGGACCAACCCACGAGCTAGTCCAACTCACATTGTTCAAGCCCCATGGGCCACAGACTTATCTGGGCCGAACTAAAAAGCCTTGTTCTTATAAAATGGGCTGCAAAAATTGAAATTCAACTCTATCAAATTATAGGCCGGATCGGATCGGCCCAACAAGCCTGACCCATATTGACGGCTCTAGTTGACAGGTTGTTATGTAATGCAAAATTAAGATCTATTAAATTTTTTTTTAAAGCTGAAAAAGGATTGCTAGAGTTTAAGAAAATAATTAAAAAGAATCGAAATATACCAGTTTCTTTTTTGAATCATATTGATTTTTTCAACAATGTTAACGTTATTTTCACCATATTCAAATTAAAGATCTATGGAAACCAAAAAAAAAGAAAAAAGACCTATTTGATTTAAAGATTAAACAATCTTATTTTTAAAAAAATAACACCCTAAAAGAACGTTACAAAGGACTACAAATAATTTTTAATCGATGCAATGTGTTCATGGTTGAATTGAATTATAGTAGCTTGGAATATTCTTGAAATTGTATTTTTAAAAAAATTGTACTTGATTTGACTCTTCAAAATAAATTACCTCTAACATATGTATATATTTCGAAAAGCTTCATTTGTTGACCCAACTTGGTCCAACTCTCAACCAATAGACTTGGTCACTTTTACCCTCCAAGAATCAGCTTCATAATATATCAATTATTAATTTAAATTTCAATAATTTTTTTTATTTAAAAAAGGTTTAAACTCATAAACTATAAAATCTACCGTCTGAGTAGAAACGTGGATCTTCATGGACCTTTATAATACAGAAATAACATTTTTAAATATGATATTATTGTTTAAAAAAATGGAGGCATTTATGTTGTAATCATCATGAAGGATTATGGAGTAAATTGAAGTTGGCGTATGAGTGAAGGAGTAATTACTAATTAGCAACCAAATCTCAAAATACTTTTCTTAATCCATATGCATGCCGTTTCGTTACTTGCTGAGATATTATTCTTGTTATGATACCTTGTTTCATGTTTTATTACGAATCTATTTACTTTTCTCTGTTTTCTATTATTTGTAGGTGTCGTATTTATGTTATGTCATCTTATTCCATGTTTTACTATGTATTTGTGTAGTATTTCGTATCTTGAGTCGGGGGTCTATTAGAAACAGTTTTTCTAGTTCTTTAGAGGTAGAGGTATGGAGTGCGTACATCTTATCCTTCCCAGACCCCATTATGTGGGAATACACTGGATTTGTTGTTGTATATGCATGCCGTTTCTTCTAAGCTAAATAGATAATTAGGTTTAGTGCTAGACGCGGACCCATGTGGTAAGGGTAGGATGCACGTGCATCATCAATTTCTAAAAAAAAAGAACGAGGTATATATGTGTATTTTGAAGAACTAACATATATTTTAAAACAACCCATCAATCATTTTTGTTCGATTGGGTCATTTAGTCAGCATGCTCCCTTGGCCCTTGAGCGTGGGGGCGCGACTCGATTAGAGTCTGGGTGACATTATTTCAAAATCTAAATATAAACTATAAGAATGATAAACATGAAGAAACAGTAGGAAAGAGGGGGTATTGAGTAGGTTTTACAAACTGATATACTAAAAAATCAATCATTATTCATTGAAATATATCCTCGTTTTATTATCTTTGATTATCTTTGTGAAATATAATATTATTTTATTGAATCTTTGTGAAATATAATATTATTAAAATATACCACTATTTAGTTTTATTGAAATATACCACTGTTTTTAAGACATAGATCCTTCCAAGACATAAGGTGTAGCTATTTCTATTTATATAGAGAAATCAGAAAAAGAAATAATATAATAGCTAGAAAACATAATCTAGAAGAAAGTCGAAGAAGGTTATTAGAAGCAAACAGATTACATAAATCCTATAATACATCTAGACAAATTTGTGAAGATTTAGTAAGGGCGTTAAATTGGAAAATACAAGGTTGTGAGAGAGATTTAGAAAATAATATTTCAGGAATAAAGTGGCTTAAGGAACGGATTAAGAGAAAATCTTATCAATTAGGATAATAAATGTCAATAAGATATATTGAGTATATTAGAGAAATACAACGTCAATATTATAGAGAATTTGCTTATAAACATCAGCTTGTAAAAATTCGGAAACAATTTGTAGAAAGATTAGAGTTGTTAAATAAAGAAATAAGAAACCTAGAAATAGATATTTTAAATTTTAAAGAAACAGACGAAATAATTACCATAACATCTAACTATTATAAAAAAACATTAATTAGCGAACAATCTAGGCTGATAGAAAATATACAAGAAGTAGAATTGGATATAACCTATACAAATAATAGATTGAAATATCAAACTAAGCTAAGCAAAAAATACCTTAACTTAAATCACTTAGGATAACAAGATAGCTTCGTTAAAACACCTCGATTACCTAGATCTTAGATTTCAACCAGAAAAGAAATATAGAGTATTAAAAGATAACTCCACTATAAGGTGTAATTTCAATCAGGGTGAACATATTTTACATTCAGAAGATAAACAATATAATACAATAATAGACTTTTTGATAAATTCAAGCGAAAAAATTCAGGAAAAGGATAATAGTATAATAAGAATTTTAGAAGAAATAGAAGTTACTCAGAATAAACATAAAAAGACACTAGATAAGATAGAACAAAATTTAGATTATTTAAAGTCACAAGAAGTAGAAATAGATAGAAAAATCCAGTATATAAATCACAAGTTTAATTTAGAAAAAATACCTACAAAATTAGAAATTGAAAAACTAATAAAAACCATAATAGAAAGACCTAAAGAATTGGAAGTAAAAACAACTCAACTAATATCTAAGCTTGTAGAACAAGTAGAAAATATAACAACAGAGATCAAAGATTTGCAAGAAATAACAAAGAGATTAGAAGAAATATCACTTTCATAAGTGAAGAAGATATAAATTATAGTAAAGCACTAGAAAAATCAAGAAATTATCATAGCGAACCAGAAGGATTATCAAGGTATATACCTTCAAGTCAAATAGATAAAATTTTACTAAAACAAAATAATACCATAATAGAGTTATTATTAGACTTACACAAAAAGATAGACATCTTAGTTAGAGGCAAAGAAACTCAAAAACCTCTCCAGGAAGAACCAGAATTACCCGAACTACATAAGAAAATAGACATCTTAATAAAAAATAAAGAAGTCCAACCAAAAAATAACTTTGAAATAGACGAACTTATTAACCATTTAAAACCAATTGAATTAACTCCTAAACAAGAACGAAAAAATATAATAAGAAAACCACAAAAATGGACTTTCTATCAAATAGACGGAGAACCATCGAAAATAATGAAAGACATGGAGAAAAGAATAGGAAATAATAATATACTATCTAGAATATACAGAAGACAACCTAATATGGAGCAGAACCAAGAACTTAACGAAATAATAGATGTAGACAAAGATTTACAAATTTTCCAACAACATCAATTAAAATTATTAAATCTTAAAACACTATATAATGCCGGATATTTTTCTACAGACAATCAGTTATATAGACATTATAGAGAAGAACAAATATCGGCTATAGGAGAAGATTTTAAAATACTAGATTTAGTAAATGTTAATTCCTTAAGACATCTAAAAAATAATAAAATGATATTGATGCATATGGGTTTAATTGTTATAGGAATAAAAGGTCTAACTAGAAAAAATCTAGGATCCAAAGTATTAATAACAATATATGATGATCGATGGTCAGACATTAAGAAGTCAATAATAGGATTAACTGAAGTGGATATGACAAATAATGGAGGAATATTCTATATAAGTCCAGACTTCCTAATGAACTTAAAAGAATTTGGAAAAAACATTAAAATAGGAATTCAAACTAAAGGATACGAAGAAATGAATAGTGGAAATAATTTATTAATGTGCATAGGTTTTATTGAAAAATTAACTTTAAGTAGTAATACAAAATTTAAACTAAAAGTAAATGATGTAGTTGAAATAATGGGAAATAAAGGCATAAGTTTAATAAAACCAATAAAAATAGACTCCGAAATATATGCAGGTTTAGAATGGAATTTAAACAAATTTACTAAATCAAAAATTTTTACACCAGACTCTCATCTATTATATACTATAAAGTAAAGGAGAAACTTCGGTCAGGTTTACGGATTATAATTACACAACTAAAAGAAATTTAAACGATGATGAAACAGAGAGTAATATCGAAACAGAAAGCGAGTTTATGAATATAGAAGTCCTACAAGAAGGATATGAAGTAGACATGGCCATAGAAAATGCTGAAAACTTAGCAGAAGAATATAAATATATAACTTTTAAATGTAAGGGATGTCAAAAGGACGACATGAAAATAGAAGAATATATAAAACATTTTAAAAACTGCTTAGAGAGAAGTGATAATTTAGGATATAGAAATAACAAATCAGTCCTTGAAAGAAAAGATGAAGACACAATCTCTATATTAAGTTCTACCATCAGTTATAAAGAACTAGCAGAATTAGAACCAACTAGCTCCTCAAGTGCTAGCCCATTCCTACAAACAAACTCTAATCCCCAACCAATAGATTATAGTATAGGCAATGTACCTAGAAGACCAGCAATTAGGATAAACCCAGATACAGAGCTTAGAGGAGATAATATAAAACCAGCAGGTAAAAGAATGCCAATAAAAGAACCAATTAAACTACAATAAGGAGGAAGCAAAGGTAAAATTCTGAATATAGCAGCACATGATCCCCAAATGTGGGATACAGTGATAGACTTATGGAAAGTAATAGTAGCTGCAGATTACTTAAGACATTATACAAAAACAGATACGGAAACAATGTATAAATATTTAGAAACCTTCTTAGGAGAATCTGCAAAAGCTACATGAGAAAGTTTTAAGACAAACTGCCCATATGATTTTCAGGTTTTATTAAGTATGGGACTATATATATATATATATAACGTGTAGATTTATGTTTCGAACAAATACCAACCTAACATAAGTAATGTCTTAACCATCAATTCACAGAGCGAGTTTCATCCAATTATACCATTTATTTTTCTATTATATAGAAACATTGGTTTTAACATGGTAGCTATTTGACATTAAATTCAAAAATAAGGGTTTCTTTAAGGAAAAAGACATCGTTTTCATCCCAAACTATACCCGAAAAGTCGAAGCCACACTTAAACTATACTAGTGACCTATTACACACCTAAACTATAAACAAGTGAAACTATTTACACCCTAGATCTGACGTGAAAATAAAATAAAAGAAAAAAGAAAAATCTAAAACCAAAATTATTGTTTAAAACCTCCACCCCAGCATCCAACCCCACACAGATTCTCTCTCCTTCAATCCCATTTTTATTTTTTTTCTATTTCTCTCTCAATCTTCTTTCTTCTTCATTTTTGTCAATTCACAACCACTGCTCCTTGTGGTTGACGAAAATGATTTTTCCATAGTAGTTTTTGTAGAGAAAAAGAGAAGTTGAATCGTTGAATTGGCGTGTTGAAGTGAGAAGAAGGTTCAACGGACGCAGTTGAACTATTGCTTTCTAAATTCAATTCATCTTATTGATGTACTTTCAAATTAATCTGTTCATGAGAGAAGAAGTTCAATTAAATTTGGTGATACTTGTACTTTCAAAATTCTTTACTCATCTTGTTAAAAATCATTGAAATTAGAAAAAAAAAGTCAATCAAAATCTTTTTTGATGAGACTTGTAAAGATTGGAGAAAACTTATAGGAGGAAAAGAAGAAGAATATGACATTGAATTTGAATGAAGTTGTTGCTCAGGTGTATTGATTTTATATCAACAATGGAAGAAGAAGATGGAATTATGGTCATTGGGAAATTGAAGAAAAAGAAGAAGATGGTTTTAGACATTGAAGAAATTGAAGAAAAAGAAGATGAAGATGACATTGAATTTGAATGAAGTTGTTGCTTGGGTGTATTGATTTTATATCATTTTCCCGTTAAGAATATGATCCCGTTAATTTATTTTTTCTTTTTGGTAATTGAAGAAAAAGAAGAAGATGGTTTTGGACATTGAAGAATTTATTGAAGAAAAAGAAGAAGAAGGTTTTGGACATTGAAGAAGATGATTTTGGACATTGAAGAATACCTGCACTTCCATGATTTTAGACATTGAAGGAAAAAACATAATTATTTAAATTAAAAAAATTATGAAGAAGAAAGAAAGAAAGAAAAAGGATTTAAATTAAAAAGAAGAAAGAAAAAAGAAGAATTTAAGAAAATAATAAATTTATTATTTTTCAGATGATGCTGACATGGCGCTGACGTGGTGCTAATGTGGCGCTGACGTGACAGCGCGTGTAAAACACCACGCCATATGCAAGTGGTGTAATGCCTGACAGGGTGTAAAAAGTATCACTTTTTTATAGTTAAGGTGTGTAATAGGTCACTAATATAGTTTAGGTGTGACTTAGATTTTTTGGGTATAGTTTGGGGTGGAAACGATGTCTTTTCCCAAGTCTTTAAAGAAAATTGTAAGCTCATGTTGAAATTTTTTTGAACTTCTTATTATGGACCTATCAAAAGTCTTTAAAACAAAACCCATTTTTTTCTCATTAATTACAGATAATGCCATTTAAGAAATTTACATAAATGTCATCACATGTGGCTGTTTAGCCTTGCATTCATTTCCACATGGGCCCTCTTTTGTCATCTATTTTTTATTTCTATTTATCTTTTTTTTTTTGAAAAAATATAATTATTTTATAAATTGTATTTCTCATTATATTTAGGATGAATGCGAGTACCTACGTGCTACTTTTATTTAGGTTAAATAATATAAAATTATTTCAAATATATTATGTTTAAGTAACTTGATTAATATGATAAGAATTTATTGTAATAATTAATCTGATAAATATAATTTAATACATTTTATTCTTTATTTACATTTCATATCAAACATATAATTTGCTTTCTTCCTTATTTGTTACATGAAATACAGTTTGTCTAATTTAAATTTTTAATGTATAATTAATAAAAATAAAGCTAATTTGATAAAATAAATTTTTAATAAATATTTTTTAAGATTTGTGCCAAGTCAATATATACCAACAAAAAGAAATTAAAGAAAAATACCTAACAAGATTTTACTTATATAAGGTTAAACATAATTTGCTACTAAATAATAATAATTATTATTTATTTTTATATATGCAAATCATATTATCTGTATTGGATTAAGCATACTATTCCTACGAGTTAATGAATTTTTTAATTAAAACTTTGAACATTAATTACTTGTTGAATTGTAGTTATTTTAATCACCTCAAACTCAAACCAAAAGTTTTAATATTTTATTTTAAAAAAGCTTAATAAATAAAATGTATTTTACTCATATAACTTTTCTTTTCTATATATTAGAAATGATGGTTTTGACATGTTAGCTTATGGATATTAAAACAAAGTTTTAGGATACTAAGGTCTATAAAATACTTTACAAGATTAGTTTGCTTAGGAAAATTGTATTTTGTGTTTTAATGTTTGGACCTTATCAACACCTATAAGAAAAGTCCTTCCATTTCGAATTAATTACAACTCATGCCATTCCAATAAATTATCACTTTGCCATTGATGCTACTCCTATTGAATATGATGGGGCCCACATATAAGCAATTATTATAAATTATTTATATATTAAAAATTAATAATATTTAATTAAAAAATCAAATAAATATTTATGACATGTCTGCTTCAACCGTGATTGTACTATATTACCTCTAATTAATTATTATATCATACCTAATTAATTATTTTAAGTTATTTATATATTAAAAAATTAATAATATATAATTAAAAATAAAATAGATATTTATGACATGTCTGCTTCAACCATAATTGTACCATATCACTCCTAATTAATTATTATACTACTCCCAATTAATTATTATAAGTTATTTATACATTAAAAAAATAATAATATTTAAGTAAACAATAAAATAGAAATTTGGGACATGTCTGCTTTAACCGTAATTTTACTATATCACCCCTAATTAATTTTTATGGTCATTTAAGCATTGTGCCACATAAGTTGAAATAGAAAAAGAAAAATTTAATCACAATAATTAACAACTTAAAAGATTTAAAAGATATAAAATATTTGGTTGACTCTTGAAATTATATTAGTGTCACTGAAATTGGAATAGAAGAACAGTATTATAAATCACAATAATTAAAAACTTAAATTATTTTTAAAATATAATTGACTATCAATTCCACAAAAATTTGGACAAGAAGAGTAACGTATTTAAAGGGAAAAAGAGTAAAAACACACAAGAGAGAAATGTAGAGAAATCAAGAAACACCAAATGGATTATTAACATTTGTAACATTCAACACATTTCTAAATGTTTTCAAATTCTTCTTGAATCAACACATATACATAATAAAAATAATAAATAATAATAATTGTATTTTACTATATCACCCCTAATTAATTATTATGGTCATTTAAGCATTGTTCCACATAAATTGAAATAGAAAAAATATTATTAATTACAATGATAAAAAATTTAAATTATTTAAAAAATATAATTGGCTATCGTCGACACAAAACTCTGGACAAGGAGAGTAGCATATATTATTAAAAAAACAATTATATAAAAAGTATCATAAATTACAATAGTTAACAACTTAAAATATCTAAAAAAAAAATTAATATGTTATGTATTTCAAAAGAATTACATGAAAATACTAGAAATTACAATAATTAACTACTTAAAAGATTTAAAAAATATAAAATATGTGGTCGACTCTTGAAATTATATTAGTGTCATTGAAATTGGAATAGAAGAAAAGTATTATAAATCACAATAATTAAAAACTTAAATTATTTTTAAAATATAATTGACAAGAAAAATAATACATATTATTTAAAAATTACATAAAAAAAATCATAAATTACCATATTTAACTAATTAAATTATCTAAATACCTATTAAAAGTATGATTGATTATCTAAATTCTATTTGTGTCATATTAATTGAGATAAAAATTAATATATTGAACCCGTGCTAGATCTCGAATGAATATTAAAATGTATATGCAATTCTTTTTTTTTTAAAAAAAACTTTTATTTAAATATATCAAAATCGAAAAGGTAAATTTTAATGCAGTGCGTTAAACAATGTATAAGAACTAATGTTAACATAAATAATACCAGCATTTACTAATAGAAGCATTACTAATACAAATATTACTAATATATTCTATTCAAAAAAGAATTTATACACTATGACAAACGACTCTTATGTTTCAATTGGAAGGAATATATACAAAAGAAAAGTTTGATAAAAAATTTACAGAAGTATAGTTTATCGTACCAATAAAAACATTTTACTACTCAAACTTCCTACTCCAACATAAATTCCAATACTTAAAAATTACAATTCACATGTTTTATTGTTGGGCCCGTGCTGATACGGGCCTTGCACTTCTAGTTATATTATATTTTAGTGCATCAGTTTTTTAGTAAAAATTTATAAGGTAGTGTTACATAACGCTAAATTATGTTTATTTGCCTTTGATGATATTTCATTATTTTTTAAATTCTGAATTCGCCTCTATTTAGTGAAATTGAGGGAGTATATCTTTAAATATTGGTAAGTATACTATTGCGAAAGTAGTCTATTATTAACGCTTTTGAAGTAATTATAAAATTAGGAGATTGTCCACTAAGTTTTTCGTTTGCTTTTGAGGGGAAATTATTACTATAGCATAGCCAACTCAACCTAGTAGGAGAAGCCCTAAACTATTAATCAAATTGGAAAAAATATGTGTTTACATACAAGAATAGTACATAAACATATTGTCTATGTAAGTTAAAAGATCGTTGGGGTCTAACCTATAATACCTAAACCCAGTCTCCCTAAACTATCAAAATTACATATAGCTAACAAAGAAGCCATAAAATGTCATAATTCATTTGAACTCAATTTTTGATCCAAAATATACAAAAAAAAACGTAAGTAGGGATTTAAAATCTTCATATATATTAAATTCAAACTCATCATATCAACAATACGATAAATTTAGTAATAAAAATTTCAAAAATTAAACTCACATTAAATTTAAATTTTGAATCCGTATTTCATAATTTTAGTAAAGATTCACATGGACGGCTGTATCATTATAAGAAATAGGCGACTCCCTTAGGCCCCCAAATTTGAGAGGTCTCATTTTTTTAGCAATAATAGATTATACAATTTTTTAATTTTTTTTTTTTACGTATTATTTATGAAAAAATATTTTTTTTTATATAAAAAAAGAGTTACTATAATTTTAATATATACTGAGTACTATATCTCAAGAAAGATTCAACACATTGATTATATTATTAATTAAAAATGTATTATTAAAAAATTAATTATATAATTTTAAAAATAAATTTAATTTTAAAATTTAATTTTTTAAAAAATTTAAGACCTTCGTTTGATTTTTATCTTACACCATAAATGTGTTTGAGCCACCTGGAACATTCATCACAGAAAGCTTTTTTTTTTTTTTTTTGTGGTAAACTCATCACACAACGCTACATGTACATTGCTTAATAATATGACACACCAATGGTCACTATTTTTCCCCATATCTTCCAATAAACTAATTCATCCTGTCTTATTTGATTGATTTTTTTTTTTAAAAGATCAGCCAATAGGACGTAATATATGTACGTGGAAACTTTGGGGAGTCTAAAAAGATTGGTCTTCTAGTGTTCCCCCCTTGCAGAAGTGGCCATTAGTTAAATGGAAAAGTACCTTGTAGTTTAATTTTATATTTATTTATTTAAATATATATATTTCCCTTGTTTCAATATATAGTCGTTGTAATTTGGTTCTTGAGAGTTAATTTGACTATTTTATAAAGTTAAGTTAGATTAGATTAATTCAGTTGTTTAAAATAAAATTTAGAAAACTAAATGAAAAGTATTTTACGTTGCAATTTTTCTTCTTTCAAGAAAAAATACATCTTAAAATATTGATCAAAATTTATAATGTTTGATTCTAAAGAATAAAATTATGACAAGTAAAAAGAATTGGAGGGAGGTAATATTTAGTTTTATGGCTTCAAACTTCTCATTTTCCTATTGTGACCACTAGTTTGGTCCAGGCTATACATATCAATCTTAAGTTTCTTTGACCATGCATTTGATAAAATTGCTCCAAAGTATTCGGAGCCATGAATTTCTCATGGCATCTTTATAAAAGTATAGTAGCATCCCATGTGAATGGCTCTGTGAATCTTCTCTTAATTTGGTGTATCAAATTGACCAAAGATCTTAATATTGACTTCTTGTTAAGCTCTTATTTGTTGATCCTAATTAAAAAAATAAGAAAAAGAAATGAAAACCAAATATAGTTACTCATAATTTTAAAATATTTGATTAAACATAAAATAGATGTAATGCTTGAACTAAATTCGAAAAGGGAAGCATATTGATTCATAACTTTCAATACATTAAATTAAATGCACTACAAGATATCAAAATTTTTGAAATTCTGCAAGACAGGCTCAATTTCTATTAGGATTTTTTGAAGACTATTTTATTCTAAATCCTAACTTGAAGGCTATGCTATCTTAAATCGTAGCTTGGAGTCTACTCAATCAAAATCCTAAATCACGTCTATTTTGAGTACATCATATTTCCTTGAAGAGGTATCTCCAAATCCTGCACGTAGATGGAATATTCATAAAGAGAGCAAGAATCTCTTTTTTTGATGATCAAATACTTCAAGAAATCAAGGGAACAAACATACTTGTACAGAGGTGGAGCCAGGATTTCAACTAAGTGGATTCAATATTTGAAAAAAACCAAACCGAAGGGGGTTCAACAAATACTATAGATACATAAAAATTAATTTTAACCATGAAAAAAACCTAACCGAAGGGGGTTCAACAAATACTATAGATACATAAAAATTAATTTTAACCATGTATAAATGGTCTATTTTCTCGTTGAAGGGGGTTTGGGGAACCCCCTACCAAAGAGGTGGTTCCACCCCTGAACTTGTACCCGTATTGGTTATCAATAGTTCTTGTCTCTTTATATTTTATTTGCGATCACAATTATTTTCTACCACTATAATCAAATCCGCAAATTAATTTGGAGCCACAAAACTGCAAAGATGAAAATTACCTCAAGTCTCGTTTTTGAGTTTCATTAAGTCTACACTTCGATTAGCTAGTCTTGAAGTGGGAGACATTTATTGGATCAGGTAGTGGATTTGGGTTAAATAAATTAAAATGAAAAAGGAACAAATATAAATTCGAACTATGATAAATGGTACATATGTACCATTTATCATACTTTGGATACACATGTTCATACTGTTGGTATGAGGGGCATGTACGTACCATTTCATTAATGTTAGGGGCATATACGTACCCAAAATATGATGAAAAATATGTACATATTATCTATCATAGTTCGAAAGTATATTTATCTCTTTTTCAATTTAAATTTCAATAATTTAAAAAGAAAAGAGGTTTAAACCCATAAACTATAAAACTTGGAGCCCGACTAGAAATGTCTATCTTCATGGACCTTTATAATGCAAAAACATCTTTAAATATGATAATATTGTTAAAAAAAATGGAGGCATTTATGTCGTAATCATTATGAAGGATTATGGATTAAATTGAAGTTGGCATGTGAGTGGAGGAGTAATTACTAATTAGCAACCAAATCTCAAAATACTTTTCTTAATCCATATGCATGCCATTTCTTCTAAGCTAAATAGATAATTAGGTTTAGTGCTGGAGGCGGACCCACGTGAAAGGGTAGGATGCACGTGCACCATCAATTTCCAAAAAAAAAAAAAAAAAAAAAAAAGATGAGGTATATATGTTTGTGCGCGTGTATGTATTTTAAAGAATTATCATATATTTTAAAACAATTCATCAATCATTTTTGTTCGACAGGGTCATTTAGTCAGCATGCTCCATTGGCCCGATTAGAGTCTTGAGTGATATCATTTTCATTTTTAGTTGACAATTGAAAAATGTATATAACTTGTAGATCGTAGGTTTCGAACAAATAACAACCTAACATATGCAAAGTGGTGTCTTAACCATCAATTCAGGGAGCGAATTTCATCCAATTATATCATTTAATTTATATTCTATATTAGTGCATCAATGTTTTTGTAAAAAAATAAATGAGACGATGTTACATGATGCTTTAAATAACGTGCATCTTTCTTTGATGATACCTCATTATTTTTAAATTTTGAGTTCTCTATTTAGTGAAATTGAGGGGATGCATCTTTAAATATTGGTAGGTATATTATTGGACAAGTAGTCTATTATTAACACCTTTTGAAGTAAATTAAATACAAAATTAGGAGATTGTCCACTAAGTTTTTCGCTTGCTTTTGTGGGGAAATTAGCCAACTCTACCTAGTATTAGGACCAGTCCCAAACTTTTATTAATTAATCAATTATGAAAACATATGCGTTTATATACAAGAATACATAATCATTTTGTCTATGTAAGTTAAGACATCGTTGGGGTCTAACCTATATATAATACCTAAAATCAAGTCCCCCTAAATTATCAAAATTACATATTGCCAACAAAGAAACCATAAAATGTCATAGTTCATTTTGAACTCTCCAAAATTTTTGATACATGATATAAAAAAACATAAGTAAGGATTTAAAATCTTCATACATATTAGATTTAAACTCATAATATTTAACAATACGATAAATTTAGTAATGAAAATCTCAAAAATTAAACTCATATTAAATCTAAATTTTGAATCCGTATTTCGTAATTTTTGTAGACATTCATCACACAACCCTACATGTGCATTGCTTCATGATATGACACACCAATGGTCAATATTTTTTCCCATATCTTCCAATAAATTAAGTCATTATATCTTATTTAAAATTTAACAAAAGAAAAATCAGTCAACAGGACGTAATATATATACGTGGAAACTTTACAGAGTGTGTCATTAGTTAAATGGAAAAGTCCCTAGTAGTTTAATCTCTCTCTCTATGTATATATTCATATCTATATCCATAATGTATATGATATATTAAAAGTGTGAAGTCCCTTAAAAAAGTAAGTTGAACTTTTTAAACTTTTTAAAATACTCTTCTTTAAACAAAACTGTCTTAACTGTCTTTTCATTATTTTTTTTATTTATTATTTAATCATTTTTTATAATATTAACTAGACTATTTTTTTTATTTATTATTTAATCATTTTTTATAATATTAACTAGACTTCCTAGAATATATGAGATTCCAAAAATATATGGTAGAAGAATTAATTAATATTTTCCTTTCTACTAGGTTTCCTAAAATATATGAAAATCCTAAAATATATAGTAGGAAATTAATTAATATTCATATTATCTACTCCCTTTATTATTTTGTTGGCAGTTTCTACTAAAATATTTAAACCTTTCTCGTTAAACACATTTTTTTTTAACTTTCACTATTTTTTTAATTTATTATTTAATTATTTTTAATTATATTAACTAGACTTCCTAAAATAGATGAGACTCCTAAAATATATAGTAAAAGAATTAATTAATATTTTTCTTTCTACTGGACTTTCTAAAGTATATATAAAATATATGATTGAATAATTAATTAATATTCACATTATCTCCCCCCTTTATTATTTTGGTGGCAATTTCTACTAAAATATTGAAACTTTTCCCGTTAAGCACGTTTTTTTTATTTTATTTTTTTATTTTTTTATTTTTTTATAGCTTTCAATTTTTTAATTGTCACCATTTGTGATTTTGGTTGTTTCTTGAACTTTCTTTAATCAGTTTCTTTTTGAGTTTTTGGTATTAAAATAATTTACTTTTCCCATTAATCTAGATTAATCATGTAGGAGTAAATTATGGTCAAAAGTTTTGCTTATTGGGTGAATATGATTGATGCTCATCTAACTTGATTCGATTGCATGTCTAGATTGGTGGATACTTGATTTTATAACCCTCAACTACTTCACTGTTTTTGTCAGCATAATAGAATTCAACATGTGTGTTTACATATCTTCTTTGTTTTTATTCTTTAGGGTCGAAATTTTCGCTCAAACAAGAATTAGTTGGATCAAAATCAAAGCTTTGTGATCATTATTATATATATTTTTTATAGTTTACAGGTCGTAGATGAATGTCAGTTGACTTTGAAGAATTTCTTGTGTAAATGTTAGGTTTAATTGTAATTGTTTTAATATCTTTATTATCTTATTGTTTTATTTTAATTTACAGATGTTAGATGAATGTGAGTAGGCTTTGAAATTTTTTTTAGGTAAAGGTTAAGTTTAATTGTATTATCGTAATATCTGTATTAGTTTGTTATTTTGTGGTCGTCTACGGCTTTGAGAAATTTTGTATGTAAAACTTAAGTTTAATTATATTGTTTTGATATCATTTATCGTATTATTTTGTTGCAATTTACAGATGATAGATAAATGTTGGTCGGCTTAGAGGAGTTTTTTTATATAAAAGTTAGGTTTAGTTGTATTATTTTGATATCTCTATTATCTTATTATTTTGTTATTGTTTACGGGTGGTAGATGAGTGTCAGATGACTTTTAAAATTTTTTTGTGTGTAAAGATTAGATTTAATTATATTATTTTGATGTATCTATCATTGTATTGTTTTGTTACAATTTACAAATGGTAGATGAACATCGATCGACTTTTTAAAATATTTTTGGTTAAGATTAGGTTTAATAAATAAATTCTCCATATTATATACTCAAAAGATATTAAATTTATTACTTGTTATATTCATCTTTATTATTCAAACAAATATCCTATTTAATATAATGTTTGAACTCATTAAAGTGAGTTACACGCGCAAGGCGCGTACACCTAAACTAGATATATATATATATATATACATATATATATATATATATTGTATTAGTTCGTTTCTCGAGAGTTAATTTAACTACTTTACACAGTTAAGTTAAATTAGATTAATTCAGTTGTTTAAAATAAGAATTTAGAAAACTATATGAAAAGTACTATTTGTTGTAATTTTTCTTCTTTCAAGAAAAAATACATCTTAAAATATTGATCAAAATTTATAGTGTTTGACTTAAAAAATAAAACTGTGACAAGTAAAAAAAATGGAGGGAGGTAATATTTAGTTTTATGGCTTCAAACATCTCATTTTCCTATTGTGACCACTAGTTTGGTCAAAGGCTATACATGCATATCAATCTTAAGTTTCTTTGACCATGCATTTGATAAAATTGCTCCAAAGTATTTGGAACCCTGAATTTCTCATGGCTTGTTTATAGGGAAAAGTATATAGTATATAGCAGCATCCCATGTGAGTAGCTCTGTGAATCTTCTTTTAATTTGGTGTACAAAACTGACCATTGATCTTAATATTAGGTACTTGTTAATCGCTTATTTGTTGATCCTAATCAAAAAATAAGGAGAAAAAAAAGTGAACCAAATATAGCTACTCATAATTTTAAAATATTGACTCATAACTTTCAAGACATTGAAATGCACTGCTGTAGATACCAAAATTTCGTGCGATTCAACAAGATAGAGCTCAATTTCTATTAGGGTTTTTTTGGAGGCTACTCTATCCTAAACGCTAGTTTGGAGTCTATGTTTTTTTTAAATCATAGCTTGGAGGCTACTCAATCAAAATTCTAAATCACGCCTATTTAAAGTACACCATATTCCATGATAAGGCATCTCCAAATCCCATATATCAATGGAATATTCATAAAGAGAACAATACTCTCTCTTCTTGATGATAAAATACTTCAAGAAATCAAGGGAAAAAACATACATGTACCTATATTGGTTATCAATAATTCTTGTTTCTTCATATTTTATTTGTGGTTACAATTTATTTTTTTTATCATTGTAATCAAATCTGCAAATTAATTTTGAGTGACAACATCGCATAGATGGGAATTACTTCAAGTCTCAGCTTTGAGTTTCATTAAGTCTACACTCTGACAAGTCTTGAAGTTGGGAATATTTGTAGACATCAAAAGTTTGTGGGATACAAGACAAGCCCACTTTCAGTTAAGATTTTAGGAGGGTACTCTACTCTAAACCTTAGCTTGGAGGCTATTCTACCTTAAACTCTTATTTAGAGGCTAGTCCATCAAAATCCTAAATCACGCCTAGTTTCATGACCCAAATGGTCATGAATGACACCCACACTAATCTTCTTGTCTGAGAACCATCTAAATCAAACCATTACCCAATCACTAAATCAATATTAACATGAGATTATCATAAAACCAACTTAATGATAATAACTCAAAGCTAATGATTAGTAAGGTGAAAATCAAACAAAATAATTTTAAAATCTCCAAGCCCCGAAAGTCATCGTACAAAAGCTTCTAAATAAAGATCATTTCTAAAAGAGATATTCAAAAATAAAGAAAATAAACAATGTTTCATTGTCCGAAAGATGGACAAAAATAAATATGATGGTCCAAGACAGCCTGGAGACGGAGTGCTCACTCTTGGATCGAAATCTGTTATCAAACACTAGAGGTGAGGTCTTGTCTGGGCCTCTGTGACACTTTCTGCACTCAACAAAAGAAGAGTACATGATAGTATCAGTATAAACCACTATATATTGGTAGGTATCACAGGCTAACTCAATTTAATAGCATGTACAAAATATAAATTAAATAATAAGTAGACAAGCATCGGCACATAACAAATATTCAATGAATCAATAATACAGCAATAACAGGTCAAATAGTGCTTACGAACAAGCTACATAACCATCAAGAGCATCAACCATATTGTAAACAACCACAGAATCAACAACAATGCCATAAATAATAACCATATCCTTCTAAAACTTGCAATTAGAACACCATTAGCTCGTTATCTGCTTAATAACCCTTACAACCTCTTAAATTCAACACAAATATGTACACACATGCTATGAGACTTATTTTTGCCCAACTTGTCATGAACTTGCAGGGAACAATCAATGTTCATGTACCGTATCGGTGCGATAGCCGATCCTCTATAACAAGTAATATCAATATCACATTCGTACCGGCATGGTACCCGATCTTCCATAAACAAGTAACATCAATGTCATATTCGTACCGACGTGGTACCCGATCCTCCACAATCAAGTAACATCAATATACATATCTGTACTGACGAGGTACCCGATCGTCCATAAATAAGTAATATCAATTACATATCCATATCGGCATGGTATTCGATCCTCCACAATCAAGTAACATCAATATACATATCCGTACCGATGTGGTACCCGATCTTCCATAAACAAGTAACATCAATGTACATATCCTTACCGGAGTGGTACTCAATAGTCTATAAACAAGTAATATCAACATCATATTTGTATTGGCATAGTACCCGATCCTCCATAAACAAGTAACATCAATATCATATTTGTACCGGCGTGGTACCTGATCCTTCATAAACAAGTAACGTCAATATCATATCAGTACCGGCGTGCTACCCGATCCTCCATAATCATATCAGGTATGTTTTATCAAATTCACACTACATCTCCAGATACAATACAAGTACACTTAAAGTCATAGATAATTTCATCAAGGAAATTTTCAATAATTATTTATACACATCTCAACAATCCAAATATCATCAAATTCAAGAACGTCCGAATACCAATCAACAAGCATCTAATTTAGGAACATACACACAATTTAATTGAGTCTAAACTCCAATTAAACCTTAATCTACCTCAACCGAAGAATTCAAATGCAATTTAATTTGCAAGGGTTTTACCCTTCCGTAAAGCTTCTGAATGATCAAAATCTGTGCAAATATATAATCTACATAAGACTATGAACTAGTACGTTAAATTTCAACTAAAATGGGTCATCATTCGATCTCCAATTTTAATAAAATTTTACACTAAGGACTCCAGACTTAAGCCTCAATTCTATAAATTTTGAAATCTAAGATAATACACGAACAATATTAAACTGCAAAATTGTTAATAAAGTTGAAACGCATTAGCCATAAATCAATTCTATCACTAATTCTCAATTGTCGTCGTTGTCTTAGTAAATTAACTGTAGCCAAAATCATCACTTCATCCATGTTGCGTTAATCCAGTAGTGAAATTTATACTAACTCCTAACAATTTTTCACTAATCCTAGCAGACTACCACTACTAAATACATTATAATTATATAATCTTTCTAATCATTCCAATTCAAATCTAATCTTACTGATTACTATATTATTATATAATATTACTAAGTAACTCAATTAAATACCGATATCATGAAAAACTTTACCAATTCAATCCTATTTTGATCACAACAAAAAGAACTAACAAACACAATTGGGTCATTGCCCCTCACGTTACTGCCACTGTGTTTTATTATGGTGCTTAAACTACTGATCCATAGAATTCTAACCCATAGCCTATAGATGATTAAGACATTGTAAGCGTAAAGTCAAAACCTCGAAATCAAACTTAACAACTAACCTCAAGCTAGTTCGAGGGAGATCTCCTTCAAGTCTCCTTGGTATAAATGGTATTGTGTTAACTCTCTGCCTCCCTCTTGTCCTATATCTGATTTTATTATTAGTGTATATAGTAAACCCTACCACATAAAAATTATTTTTATATTGACCACATAAGTAAGTAAATTATTGATTTTTGACCCATTAAATTAATAATTACACTAATTATCTAAAAATATCTCAAACTTTTAATAAATTGTCATAATTTATTCAGAACCTCATAGAAACAAATCAAATATGTAACTTGACTAAAAAGTAAATTCCGAATCTATTAAAATTACTAAAACACTAATCCAGGATCATCCTGATCGAACTTGGTCATTATCAAGCTTTAATTAATTGAAACTCAATAATTCAGCTGAAGACTTAATAACTTCCGAACACCTCAAGAATTGGTACTACTCATTTCGTGAGTCATATTCCATGTATTCAAACTATGGAGAGCGCTAAAATAGAGAAGATGAGAAAATTTTACAAACGATCGGGAGGTTCATTACATCAGATACCAATTAAACAACCATTCGTCCCCAAACAGAAAAACACAATACAAGAACGAAAAATAAGAAGTTACTTGGATCCGCAAAAAATGTGGATACTTGCTGCGCATGTCCGCTTCGATCTCCCAGGTGGCCTCCTCAATAGGACGATTCTTCCACTGGACCTTTACAGACGCAATCTCTCTAGTCCCCAACTTACGGATATCTCTATCAAGAATAGCAACAGGTTACTCTTCATAAGAGAGATTTTCATTTAATAAGACCGAATCCCAACGAATTATGTAGGTACCATCACCATGAAACTTCTTTAGCATAGATACATAAAACACATGATGAACTTTTGACAACGCGGAGGATATGCCAACCTATAGGCCACCGGCTCCACACACTGAAGAATCTCAAACGGTTCAATACATCTAGGTCTGAACTTTCCTCTCTTCCCCAAATGCATGATACCCTTCATGGGTAATACCTTGAGCAGTACTTGCTTACCCTTCATGCTCACCCTTCATAAAGTGCATATCTTTAACTTTCTGATCTGCATACCCCTTTTGTCTACTTTGAGCCCTTATATATTTCTTCTGAATGAACTTGACCTTCTCTAATGAGTCTCTCAATAGATCAATACCTCACGGTCTCACCTCAAAAACATCCAACCACCCAATGGGAGATCTATACTTTCTCCAATACAATGCCTCAAACGACGCCATGTTGATACTCGAATGATTACTATTATTATATGCAAACTCGACCAAAGGTAGGAACTGATCCTAATGACCTCCACAGTCCATCACACATGCACGAAGCATATCTTCTAATTCCTGAATTATTAGCTGGGATGCCCATTGGTCTAAGGGTTAAAAGTTGTACTAAGGTCCAACCTTGTACCCAACTCCTCATGCAACTTCTTCCAAAAGATAGAGGTAAATTGAGTACCCCTATCCGATATAATAGAAAATGGGACCCCATGCAACCAAAAAATTTTCTTAAGATAAATCTTGGCCAACTTTTCTGTATTTTAAGTCACCTGAACCAGAATGAAATGTACAGACTTTGTCAACCTATCCACAATAACCCATAAAGAATCATACTTCCCCAAAGTCTTGGGAAGACCAACAACGAAATTCATCACTATCTTCTCCCATTTCTATTCAGGAATGGGCATCTTTTGAAGAGTAACACCAGGTTTTTGATGCTCGTATTTTATCTGCTGGAAACTCTATAATTTAGTAACAAAATCAACTATGTCATACTTCATTTAACCCCACCTGTAATACTGTCTCAAATCATGGTACATTTTAATCGCTTCAGGATGTATAGAATACTTCAAATAATGGGCCTCAGGTAGAATAGTAAGAATAAAATCATCAACACATGGCACACAAACTCAAAATTTTATCCGCAACACACCTTCATCATCAAGAATGGCCTCCTTGGCCTCACCCTGCAAAACCT
Organism: Capsicum annuum; assembly: GCF_002878395.1. Lineage (NCBI taxonomy): Eukaryota > Viridiplantae > Streptophyta > Magnoliopsida > Solanales > Solanaceae > Capsicum > Capsicum annuum. The sequence goes on from NC_061117.1 coordinate 11,126,935, forward strand.
TATCATGAATCTTGCTCAACTTAGCATCCTCGAATTGTTTTTTCTTAATTTGATCAAGAAATGAGGACCTTGCCTCAATATTGGCTAGAATCCCTCTTCTCTAAGTCACCTCAAGTCGAATAAAATTGATAGCTAAAGTCTGAATCTCTCTATCCAATGGACGTCTGCTAGCGTTCAAATAAGGCAAACTAGCCGTACTTGTTAACTTCCTGCTCAATGCATCAACGACCATATTAGTCTTCCCCAAATAGTAGAGAATGGTGATATCATAATATTTAAGCAAATCCATCCATTTATGCTGTCTCAAATTCAAATCCCTCTGCGTGAACACGTACTATAAACTGTGGTGATCAGTGTACGCTTCACAACGAATCCCATACAAGTAATGCCTCCATATCGTAAGAGCAAAAGCTACAATAGTTAACTCCAAATCATGAGTAGGATAATTTTTCTCATTGGGCTTCAATTACCTCGAAACATAACCAATAACATTCCTTTCCTGCATAAACATAACACCTAAACTAGACCGTGAGACATCACAGTAAAAAATAAAATCCTTACCCTCTACCGACAAGGCAAAAACAAGAGCGATAGTCAACAAAGTCTTGATGTTTTGAAAGCTCTCCTCACACCCATCAATTCAAATAAAATGGTACATCCTTCTAAGTCAACCGCGCCATATGAGTAGTAATAGAAGCAAACCACTTCACGAACTTGCGGTAATAACTTGCTAAGTCAATAAAGCTACGAACCTCCATCACTGAAGTAGGCCTAGCTAATTATTAACCGTTTCAGTCTTTTGCGGGTCTACCATCACCCCTTTCTTCAAAATCATATGCCCCAAAAAGGATACAGAAGACAATCATAACTCACGCTTAGAAAATTTTGCATAAAGCTTTTTCTCTTTTAACAAATCTAAAACAATCCTTAAATGATTCTCATGCTCATCTTTACTCTTAGAATAAACTAGAATATCATCAATAAAGATAATTATGAAAGAATCCAAGTAGGGTTTAACTATCTCATTCATCAAACTCATAAAAACATCCGGGGCATTAGTCGACCCAATAGACATCACAAGAAACTCATAGTGCCCATACCTGGTTCGAAGCGTTGTCTTAGGAATATCATTGGGACTAGTCTTCAGTTGATGATACCCGAACCTCAAAACAATCTTGGGAAATACGGATGCACCCTGTAACTGGTCAAATAAATCATCGATACGGGGCAAAGTCTACTTATTACGGATTGTAACTTTGTTCAACTGACTGTAGTCTATAAACATACGAAGACCACCATCCCTTTTCTATAAAAACAAGACTAGGAGCACCCTATGGAGAGGTAGTCGGATGGATAAAACCCTTACTCACAAATATTGCAACTGAGCCTTTATCCCCTTAAACTCAGTCGGAGCGATCCTATAGGGAGGAATAGAAATAGAACGAGTACCTGGTTTTAGATCAATACAGAAATCAATGTCACGGTCTGGTGGCATACTAGATAAATCTGCAGGAAAAACCACTTGGAACTCACACACCATAGGAACTGACTCAATAGATGGGACATCTACAGAAGTTTCCCAAAGATGTGCTAGAAAGGCCAAACAACTTCTCCTAACTAATCTCTTTGCACGTAGAACAGAAATAAGTTTCATTGGAGCAGGACAATAATCACCTTTCCACTCAAGTCTATCTATCCCTGGTATAGCCACAGTCACTGTCTTAGTATGATAGTCCAATACAGCATGATATGGAGACAACCAACTTATACCCAAAATTATATCAAAATCTACCATGTCTAGAATTAATAAATCTGTTCAAGTTTGATACCCCATAAACATAACAGAACAAAAATGATAAACCCTATCAACAACAGCAGAATCACCAACAAGAGAACACACATGAATAGAAAAGTCAAGTAGATCACACATCATTTCCAACCCCACAACAAAATTGGCAAATACATATGAGAAAGTAGAGCCAAGATCAAATAATACAGTGGCCATCCATTTATAAACAAGAATAGTACCTGCTAAATCACAACGAAAGACATCTGAATAGGAGCTGCACCTCCCTAAACTGGTATAACTCCATCATGAACCGACATTCCCTCATTCTGTACTGGTATCGCTTTATCGTCTTCTATCCTAAGCACATCCACATGCAGAGGAGGAGATATTATCCTCTCTCTAGCTGGTCTCGCGGCCTGAGCTTTGTCCCTAGTGGGTGCTGCTCTCCTTACTCTACCTCATCCTTTCCTTGCCTATCCTCTACCCCAAACTGCAGCCCCACCAACTGGTTCAAGTACCTGAACTCTTGCTCAATTTGCTTATGTTCTTACCATTTGCAAAAATAAGAGTGAAAGAAGTCAGATGCCAATTGGAATCACTAGATACCAATTGAAATCAAGTAATAGCACGTAAGAAAGAAGAATTTAAATTTTCTAGTATCCTATAGCCTCTCAAAGAAAAGTACAGATATCACCGTACCATTCTGCAAGACTCTACTTGACATGTTCACTTTGTCATAATCCAAATGGTCATGAGTGGTACCCACCATAATCTTCCTATGGGGGAACTATCTAAATCGAATCATTTCCTAATCACTTAGTCAATATTAAAATGAGAGTATCATAAAACCAACTTAATGACAATAATTCAGAGCTAATGATTAGTAAGGTGGAAATCAAACAAAGTACTTTTAAAATCCCCAAGATTCGAAAGTCATCATACAAGAACTTCTAAATAAAGATCATGTTTAAAAGAAATATCCAAGAATAAAAAAAATAAAGAATGTTTCCTTGTCCGAAAGATGGACAAGAACAAATAGGATGACCCAAGGAAGCCTGTAGACAGAGTGCTCACTCTTGGATCGAGATCCGCTATCAAACACTAGAGGTGAGGTCTTGTCTGAGCCTCTAGGACACTTTCTGCATCCAACAAAAGGAGAGTACATAGTAGTATCAGTACAAACCACTATATGCTGGTGGGTATCATAGGTCAACTCAATTTAATAGCATGTATACAACATAAATCAAATAATAAGTAGATAGACATCATCACATAACAAATGTTCAATGAATTAATAATACAATAATAACAGGTTAAATAGTGCTTACAAACAAGCCATATAACCATCAAAAGTATCAACCATATTGTAAACAACCACAAAATCAGCAACAATTCCATAAATAATAACCACATCCTTCTAAAACTTGCAATTAGAACACTATTAGCTCGTTATCTGCTTAATAACCCGTACAACCTCTCAAATTCAACACAAAAATGTACACACATGCTATGGGACTTATCTTTGCCCAACTAGTCATGACCTGCAGGGAACAATCTATGTTCATGTACCGTACCGGTGTAGTACCCGATGCTCAATAATATGTAATATCAAAATCATATTCGTACCGACGTAGTACCCGATCCTCCATAAACAAGTAACATCAACGTCATATTCGTACCGGCGTAGTACCCGATCCTCCATAATCAAGTAACATCAATATACATATCTGTACCGGCATGGTACCCGATCCTCCATAAACAAGTAATATCAATATACATATCCATATCGGGGTGGTACCCGATCCTCCATAATCAAGTAACATCAATATACATATCTGTACCAACATGGTACCCGATCCTCCATAAACAAGTAATATTAATATACATATCCATATCGGGTGGTACCCGATCCTCCATAATCAAGTAACATCAATATACATATCCATACCGGCGTGGTACTTGATACTCCATAAACAAGTAATATAAATATACACATCCGTACCGGCGTGGTACCCGATCCTCCATAAACAAGTAATATCAATATCATATTCGTACTGTGATGGTACCCGATCCTCCATAAACAAGTAACATCAATATCATATATGTACCGGCATGGTATCCGATCCTCCATAATCATATTAGGTATGTTTTATCAAATTCATACATCTCAAGATACAATACAATGTACTAAGTTTACAAGTACACTTAAAGTTATAATACAATTCCATCAAGTAAATTTTTAATAATTATTTATATACGTCTCAATAATCCAAATATCATCAAATTCAGGCATGTCCGGATACCAATCAACAAGCATCTAATTTAAGAGAATACACACAATTAAATCGAGTCTAAAATTCAATTAAACCGTAACCTACCTCAACTGAAGAATCCAAATGCAAGATAATTTGCAAGGGTCTTATCCTTCCGTAAAGCTTCCGAATGATCAAAATCTGTGCAAGAGTACGAACTAGTACGTTAAATTTCAACTAAAACAGGTCATCATTTGATCTCCAATTTTAATAAATTTTTACTCTAAGAACTCTAGACTTAAGCCTCAATTCTATAAATTTTGGGATTTAAGATAACACACAAACAATATTAAACTGCACAATTGTTAATAAAGTTGAAACCCATTAGTCATAAATCAATTCCATCACTAATTCTCAATTGTCGTTGTTGTCTTAGTAAATTAACCGTAGCCAAAATCATCACTTCAGTCATGTTGCGTCAATTCTAGTAGTGAAATTTATACTAACTCCTAATAATTTTTCTACTAATCCTAACAGACAACACTAACTCCTAACAATTTTTCACTAATCCCAACAGACTAACACTACTAAATACATTATATTTATATAATCTTTCTAAAAATTTCAATTCACATCTAATCTTACTGATTACTATATTATTTTATAACATTACTAAGTAACCCAATTAAATACTGAGATCATGGAAAACTTCACGAATTCAATCCTATTTTTATCACAAGAAAAAGAACTAACAAACACAATTGGGTTATTGTCCCTCATGTTACTGCCACTGTGTTTTATTATGGTGCTTAAACTACTAATCCATAGAATTCTAACCCCATAGCCTCTAGATAATTAAGGCACTACAAGCGCAAAGTCAAAACCTCGAAATCAAACTTATAAACTAACCTCAAGCTAGTCCGAGAGAGATCTCCTTCAAGACTCCTTGGTATAAATGATATTGTCGTTAACTGCCTGCCTCCCTTTTGTCCTATATCTGATTTTATTATTGTTATTAGTGTATATAGTAAATCCGACCACTTAAAAATTATTTTTATATTGACCATATAAGTAAGTAAATTTAGGTTTTCGATCCATTAAATTAATAATTACACTTAAATATCTAAAAGTATTTCAAACTTTTAATAAATTTTCATAATTTATTCGGAACCTCATAGAAACAAATCAAATATGTAACTTGACTAAAAAGTACATTCCGAATCTATTGAAATCACTAAAAAACTATCAAGCTTAACCTAATTAAGCTTGATCAGGTTCATCCTGGTCGAACTTGACCATTGTCAAGCTTAACCTAATTAAAACTCAATAATTCAGCAAATGACTTAATTACTTCCGAACACCTCAAGAATTGATACTACTCATTCCGTGAGTCTTAATTCACGTATACAAACTACGAAGAGCGCTAAAATAGAGAAGATGAGAAAAATTTACAAACGACCGGGAGAGTCGTTACATAAGGGTACCATATTTTTTTTGAAGAGGCATCTCAAAATCCAACATATGGTTAATTAGAATATTTGTAAAGAGATGAAGGCTTAAGAGGATCGACAAACCCCACCCCCACCCTCACATTTATGGTGGTCAAATTCAAATATTCTTACGCTCAAGAGATATGCTACTAATAATCCCCAAATTAAGGAGAAATCAAGAGAGAAGAACAGACATACCCATCCGAATAATTGATTATCAGTAAAATTCTTATTTCTTTATATTTTAATTATGATTGAATTTATTTTTTATCACTGTAAAATTTATTGCAAACAACTAACAAATCTATAAATTTCTATGTATCATTTTCTTCTCAATAAGATCAGTAATAACCAAAATAATATTAATAAGAGTTTGAAGCTAGTCACAAACAGCTATCATTTGGGGTGGTTCAACAGGTGGACTTGAAAAAACGTCATCACATGTATCACGACCATAATTCAAAGCAGTAGTGGCATCAAGTTTCAAACTATAATAGTTTTTAGAATTCAAAAAAGCAGGCAATTCTTTAAGCTAACGATCGAAAATCCTGGATAGTGCGGAATTAAACAAAGTAATCGTTTGAAGACGATAATAAAACGATAATAACGATAAGTTGAGAAAATAAAGGAGGCACAAATTTAACGTGGTTCGGTCAACTTGACCTACGTTCACAACTAAAAGAAAAGCAACTTCACTAAACACCAACGGAAGAAAAAGCGTACAAAGATACAAAAGAGAGTACAAAATTAGAGTAATTAAATACTCTAATAGCTCAAATACCCAAAAGAATAACCTCACAAAGATCACTCCAAAGAAGAGGTTCACTCAATTATTTCCCAACACAACTTTCTTACAAATACTCTCTACAAAGAAGAAAACAAACACAACTAAATCTTCTTCAAATGTTGGTGTTCTTCTTTAAATGGTATATTCCAAAGAGGGTGGAAATGCCTTTATTTATAGGCACAAAATAAACCTACGTTGATGTCATCAATGACATCAACACACTACTTTACCAACCAAATTTGACAAGAAAACAACTTGCATGCAATGTTGGACTAGCTAACCAAATTTGACAAAGCCAACAAATGATCTTGGAAGTGCTTGGTTACAACTTTGTTTGAACAAATGTGAATCAAAAAAACAAACAAAAGGCCACATTACATCATCAATGGAGTTATTATAAAACTCCAAACATGAACTGTATTGCTTCTTTAATATTGCATCTGTAGCTTGTTTAAGTAATGAATTCACAAGCTAACGTCCGGATTGCATGCATGTTCTTTATAGATAGGTCTATTGTAATAGTCGCAAGACCTTCCAAGATTTTCACTTTTGGAGTAGATAAACATATAGCTGGATTTCGAGTTTGCGAGCAAACATGGTTTATCAGATCAGCTCTGACGCTTGTTAACAAAAAAAAATTTGGTAGTAGAGAAACTATTAGAAATGAGGTAGAGATATATGAGACTGTCATTTTGCATGTCAAATTATTTTTGTTCCATGACTGTTGTGAGATGCAGCTTATATAGTTGTGAGAAAGGTATGGAAATAATTAAAGCGTAAGTGCAGGGTACTCACTAATTAGTTTAAAAAATAACGATATATTTTTCTTTTTAGTATGTTTAAAAAGAATAATCTCTTTAATTTTTTTCTTGGCAACACTTTAATTTCAATATTCCACAAGGCATGTTTAAGATCATAAGATTAAAAGACATTTTGGTACATGTGTAATAACTTAAATTCAAGACCATAAAATTCAAAAGTTTGTGTATTTTCTTGAACTTCATGATAAATTAAAACATATCAATTTTTTTTAAGTGGAGGGAGTATTAATTTAATATTGTGATCATACTAAGAACATATTTCAGCCATTTCCATACAAATCATTTTGAAATCCTATTGACAATTATACAAAATTAACATGGTCTTTTCTATTACCTTTTTTATATATATAATTTGGTTAATATTCCATTTACGGAGATATTTTTCTTCCAAGATATTCTTAATATATGCAGAATTTATTCAAATTGTGGATTGAAAGTTATTTAAGAAAAACTTTTACATGCATTAATATCAGTATACATATCAAATTCACATACAAAGCAACATGTTACATGAAATATTGATTTTATAACTAAAAGAGATCAAATTTGAAAGTGTACATCAAATAATTGTACTTTGAGATAAGAAAGTTCCGCATTAAGTATTGATTAATAGATAATCTATCTAGGAAAACCACATACTTAAGTATTAAATTATAAAAAATAACAACACTTTTATAAAATTACATTTTGTAGCATATGTATTTGTATTTGTATTTTTACAGCAACAGTTTGCAAAAATACAAAATACATATTGATCATAAGGATAGTAAAACTCATATGTATTTGTATTTTTGTAGCAACAGTTTGTAAAAATACAAAATACAACTTGCTATATTATGTAATTATGAAACTGTTACTATAAAACTCATAATTAAGGGGATAAGTATGTTATTTCTGAATTTTGCCCATCTATCTATTGTTAGACGAAAAAGCCTTTCCAACTTAATAAAAAGATAAAGATGTGTAAAAATTGATTCAATCAATAAATCGAATCGATAAAAATTTTATTGGTTTATTGATATTGGATTATTGGGTTAACGGGTGTAATGATTTTGTAAATATTTCTATTGGACTACCGGTTCGATTTTCAATTTTAAGGTTTTAGTTAATGATTAAACCAATAACCCAATAAAATTATGTTAAAATTATATTTTAATTCGTAATTATATAATAGTGGCTTTAGATTTTAAATACATAACTTATTGTCTTTTGTATTTAATAGTTGTTGCGTTAGATCTTATAATTTGAGTAGACTTTATACATGAAGTTAGTGTAGAACATATGAAAATAAGAGACAACAAGAAATATTAATAGGGAAGTATTTTCTTATCCGTTAAACTAAAAATCGAACCGATAAAGACCAAAATCGATTAACCGAAGATCGATAACGGATATATCTTATCTATAATTTATAGTGATAATTAACTTTTTCTAATAATTTCATGTATTTTTTTGGGTACGCATCAGTCGGTTTGATTTGATTTTGTATATTATCGATTTGATTTATCAATATATATATATATATATATATATATATATATGAGCATTTTACTTTGCTTCTAAAGTATATATACATATATATATATATATATATGAGCATTTTACTTTGCTTCTAAAGTTTATTGTGTATAATATCTCCACCTCGTGTGTTATTACTTTAAAAGTAATTTCATGGACATATATAAAAACTTTACAACTATTTAGAAGAGAAAGAAGCAGCCAGCTTTCCGTTGGCATGCATGTTTGTGGTGGAAGGCATTTTTGTAACTTCCGTGTCTTCTAAGTTTTAATTTATTCTTATCTTTTTTTAAAAAGAATTATTATACATTTTAAAATTAACTAAAGAATACTATAAATTATAATAATTAACAATTAATATGTAAAGATAGAAACAAAAATTAGATTAACTCTCTAAATTTTATCTGTGACACGTAAAGGAAAGGAAAAGTAGTGCCAGCTCTACCTAATGAAAAATAGGCAACCCTCCTTAGACCCCTAAATTTGAGAAGCCTCATTTTTTTTAGCAATAATTGATTATACGCTTTTTATAAGAAATTATGACGTATTATTTGCAGCAAAAACATATTTTTTTTTTATATAAAAGTAAAAAATTATTAGAAAAAGTTTGATGCATTTAAAGTAATACATTTAAAGCAAGATCAAATGCATTTGTTATATTAACGGAAAAGAAATTATTAGAAGAAATCGACTGTAAAAAAATATTAACAATTTTGTATTCAAAAAATTTAAAATATAGATTTAATTTAAAAAATATATATTAATTTTTGTTACAAATTTAAGGCCTCCGTTCGATCTTCGTCTTATGCCACAGACGTGCTTGAGCCGCCCTTGAGAGAAAGTAAAAGTATATTTTTTTAAAATAACGTAAAAAATATTATAAATTACAGTAATTAACAATTCAAAACTTTTAAAATACATAAGAATTTGATTGATTCTCCAAGCTCTAACCATGCCACATAAGTTGGGATAGAGAATTATGTAGAAAGTAATATAACTCACAATAATAATAATCTAAAATATCTAAATACTATATAAAATTTTGATTCGCTCTCCAGACTGCAAATTCCAACAATGACACATAAATTAAGACATAAAATAATAAATATTATTTAAAAATTATATAAAAATATTATATATGAGAACAATTACTAACTTATAATATTTTTTAAAAATAATAAATTGATCCTCCATATTCAATCTTCGTCATGGCTTGTTTACAAAGTAGTAAAGCATCCCATGTGAATAGCTCTGTGAATCTTCTTTTTGGTGTACCAAATTGACCAAAATCTTAATATTGGCCACTTGTTAAGCTCTCATTTGGTTCTTATAATAGTTTTTAATATATGGTTACTTCCAAGGTTTCAAAATGATAGTTGCCTTACCATCAAAATTATGGTGAAGTGGTAATACTTCTTTTCTCTTCATCAGAGGTACCACTTTCGAGCATTAATTATGAAGTCGCCGTTGATTGAAAGTCTTTATTCACTATAATGGAACTTTCTGCCGAGAATTCTGATTAATCGGACTTTAACGTGGATTCTAGATACAATGTGGAAAACCAAAAAATAATATGATGCTACCTTATTATTTAACTAAATTATTTACTAAGAAAATTATTGGGTTGAACTTTGAAGCTTCTTCAGAATTATTAACACAAATCTGAGTTCAAAGGTTGGTTCCCTGTTCTCCACGTGCAAAAAGTTGTTATCCCACGATACACCAATTGAATTTATAAATAATTTAACTATTTATAAAGAATGTTTTTCTCCATTGTTTCTTTCTGTATTCTTTGATCCCATAATATAATGTTTTCTTAATTATATTATAATGTTTGATAAGAACTGATAAAGTTGAGGAGGTCTGGAGTAACCGATAAAATTATTGTCGTGTGATTTGAAGGATACGTGGGCTTAAGTCATGAAAACAACTTCTTGCAGAAATGCAGGCTAAGATTGTGCAGTAAAATCTATCTTTGTGTTTCGGTCCTTTTCCGAACCCTGTGTTGTGAATCGAGCTAACTTCGCAAGTGCCTATGGGCTAGAAGTCATAAATAAGACTGGTTTGGGGGAGATCATCGGGCTAATTAAGTAAAATATAGGAGAGTTTTATCTGGGATCCAGTCCAAATTTGCATTTGATTAAAAAGGACTAAGAGTTGTGTTAGAGTACCTGCCCTACTGATTACCTTATTTTAACCTATCTGTTGCCTATGGATAAAACGGGTTGACTAATGTGTTTCAAACTAGCTAAACAGTAAGTAAATAACACAGTGAATTTTCATGCGGAAAACACCCGGCTCAAAGAGGTGTAAAAAATCACGACCTGTACCTCTACAGAATTTGACCCCAACTCCACTAGATCCCTTGAGCCTCAACAATCAACAATTATAAGACTCTTGTAAACTAGGAATTATGAACATCTAATTCCTACTTCTACAAAACATAAACCTTCCTAAGGTGTGTGTTCCCCAAGTCTTTGAGTTCCCCAACTTGAAGACAATAATCCTAACTTAGTTTATACTTCACTGAGACTAGAAGTTGATAAACAGTACAACTCAAGAACCAACCTAATACATAAAGTCTAAGACACATTAACTCTAAGTAATAGGAACAGGTTCAACTATGACTCCTTCAAGCTTTGGGACTACAATAATAATTTGTCAGTGATTGCTATCTTTGTAAGTGCATGAGTGACTTATCAGTGTCACTTCCACTATTTAACAGTAATCCTTCAAAGTGTCATCCATGTCATCAATCTTCTATCTTCCGTTGGACTCTTTAACTCGACAGAGTTTGTTGTTAAGTCAAAGTCTTTCTTCAAGTCGATCTCCACATCTGAGTGAAACTCTTTCTTTAAGTTATCTTTAAGTGTTGTACTCAAGCACAACTTCTTTTTTTTCTCATTGCGATTTTATCAAGTCTTGATCTCAAACATTCTTGTCTTGTATTTATCTTTCAGTAATGAACTTGTGTTATCTTGACTCTGCACCTCAGTTCAGTGGACCACTTCAACTAACATGTTTCATTTGTCATGTCAATCACCAAAGTCATCCCAATAAATTCCCCCCTTTTGGTGATGACAAATTTCATCTATCACGCAATTGCTGACTTTTCCTGTAGGCGCTAAGTCATGAACTTTTTTCATAAGAAACAGGTCAGTTATGAGTTACAAAAATTGCACACCTCAAGTCTTCCACCTTTTGGCATCATCGATAAGTAACCAACCCGAAATCAGATAAGTGCAATGCTACTCAAATCATGGCCACTAGGCTATCACCAAGACGATCAATATAAGAACAAAATAATAAAGCAATGTAGTCGTCACGACATTAAAAGATTAAGCATAGGCAAAAATATATTTCATTCAGATAGCATGAAAATATCTACAATCAAGCACCAAAAAGAAAATACATAAAGAAATCAAGGCACTGGAGACAAGAGAGTAACAAAATAGATAGAATCCTAGAGATCTAGAGAATAAGGCTTGAGGGTTAGAGGGAACAGTTCAGACTAGCTTAGTGAGTTTGCAAATGATCACGATATTCTCAGCCCTTTGTCTGGCAAGATCATCTTCTAGTGCCTGGATCCGATCTTGAAGTTCTCCTCTTTCTAGAGCATGGGTGGATTTTACTTTATCTAACTCATCTAGATCATTAAAAAACTAATTCCTCAACTGTTGCATTGGTGTGTCTGCCTGTCTCATAGAAATAGGTAGAGCAACATGGTTTATCTCCCAAGTAAGTCTTTTTTAGTATGGAGAGACCAAACCTGAATAGGAATATCAAAATCCTCAAATAAGGATGCCAACCAAAATCCATAAACCAGTGCATATGCCTTTTTGTCATCTTTCAAGAGTATCCTCTGTATATGCTTGATGATGAGGCTTGGAAGATTGATTTTCACCTTCGTATCAATCAACTCCATTATAGTCAGATCAATATAGTTAGCCTTAGTTCTACTCTCCTTATGGGGTGTTATAATTTTGTGAACTACATCAAAGTAGAACTAATGGATAGAAGACATCTCCTTCTTAAGAACACGTCTGTGTTGGACCATACTAGAATTTCCCAAAAAAATTCTAGTGATAGCCATAGCAGAAGCAATATTATCCATAGGAGGCCAACCAAATTTCATGTATTGATCCTACCCCCTAGAGAAATGTCAATAATACAGGCAATATCCTCAGCAACTAAATTCATAGAAACACCATGAACAATTATGGTAAAGAGGTTTTCTTTGGCAGATCTATTTGTATAGAACTCATAAACTTCAGGGCGGCCAAACTTGCGTTGTGTCTCACCTAAATGAATAAGGAGGACCATCCTTGAAATTGAAGTATATTTAAGAGAATGCCCGTTTCAGGACCCCTATATCTAGTAACAACCTGACCACAAATGAATGGTCCCTTCTGAAAGTGTAACATATGGTCCAAATGAGAATCTACAGTTTCAGAGGTGCGGATATTAGTGTGGAAGGAATTAACAAGCTCAATCTCTGGAGAGAGAGGCTTAGTCTACTCAGTAGCTTTAAAGTCAGAGAAAGGAACAGGTTGCGGAACCTATTTCTTGGATCTGGTTTTCAAAGCAGTCTTGGATGTGGAAGCGGACTGAGGATGCTTTTTGGAAGTGAGTTTTCTCGAGGAAGAAGATGTAATACCCCGTACTTTTATTATCTTAGTTCAACTCCTAGTTGCATGTATAGAAGGCTTAAAGCCTGAAAATTTATCTGTGTTGGGGACTTAGTTTTATTGAATTAGGATCAGTTCGTGTTTGGATTTTATTTCTAGAACTTCACTGGAATAGTGGCGCGTCGCGGTAGGTATAGCGATGGGGACATTGACGCATTACGACCCCCTTTGATCTACGTTATAATTATGAATTTAATTCTCTAAAGAGCAATTGAGTCTTTTTCCCTCAATCCAATTTGTAAAAATAGGAAATTAAGAATCAGTTAGGGCATTATTTGCCTAAATTCTCCAAATAAAACCCTAATCATCCCCCACGTTCATCAATTCAATTACCTCCTCTTTAAGAAAACCAAGGAATCAAGTTACCAAATCCAATAACCTTCAAGAGAGCTTAAAGATTTGTGTTTCTTTTTCAAGACTTAAGGTTTAAGGTATGTGGGAGTTCATCCATGGGTCCCCTTTCACATATGGAGCCCGAAAAGCTTTTCTTTAATTAAAGATATGAACTTTTCCTTTTGTTTATGAAGTATCATGTGTTCAAGATGAATTTAAATCATGATTTTCTTAGTAATTTGACTAAATTCATGTCCAAGAATGTTTTCATGAAAAGTTAGGTTATCTCGTGCTTTAAGTTTCAATTCCCATGACGTATCCAATTGAATTTCATGTTATAATATTGAATTATGAACTTTGCTATGTCTAAAAGGGTTTCCAAGTGAATTAATCCATTCATTCTTTGAGTTTTAAGTTTCCATGTCCTACTCCATTGATTTTATGTTAAATCCCCAACTTATGAATTCAATCATGCACTAATGTTGCTTTCACATGTATACCATATTCCCATGTCTAAGTTCATGAATCTCATGAGTTTGATGAAATGTCTAAATATTGGGTTTTGACTAAAGATTCCCTATTATAGTTTTCAAAGCTTGTATATATCCTTATTATTATAGTCATTCAGTGTTAGTGGGTTATGAACACCCGATACTAATGTGATTTACATAAATTCAGCTTTTCAAGTATTCAAATAGTTAATCCATGAATCTTATCAGTATACTCAAGTATTCAAATTCATGTTGAGCTTTATCAGTTTATATATTCATAATTACCCCAGAATCCATATGCACTGTTATTTTCAGAATACCATGACCTGAGCATATCCGTTATCAATTAACAGTTATCAAGACATGCACCAGTTAGTATTTCAGTGTCTTTCAGCCGGGAGTAGGATTTAGCACCGACCAAGTGCAGGGATTACGGCTTCCCCTTCAGTTAGGTAAAGTCGTTAGTATCAGTACCTATATTTCATAACGATGTAGCCGGTGTAGGATGTGAGGAATCACCCATCAGTTTAAGATTGACTTTCTCTCAGGCGTCACCCATCAGTTTAGGATTGACACCTTGGTTCTTCGGAACATTAGTTTAGTAGATCCACATAGCCAATGTTAGTACCCGTGGCACGGTACTGACGCCCTTCCAACTGGGGTTATAGGTTGGACCACGATTAGCTCGAATTGGGGCATGTAGGTTAGATGATAACTCCCACAGTTTCAATTCAATGTTCAACATATATTCAATGCAAGTTTTCTTGACCATAGTAAATAGACTTACAATTATTCAGTTATCAAATTTCAGTAATTCAATTTACAGATTATTTCAGAAACTTTATATGCTTGGTCTTGTATTTTTAGTATTATAGTTTTCATGCATACGTACTTAATATCTCATGCTATTCAGTTATTTGTTGTATGCATGCACAATTAACCCATGTATTTCAGCCTAAACCCATCTCATATACCAGTTTATTCAAAGTACTGACTGCATACTTTTTTGTGATTATGATGTCTTATATCATAGGTTCAGACACTCAGTTTCCTGACTTAGGCATTTAGCTTATCGGCAGCAGCAGTTATGGTGAGTCCTTATATACCGAGCACCTGTTATGTTATTCAGTATTTTTGTATTTCTTTTTAGGTAGTCAGTTGGAGTTAGTTGGGTCTTGTCCTTTACATTTCTCAGTCAGTTTAGAGGCTTTCAGACATTTAGACAGTCAGTTAGTTTATCAGTTTTATCAGTTGGACTTTAGTATTTTTGCAGATATTTTTGGATTTACAGATTCATTTGTATTTTTAGTATTTATAACCTTATGGCATTATTTATTATTTTCTACATATGACTTTTATTATCAGTTTTACTCAGTGTTCACAGCAGGTACCAACTCATGGGTTAGCTTGTGGTCACTTGTGACCGTAAGTATCGTTGTCGCAACTAGGGGAAGCCTCGGGTCATGGAAAAATTTGGTATTAGAGCCTAAGATTTTACAGTGTCCTAGGGAGTCTGAAAATTGCATTGAGTAGAGACTTGTGTATGGGTGTGAAGCACGCCACACTTATGGACAAGAAGCTGCAAGACATTTAGGAAAAGTTTACCTTTTTTCAATATTTATGTCATTCGAATGAGCATGATCTCTATTTAAACTATATTTCTAATCCATCCTCTATTTCGTTACAGAAAATGCCTCCTAGAAAGAATAACGGAAGAAAGAATGACAACTAGCATGCACTTTCGCTTGTTCAGGAAGATCCCTTAAATAAGTATGTCTCTCATGCCGAATTTAGAGCTTCATTCACTACCTTGGATCACTTAGTAGCAACTCAAAATAACCAGTATGCTGCTACCCCAATCAATCCAGTCACTAACAGAGCTATATCTAGGATTCAGGACTTTACCCGAATGAACCCTCCGTTGTTTTTAGGATCCAAGTATGAGGAGGATCTGTATGAATTTCTTGATATGGTTCAAAAAGTTACTGATATTATTGGTGTCACCTTAAGTAAGAGTGCAGAGTTAGCTGCTTACTAGTTGCAGAATATAGCTCACACGTGGTACAAGTAGTGAAAGGGTAATACGAGTGTTAAAACGGGGCCTATTTAGTGGGACAAGTTTGCTATGACCATCCTAGATAGGTTCTTTCTTCTAGAGTTGAGGGAATCTAGGGTGCAGGAGTTCATTAATTTAAGGTAAGATGATATAAGTGTGTTATATTATCCAGGCAAGGCCAATATAGTGGCAGATGCCCTTAGTAGATTGTCTATGGGTAGTGTTGCTCATGTTGAGAATAATAAGAAAAAGTTAGCTCATGAGGTTCATCAGCTTGCTAGATTAGGTGTTAGGTTGGTTGATTCAGCTGAAGGTAGTGTATGTGTTCAGAATGGTTTAGAATTTTATTTGGTTTTCAAAGTAAAAGATTAGCAAGATAGGGATTCCAGTTTAGCTAAGTTGAAGGAATTAGTTAGAAATCAGAAGATAGAGGTTTTCTCCCAAGGAGGAAATAGTGTGTTGCGATGGAAAAGTAGACTGTGTGTGTGGTGTGTTGATAGTTTGAGATAACAAATTTTGGCAAAAGTGCATGGTCCACGTTAATCCTTACACCCAAGAGCCACTTAATTGTACTGTGATTTGCAAAAAATATATTGGTGTAGTGGTATGGAGAGGGATATTGCAGATTTGATAGCTAAGTATTCTAATTGTCAATAGGTTAAGGTTGAGACCGGAGGCTTAAAGGAACATTGTAAGAGTTTTGCATTCTTACTTTGAAGTGGGACGATGTGAACATGGATTTTGTGATGGGTTTGACTCATATGCATCATCAGCATGATTCGATATAGGTTATTGTAGACAGAATGACCAAATCAACCCATTTTTTACCAATTCATACTTCTTATTTAGCTGAGGACTACGCCAAGCTCTAATTAGAGAGTTCGTTAGGCTTCATAGAGTCTCGTTGTCTGTCCTTTTCAATAGAGGTACTTTGGTTACCTCTTACTTTTGGAGAACTTTTTAGAAGGGGCTTGGTACCCAAGTTCATCTCAGCACAGCTTATCATCCGCAGACAAATAGTTAGGCAGAGAGGACCATCCATACCTTAGAGGATATATTGAGAGAGTGTGTTCTTGATTTTAAGGGTAGTTGGGATAATCACTTACCAATTGATTGGGTTTGCCTATAATATCAGTTATCACTCCAGTATTCAGATGAATTTGTTTGAGGCTCTCTATAGGAGAAGATGTAGTTCTTTTATTGGTTAGTTTGAGCCAGGTAAGGCTGCGTTAATAGACTATATTCGGTGTTTGATGCAATAGAGAAGGTTCTGTTGATTAGGGAGAGGCTTAATACAACCCAAGGCCGTCAGAAATCTTATGCAGAAGTGAGAAGAAAAGACCATGAGTTTGATATTGGTGACTTAATCTATTTGAAAATCTCTTCTGTGAAGAGAGTAAAGTGATTTGGTAAGAAGGAGAAGCTTGGTCCCCAATATGTAGGCCTTTACAGAATCTTGATCCGCTTTAGAAAGGTAGCTTATGAGCTTGAATTGGCTACAGATTTGGCATCAGTGCATCCAATGTTCTATGTCTCTTTGTTAAAGAAGTGTATTGGTGATCCCACTATTGTAGTTTTGTTCGAAAGCACAAATATTTAGGATAACCTTTCTTACGAAGAAGTCTCAGTCAAGATCCTTGATCATCAGATTCATAGACTAAGGAACACACAATTTCTTGGTCAAAGTTGTTTGGCAGAATCAGTTTGTTGAGGGAGCCACTTGGGAACCAGAAGCAGATATGCATACCAAGTACCCTTATCTTTTCTCGGCAAATTCAGATTCAGCTTAAGGTAACAGTTTTTCTTAGATTGACTCTTTTTCATTCTCAGTACCAACTATATAATTATTCTTATGTCTTTATATGTATTCACGAATTTAGTTCAGTCATGTATCATATTTCAGGCTCATTCATGTAATCATGTTTTCAGTTATGTATGTCCAGTATGTGATTTCAGTTTCCTAGTATACTCTGTTTAATCAGTATCATTCGAGGACGAATATTCCCAAGAGGGAGATATTGTAATACCTCATAAGCCTAAAAATTTAACTAAGTGTTGGGGACTTAGTCTTATTTCTAGCCTATTAACTTTAAGGATTTTTAAATGTGTCTTCCCGACCCCGAGACGTTGGTTTTTGAGTTAATTCATGTTCAGGGGTATAAGGAGCATCTTGGGGAAATTTTGGATTTCTTGAATGAGGATTGGGTCATTTTTGGATTTGATTTCAGAACCTCACTGCGATAGTGGTGCATTATAGTGGGAATAGTGATGGGCCCTTGGCGCATTGCGGTCCCTCTTAATCTGTGTTCCAGTTATGAATTTAATTCTATGAGGGGAAATTGAGTCTTTTTCCCTCAATCCAATTCATAAAAACACAAAATTAAATATCGGTTAGGGTATTATTTGCCCAAATTCTTCAAATTCCTATTAAAAAACAATTCATCAATTCAATTACCCCCTCTTTAAGAAAACCAAGGAATCAAGTTCCCAAATACAAGAACCTTTAAGAAAGCTTAAAGATTTGCATTTCTCTTTCATGATTTAAGGTATGTAGGAGTTTATCCATGGGTCCCCTTTCACCCATGGAGTCCCAAAAGCATTTCTTTAATGAAAGATATCAACTTTCTATTTTATTTATGAAGTATCATGTGTTCAAGATGAATTTAAATCATGATTTCCTTAGTAATTTGACTAAATTCTTGTCCAAGAATATTTTCATAAAAAGTTAGGTTTTCTCATGCTTTAAGTTTTGATTCCCATGACGTATCCAATTGAATTTCATGTTATAATATCGAATTATGAACTTTGCTATGTCTACAAGGATTTCCAAGTGAATTAATCAATTCATGCTTTAAGTTGCAAGTTTCCATTCCCAACTCCAATGATTTCATGTTAAATTACTAACTTATGAATTCAGTCATGCACTTATGTTGCTTTCACATGTATACCATATTCCCATATTCAAGTTCATGACTCCCATGTGTTATATGAAATGTCTAAATGTTGGGTTTTGAATAAAGATTCCCTAATAAAGTTTTCAAAGCTTGTATATGGCCTTATTATTATAGTCATTCAGTGCTGGTGGGTTATAAACATCTGATACCTATGTGATTTACATAAATTCAACTTTTCAAGTATTCAGACAGTTAATCCACGAATCTTATCAGTATACTCCTATATTCAAATTCATGTTGAAATTTATTAGTTTATATAATCATAATTACCCCAAAATCCGTATGCATTGTTATTTTCAGAATACTATGACCTGAGCTTATCCGTTATCAGTTATCAGGGAATGTACCAGTTAGTATTTCAGTGTCTTTCAGTTGAGGGTAGGATTTAGCATCGCACGAATACAGGGATGACGGCTTTCCCATCTATTAGGTAGAGTCGTTAGTAGCAGTCCCTGTATTCCAGAACTACGTATCCAACGTAGGATATGAGGAGTCACCCGTCAGTTTAGTATTGACTTCCTCTTAGAGGTCACCTGTCGGTTTAGGCTTGACACCTTAGTTCGTTGGGACATCAGTTTAGTGGATCGATACAGCTAGTGTTAGTACTTGTGGCACAGTGCTGACACCCTTCTAATTGGGTTGTGGGTTGGACCCCGATTTGCTCAGTTTGGGGCATGTCGGTAAGATGATACCTCCCACAATCTCAATTCATTATTCAGTATATATTCAGCTCAGGTTTTCTTGACCATAGTATACAGACTTCCAATTATTTATTTATCAGATTTCATTAATTTAGTTGACAGATTATTTCAAAAAATTTATATGCTTGGTCTTGCATTCTCAGTATTTTAATTTTCACGCATGCATGCTCAATTATCGCATGCTATTCAGTCAGTTGTTGTATTTATGCACAGTTAACCCATGTATTTCAGCTTAACCCCATCTTCTATACCAATACATTCAAAGTACTGACTGCATACCTTTCTTTGAGATATGATGTCTTATATCGTAGGTTCAGATATTCAGTTTCCTAACCACGCTTAGGCAATTCAGCTTATCAACAACATCAGTTTTTGTGAGTCCTCATATGTTGAGGACCTATTATGTTATTCAGTATTTTTCCATTTCTTTTCAGTTAGTCAATGGTAGTTAGTTGAGGCTTGTCCCATCAAATCCTCAGTTAGTTTGGAGGCTTTCAGATATTTAGACAGTCAGTTAGTTTATTAGTTTTATCAGTTGGATTTTAGTATTATAGCAGATGTTCTTAGATTTGCAGATTCAGTTGTATTTTTAGTATTTAAAACCTTATGGAATTATCAATTATTTTCCACATATGACTTTTATTATCAATTTTACTCAGTACTCACAGTAGGTACCAGCTTATGGGTTAGCTTGTGGTCATTTGTGACTGTAAGCACTGTTGTCATGACTAGGGGGTAGCTTCGGGTCATGAAAAAACTTGGTATTAGAGCCTAAGGTTTTACAGTATCCTAGGGAGTCTGAAAGTCACGTTGAGTAGTGCTGGTGCATAGGTGAGAAGCATGCCACACTTATGGATAAGAAGTTACAAGACATTTAGGAAAAGTTTCCCTCCTTTCAGTATTTATGTCATGCGAACGAGCATGAGCTCTATTTAAACTATCTTTCAAATCTATCTACTATTCCATTACAGAAAATGCCTCCCAAAAAGAATAACAGAAGAAGAAATGACAACCAGCCTGCACCTTCGCTTGTTTAGGAAGATCCCTTGAACGAGCATATCTCTCATACCAAATTTAGAGCTTTATTAAATACCTTAGCTCACTCAGTAGCAGCTCAAAATAACCAGAACGCTGCTTCGCCAACCAATCTATTCGCTAACACAGCTGCATCTAGGATTTGGGACTTTACCCAAATGAACCCTCTATTATTTTTAAGATCCAAGTATGAGGAGGATTTGTAGGAATTTCTAGATATGGTTCAGAAAGTTACTGATATTATTAGTGTTACCTCAAGCGAGAGCGCAGAGTTGGTTTCTTACTAGTTTCAGAATGTAGTTCACACGTGGTACAAGTAATGAAAAAGGTGATACGGGTGTTGAGGCAGGTCCTATTGAGTGGGAGGAGTTTGCCACAACCTTCCTAGACTGGTTCTTTTTGTTAGAGTTTAGGGAAATATAAGGTGTAGGAGTTTATTAATTTAAGGTAAGGTGATATGAGTATGTTGTATCATATGGGAACGGCCAATGTAGTGGTAGATTCCCTTAATAGATTGTGTATGGGTAGTGCTGCTCATGTTGAGAATGATAAGAAAAGGTTAGATCTAGAGGTTCATCAGTGTGCTAGACTAGGTGTTAGGTTGGTTGATTCAGCTGTAGTATGTAGGTTTAGAATGGTTCAGAATCTTTTTTGGTTGTTGAAGTAAAGAAGAAGCAAGATAGGGATCCCCATTTAGTTAAGTTGAAAAAATCGACAAGAAATTAGAAGATAGAGGTTTTCTCCCAAGGGGGATAAGGTGTGTTGAGATGTCAAAGTAGGTTGTATGTGTCGTGTGTTGATGGTTTGAAATAGCATATTTTGGCAGAAGTGCATGGTGCGCATTACTCTTTACACCGAAGAGGCACTAATATGTACCATGATTTTTGAGAAATTTATCGGTGGAGTGGTATGAAGAGGGATATTGCAAAGTTTATAGCTAAGTGTTCTAATTGTGAGCAGGTTAAGGTTGAGAACCAGAGGCCTAGTGGCACACTACAAGATTTTAGCATTCCTACTTGGAAGTGGGAAGATGTGTACATTAATTTTGTGATGGGTTTGCCTCGTACATATCATCAGTATAATTCGAGTAGGGTGAAACAAGGTCAGCATGATTCAAGTAGGGTGGAACAGGTAAGAGTAGTATTTTAGAGAGAGATAGATGATCTTGGAGAATGAACGAGTAGGGTTTTATAACATAAGAGATAAATTAAATTTTAAAATAAAAAAGAGAATATAAAGCGTGTAGGTGTAAATGGGTGTGTCAGGTGTATTTAAGTGGGATAAGGAGATGTGACCCTTGGTAGAGGTGGCAGAAAATTTTGCAGAGAAGAGAGACTTTTGAGATTTTAGCGGTTACAAGTATCCCCTTTTAAATTAAAAGAAACTCAAGTGCCTAGATGTTCCATAATACTTACTTAATAATTGACTAATGTGAATCCTAACTTGCAATATCCATGAGTTCCAATGCCTTGTCTTTCTTAGGTTCTGTATGACTAAAGACATGACTTAATTAAATCATAATCATACTGGAATTAGGAATCATAACTAAATGTCCAAGATTGAAAAGATAAGCTAGGATTTTAGGAATTGGTTAATTGTTCTAGCCAATCATTGAGGGTAGGTCATCCAATCTAAATCATCCCCAATTCTAACTTATTTTTCTCAAAGTGTTATCTACTGAGTTCCTTAGTGAAGATATCATCAATTTGATCTTCAGTAGAACAGAACATGATATATCCAAGACCTTTTTCAACATTGTCTCTAAGAAAGGGGTGTCTAATATCAATATGTTTAGTTCTTTTATGTTGCATAGGATTCTTAGCAATATTAATGGCACTTGTGTTATCACAAAATATAAGAACACATGCCACATATATATCAAAATCAATGATTTGTTGCTTAATCCAAAACAGTTGAGCACAACATGACCTAGCAGCAACGTACTCAGCCTCAGCAGTAGATAGAGCTATTGAGTTTTGTTTCTTAGAAGACCAGGTTATTAAACAAGATCTAAGGAAGTGCGCCATACCTGTGGTGCGTTTCCTGTTCACTAAATAGCCTGCATAAGCTGGATCAGAATATCCTACCAACTTAAAATTTTTACCTTTGGGACACCAAAGACCAAGATCAGTAGTTCTTTTGAGATACCAAAAAATGTGATTTACAGTTTTGAGATGGGTTTCCTTGGAATTTGTCTGAAAACTTGCACACAATCCCACACTAAAAACAATATCAGGTCTAATGGTTATGAGATAAAGCAAAGAACCTAACGTTCCTCTATATAACTTTTGCTTCACTGATGGACCTGTTTCATCCATGTCTAGCTTATTGGCAGTGTCAATTGGTGTGTTGATATCCTTTGTATCATGTAGACACAAAATTTTTCCCCTCCCCAAAAATCAATTCAAATTTATTACCTTATCACGCACCCCATCCACGTGGTAATTTTCCTACAAGAAAAACAAAATAAACAACCATCTCATTATTTTTATCCTTATCCCAAATTAAAAAGTTACAACAAATCCATAATAATTTTGATGAATCACCTTATTCTAACCACCCCAACATCCTACCCCACCCCTATCCCTACCCACGTCACCCCATTCATTAACCCCTAACACAGTTTTTCCTCACCAGCAAAATATCCATACACAGATATATATTCACATAGCTCATACATATAATACATTTATCGACACACGACACATATACACACACCTCACATAAAAGAGAACGGGTAGATATATATACACACATATCTCACGAAAAAAAATATAGATACACATCCATGTACGTATACAAAAAAAGAGGGAAAAGAGTTGAACGGGAGTGAAGTTAGGAGTCAGAGAGAAAAAAATTGAGAGAGAGGTACTTCTCTGACGAGTTTTCACTTGAAAGCGGTCGGAATCGTCACAGTAAATATCAAAAGTCACAGTTTGGCTACATTCATCGATAAATGACACATATACACACACCTCACATAAAAGGGAACGAGTAGATATATACACACATATCTCACCAAAAAAAAGATAGATACACATCCATATACGTATACAGAAAAAAGAGGGAAAGGGGGAAAAGATTTGAACGAGAGTGAAGTTAGGAGTCGGCGAGAGCAAAAAATTAAGAAAGAGGTGCTTCTCTGATGAGTTTTTGCCTGAAAGCCATCGTAATCACCACCATAAATATCAAAAGTCATGGTTTGACAACTTTTCGGAAGAAACCAACAAAAAAATAGTACCACCAACTTCATTCAAATCCAAAATCATGCAAAAAGTTATTCTCTCCCTGTTTTTAGTTTTTAAATCCCACTAAAAAACGTTAGTTTCGCCCACTAAATCATCAAAATCAACCATTTTAGGTTGACTCTGGCAAAGTCTCATCGAAAATTATCATACGGGGGTTCTATTTTTCTTTTTTGAAGCTTCAATTTTGGTTTTGGGTTTTATTTGTTCTTCGAAGCGTTTAGATTTGAATCAGATTCGGGTTTATCGCGTTTGAGGTTCATAATTAATGTGGGAGTCGAGATTTTGGTATTTGTCGGGATTTTTGAGACAACTTTTTATTCTCTTCGTAAATTGCTCAAAAATATTAAAAAGGTCCAATTCTATAATTCTTGATCTTTATTTTTTATTTTAATTTGTTGGTTTGATGTTGTGATTATGAGTTTGATTATTATGTTTGGGTGCTTTTTTATGTTTATTTGGTGATTGAATAATCGATCATGGTATAAGTTTATGTTAATATGAATGGATAACTATTTTCATGTGAAATTTTGTGGGTTAAAAAAGAAATTTGGGGAGAGGTTAATAATGATAAAGTGAATTTAGATTGATTTTGATTCATTGATGTTGTTGAATATGATAGAAT
Source organism: Capsicum annuum (assembly GCF_002878395.1). Classification (NCBI taxonomy): domain Eukaryota; kingdom Viridiplantae; phylum Streptophyta; class Magnoliopsida; order Solanales; family Solanaceae; genus Capsicum; species Capsicum annuum. The sequence goes on from NC_061117.1 coordinate 11,151,720, forward strand.
CATGATAAATCAAAATGAGTAGGTAAATGATAGATCGGGTAAGGAAAACATAGGTATTATAGATTGTTGAACGTTTGAATGTGTTGATTGGCCTTTATTTCATCACATAGAAACTCCTTGTACTCATTTAACCGGGGGCATAAAATTATGTTTGTTACCGGAGAATGTCCCGCGATATTTTGTACTCGAAATACTAATTGTGATCAAGGTCCAGAATATTGGTTAAAGCATAGTGTAGGATAGATAGCATAGTTTAGGTTTTAATTTCAACATTTTTATTTTGATATGTAATAAATTGGACTGGATATTAACTTTTGGATTTTCAGTTGTTTGGTTTGTTTTTCTTATGTGGTTTATTCATTTCAGAGTGTGGTACTAGCCTATATACTCAACGAAGTGAGAGTGGTCAAACAACGGGATCGAGGGGTGCCTAACACCTTTTCCTCAGTCAATAAAATTCCTTAACCAGAATCTCTGTCCATGGATCAGTTTTGAAAGAGTCAAAAAATTATTTTGAAAAGGTGACTCTGAATTTGATTGTTAAAAGTACTTTTCGGAATCAATTGTTTTTTTTGTTACATTAATAATAAAACCCTTTGCATACGTAAAACTTAAATCTTTTTGTTAATAAAAAGGGGTGTGACACTTCTTCCATAGAGAACCTCTTGATATGTTCTTTTACATACTTTTGTTGATGAATCATGGTTTCATAAGTTGTTCGTTTGATTTGAAATCCTAAGAAAAAATTTAGTTCTTCCATCATACTCATCTCAAATTCACAACTCATGATTTTGGCAAATTCATGTGTCATGTTCAGGTTTGTGGAACCAAAGATGATGTTATCAACATACATATATACAATCAATAAATTCTTCCTATTAGTTTTTAAGTGGAGAGAGTTGTTGATTTTACCTCTAGCATGCCTATGCTCCAAAAGAAAATTTGACAATCTTTCATGCCAAGCTCGCGGAGCTTGTTTTGATTCATACAAAGCCTTGTCAAGCTTGTAAACGTAATTAAGAAATTCCTTAATTTCAAAATCGGGAGATTGTAGACACGCAATTTTGTCCCTTCGAAAGATTAATTTACCCAATTTTACCTTATCCTACCGTGTACCCTCATCCATGTTATTATACCCTCACAAAATACAAAAAAATAATAAACTTTGTCTTATCCTAATATTCTAATAACCCACCCAACTAAAAATTGACAACACATCCTAACCCCTACCCCTCCTACCCCCACCCCACGTAACCACCCCTCCCTCACGTTTCTTCTCCAAAAAGAAAGAGAAAAAAAAATAACAGAAAAGGAAGTCAAAATTTTGGTTTTTTTCAATTGCACAAAAGAGGGACCCATACACATACTAGACTACAAAAAAAAAAAGAAAAATACACTAAGGGGAGCTATTTTTTCTTCTAGACGAAGGGATACACCAGAAGCTCCCTTTTTGGAGATTTTTTTTTCGGATAGACTCCTCACAAAATGCTCTGCTTCTCCAATAATACTCCATAGACAATATACATAGACCAATCATAAATTCCCCATGATCTTCCATTTTTATACGCATAGAAACAGAAAGGGAGAGAGACGGAAAGGATGAGAGAGACACCGAAAGAGAAGAAGTCTACTGTAGATCGAGATTTCCGGCCACTCTTCACCAAAAAATTACTTCCCTAGCTTTGATTTAACTTCAAAATCCATTAATAACTCGATCTAAACCATCTCCGTTGCTGAAAACCAAGGTCGAGTAGTTTTAAACCAATCTGAAATCGTCCTGTTTTGGGTTGATTTCGACCATTTTGAGTTCGATTTCATCATGTGCAGGGTCAACTTTGGTCTGTTCGGTTTAATTCTTGTCAGTTCGATTTAGTTTCTGCTCGCCGGGGGGTTTGTGTTGAATACTCTTAAGTCGTTTTCATGGATTTTGGTATTTGAATCGGAATGCGAATTCGGGTTTTGTACCGAATTGGTTCGTCGTTGAGGTTCTCTATTCGGGATTCCAATTACGGATTCTCTTAAATATTATATTATCAACAAATCTATTCTTAGAAGGTCCATTTCTTGACTCTACTCTTTTATCTCGAAATTGGTTAATGTCATAAGTTTGTGGTGTGGCTTTGAATATTTTGAGCAAAATATTAATTATTGGTGTGGATGACTTGTATGCCTAAGTTCGAATCTTCGTTGGATGTATATGTTTGAAGTTGATTTTAGATTTTTAAAAAGTGGTTTGATAATCAAAAAATTTGTTAACCATGGCTTGAAGATTAAACTTGTTGATTTGGGGGTCGAGATTGAAAATTGATAATCAAATAAGTTGAAGGTTGTTTGTTTTGATTTATTACTGACTATTGTCGAATTGGATAGTATCATGATAGGTCAAGTGGGTAGGCAATCGTAGGTTCTGGTAGGCAAAATTTAGAAATAAGTGTTTCGTTGGATGTTTGAATGTGGAGTACATGTTGAATGTTTTCTACTTTATCACATTCGATGCAAATGTATTCATTTAGCCGGGGAATGCCCCGAGGTCTTCTGTACTTATTCACCAGGGAATGCCCGACGTATCATGTTGGTGGAAAATGATTGTGATGAAGGCCCGCGGCATCGGGTAAGGCATTGGAGCTTAGTTTAGATTTAGTTTAGAATAGGATTTATATTTTCGTATTTTTCTATTTTTGGACTGTATAATTGGACTGGACTTTACATTTTAGATTGTTTTGTTTTTTTTATTGTTTGATTATTTTGCGTGCTTTTGTGTGGTTTATACATTTCTTAATGTCAATCTAGCTGATACGCTCTGCCAAGCGACCGTGGTCAAACCACAGGATCGAGGGGTGCCTAACCCTTCCCCTCGGTCAACAGAATTTCTTAGCCGGAATCTCTGTTCGCAAATCAGTATTAAAGAGTCAAAATCATTTTGAAAAAGGATATCCATGGGTGACTCGGCACACCCGATTTATACCGAGTAGCGACTCTGAATTTTGATTGTTAAAAAATAATACTTTTTCGAAACAAATTTTCATCTTTTGTCACTTTAATAATTAAAATCCTTTCGAACATTAATTTATAACCATATTTTTTTGGAGTCAAAAAAAGGGTGTGACAGCTCTGGCGACTCTGCTGGGGACTCTAGTGAGTTTTCAGAATTCGAGCTATATTTTGGAGTCGTATCGGCTTTGTTTGGCACTACGAGTGTATAAGCATTGTTTGTGATTATTGTTGGTGTTATTTTCACTTTTGTGCATTTTCGTGCGCTTTATTTATAGTATTTATCCTATGTGTTACCGCTTCATATCTGTCATCGTGAGTCCACCCCCCGACCTTCTTTCTGCAATAAGTCTGTAGTACACGTGTTGTACACAACCTCTAGTTGAGTCACCCTTATTTTAGGGGGGGAGCCGTCGGTGTTATGGAGTAGGTGGAAAGCAAAGCAGCCACTATCGACCATACGCTCCCCCGAACAGCCTTGTTAGTGAACCACAACGTAGGTCATCCTTTAGGTCATGCTTATGTGCATCATACGGAGACCTAGCGGGACCCACATGGCCCTTTGTAGGAGACTCACCTCTAAAGCATCCCTACGTGCTAACTGTTGCATTTTTAAGGGTAACGTGGTCATTTGACGGACTGATTTTTGAAAAAAAACAAAGAAAATAAAAAAATAAAAAAAATAAAAAAATAAAAAAATAAAAAAAATTATTAGGAGTAAGGTGCGTAGGCAAAAATGAAAAAGAAAAAAATAGAAGAGGTGAGTCGAAAAGAATGAAAAAAAAAGAATGTCATAGTTTATTTTAGAATTCTTTATGCCTTTTGCTCTTCATGATCCAAAAATTCAAAAAAAAAATTTTACGTTTTGCATTTGCCTTCTCAAAGTACCGTAAATTAAAAAAAAATAAAAATAAAAATTTTAAAAAAATGAATAAAAAGAGGGTTTTGTTTGTCTTTTCTACTTATTTGTCAAAAACAAAATATCAAAAAGATTTTTCTACATAATTAGTGGTGTCAGTCTTAGTTAAAGTGTCTAGTTGAAAATCCAAAAAGCTTTTATTCGTTTGTTTTTGGTTGTGTCTCTTAAGTTAGGGTCAATTTATTAGTTAATCGTTAATTGTTCAATCTGGATGAACTACGCATACCTGATTTCCTTCCCTTGGGTTGGGATACGTAGGCAACCCTCGGTGGGTCCGATAATTTTTTTGTGTCGGCCTTTGTCTTATTATTAGCCTAGGTCTCTCGCCCCGTAATCTAGAGTTGTTTGCCAAGTAGACTGATTTCGCTCAGTACTTCTATTCGGTAAATTGGAGTCATGAATGTGGTCTGTCCCATCGACATATGTTTGCATCAATAATCCCAAGGGTTGGGAATCTTCTACTCCTATCGAATTTTTGAGATAACATCTTGTGTGTTATTACAGGATGGATTTATCCACCAAGTCTAGAGTTCAGATGGTTGTCAAGGTGCCCAAAAAGTTAATCAAATGGTGGGAAATGTTTAACTATGTTGATCAGCAGAAACTGATTAAAATATTAAGTGATCTTACGGAACTTCTGTATGTTAACCCTCGTCCAGATTTAATAGAGTCTTTGTTGACCTTTTGTGATCCAAGTAGTTTGGTGTTCAGGTTTGGAGAATGTGAAATTACTCCTACTTTGGCAAAAATATCCGGTTTGTTGCATTTACCCTATATCGAGAAGGATATGATCCGAGCACGAAATCATATTGGCATGAGATTTTTGTAGTCTTGTGGTTTAAAAAGTAAGGATATCCGTTTGGGTTGTTTAAGTGATTTGTGGGTTTCCTTAGACTTTTTGTTCGCTAGATTCGAGCCCATGGAAGGTTTTGATTGCTTTTGGGATGAATTTCATGTGACTAAGGAGAAGTGGGAGAGAAAGCGTCTTGAAGTCTTCACCCTCGCTTTGTTAGGTACTTTAGTGTTTCCACTAGAAGAAAGACGTATTAATACCCATTTGCAATCTATGGTGATGGCCCTATTTCATAAGGATCAAAATGACAAGGGCATTAATCAAAAGGGCAGGTTCACTCTCATACCCATGATCTTAATAGAAATATATAAGGCTTTAACCGAAGTGAAGGAGGGAAGGAGATTTTTTGAGGGCAGTAACCTGATATTGCAGATATGGATAATGGAGCATTTGCATGCACCCTCTTTAGTTAGACCAGACGTGTTAGATCGTTGTATTCCTAATCGAGTGAAAGCCATGGACTCCAGGTTGCGTTTGGATAAATTCTCATTACCCGTGGGAGTCGACGCTTGGATTGAATTTCTTGAGTCAAGAACCAGGGATAACATTTTGTGGACTTATCTGTGGCTTCGACCAAAGATAGTATTGTTGGGTTGTCAGATGCAACTCCCTTTAGTTATGTTAGGGCTCAATTGAACTAAACCATACAGTCCTTCTAGGGTAATGCGCCAGTTGGGTAGGCTATAGCACGTGCCACCAGCAGTGGATCTTCTGAAGGATGTTGAGTCTTTCAAGGACCAAGCCTTAGGTGAGAGCAAGTATGAGCAGTTTTGGAAGCATGCACCAAATCTGGGTGTGGACACACTCAAAGAAAGTTTGGATAATCCGGGATACACTTAAGGATATGGGGTTTGGCTTCAATCTATCCCTCGGGGTATCAGTCAACCCTTACCAGCACAGCTTAGAGGGAGAATACAGGAAGAATGCATAGTAGACGACCATCAGGATGAAAGTGTAGGGTCCAGAGTGGAAATACTGAGAGTTCAGTTAGCAGATTTGTTCAAGACGGTAGAAAGGTGTCAGAATAATCTTTCCAAGTGTACTCCTCATGAAGCAGGAATACCGGCCCGAAGCTTCTTCTCCGGTATCAGGGTGTCTTTACAGGATATGCTACTAATTTTAAATGGGAGAAAAAGAACTTCACAGGCAGGTCCATCTCAGCCAGGGTTATCACGCAGAGCACCAGTCGGAAAGAGCGTTTCTTATCTTTATTCAGTTTGAGTTTCTATGTGTCTGTCATTGCAGGTGGTGTCTTCTTTAAGTCGAAGTCAAGTTGTTTTTGGTAATAGGGTCTTTGTTAGTAATTTCACCAATGTCGTCTTAGGGGTCTAGAATGTTGTTTCGTATTTGTTATTTAGATTTAAAGTGGTCCCAAACTTTTTGTACGTTTTTGTTGTTTTCTTTCTTCAAAACTTTTTGTACCTCATCTGATTCATGTACAACATGATACTTAGGCAACCTGCTTTTGGTTCGATCTAATCATTTTGTTTCGTTGTTTTACATTATTTTTTTTCTTTTAAAGAAAAGCAAAAGTCATAAAGAATGATAAAATAAAGGTAGCTAACGAGAGAAAAGAAAAGAACAAAGATAGATACGAAAAAAAAATGTAAGAATGTAATAATAATAATAATAAGTGTAGATAAAAATAAGTGTAGATAAAAATCAGGATGATGTTAAAATGACCTCGCTACCCTCAAAAGCTGGTAAAAATGAACATGAATTTAGGACAATTTTACTAATGTGATTCCCATGTTTGTTGTGTGCCCTAAGCCTAACGGATGTCGTCTTTGATGAGCATGTTCTTTCAGATAACAGTGGTAGGTTTGCAGTACTCTGGCTAGTCACCCATACTTCACTAGATCCAAAGCAAAGCTCGCCATGGCTAGCAGGGAAGAAAGTTCTGAACACAATGATGAGGTAGTAAGGCTCAGGCAACGATTGATAGATTTACACCGGGCATAGGCCAGGGGAATGCCTCCTCCTCCACTCCCTGAATTTCTTGGGAATATCTCGAACTGCCCACTGCTCTCTCAGGAACAATTCTCTGCTCCTACTGAGTCACCTGAGCACGCGCCAGGATTCACTCCGCGACATTATTATCCTGGCAGTTCTGGTGTGCCCTTGGCAGCTCCCCAATCAAGACCAGCTGCTCAGCCAGTGTCACTGATCACACCAGTGTTCTTGGCTCCGCCACCATATGAAACTCCCATATATGCTGTGCGTCCCATAATGAGGCTTCCTAGGTCTGCCAGTGAGCCAGTACTGAAGGTTTCAAATAGTCAGTATTATTCCTCGGAGCCTACTTTGCAAATAAATGAACTGTATGGGTACACTCAGCCGCCTACATTTCCATTTGATACAGAGAAACCTGTCGCAACGGAGGAACAAGATATCATAGCCCGAAAATTGAAAAGTTTAGACAAGGCTATGAGGAATTTGCAAGGAATCGGAGATTATAGGAGTGTTTCCTATAAAGATCTTTGCATGTTCCCAGACATCAACCTTCCCCCCGATTTTAACTAAGTTCCAGAAGTATGCAGGACACGGTGATCCCGTGGAACAATTAAGATGTTATTGCAACCAGTTGAGAGCTGCAAGAGGAAAGGAAGAACTGCTCATGGCCTTCTTCGACGAGAGTCTTTCTGATCTGGCCTCAGAATAGTTTGTCGATCGAGATATCGATAAATAGAACAGCTGGGATGATTTGGCTTCCGAATTTGTTCAACATTTCTAGTACAACATCGACCTGATTTCGGATGAAAAATCCTTTGTCAACATAAAGAAAAAGAGCACTAAAGGTTTTAGGGAATTCGTGATAAGGTGGCGTGAACAGGCCGCCAGGGTAAAGCCTCCAATGAAAGAAAGTAAGTTGGTAGAAGTTTTCATTCAGGCGCAGGATCAGACCTATTTTTAACATTTACTTCCGGTAATGGGAAAGTCTTTTATAAAAGTCATTAAAATGGGGGAGATGATAGAGGACGGAATTAAGACCGGCCGAATAGTGAGTTTTGCCGCATTAAAAGCCACCACACAAGCGATTTAAGGAGGATCTGGCGCATTTGGAGGTAAAAAAATGAAAGAGGATGTGGCGACTGTCGTAGCTAGAACCCATTCCTATCCCAAAAGACCACTTCGCCCCTATCCCCCATCCCAAGCCCAAGTCTACGCCCAAGCTCCATATATTCCTCCCCACCATTACTATCCTCCACAAAACCCTTTATATTCTATTCTGCCACCCCCATACCCAGTATATAGCGTGCAGCTATATGCCTAAACCCCTTCTTACCCGCAGTGGCGCGCGCAAGCTCCATAAAATCGCCTATTCGCTCCACCAAATTACCAAAATACCTCCAGACCCACCTTTCAGCCTTGGCCCGAGTATAACAAGGAGAAGACGATCAAAAATCAATTCACACCTCTTGGGGAGTCATATGCTAGCTTGTTTGATAGGTTGAGAAAGTTGAATTTTTTAAGCCCAATTCAAGAAAGGCTTTCAAATCCACCGCTGAGGAATCTCGATTTTTCTTTAAGGTATGCGTACTATTCTGACATGCCAGGCCATGATATCGAGAAATGATGGCATTTAAAGAGAGTTGTCTAAGATTTAATTGACACAAATCAGATGTTGGTCTAGGCCCCGGAGGGTCCAAACATTAACCAGAATCCGCTGCCAACCTATGCTGAAGCCAATATGTTAGAATTGATATATGATGGGAAAGAGTCTTCTAGGGGTTATAAGCCTATTGTCAAGATACAAACCATTGAGGAGAAATCGGTGAATGTAGTAGAGTCTTTAAAAGCATTGTCATTGAACCAAAAAGAAATAAGAGTAGATAAAGCCCAAGAAAGTACAAAGAAACCCTTGATCACAGTAGAAGGCGCCAAAAGGTATGTTGATTTAAGTCAGGATAAACCTAAGTTGACAATGGTGGGAGCTCTGAGTCAGCCCATCTTGATGGTGAAAGGAGCACTGCCAGTGCCTATAATCCTCAAACCGGTGACCCGACCTCTGATAGTTGATACAAAAAGAGTTTCCTGGAATTATGGGCGGACTGTGATGACCTATCACGGGAGAGAAGTTGTAGAGGATGTAGATGAGGTAGGGGGTTTGACTAGGTCAAGAAGATGCTTCGCACCTGAAAACTTAAGAAAGTCCAAGCTAACGGTGAGTGGACCGTCTTCTATCAAAAATCCTATCATCGAAGAAGAAGCAAAGAATTTTTGAAAAATATGAAATTGCTAGAGTATTCAATATTAGACCAGTTGAAGAAAATCCCTGCTCAAATTTCCCTTTTATCTTTGTTGTTGCACTCCAAGAAGCATCATGATGTTTTACTGAAGATATTAAATGAAGCATATGTTCCAAGGGAGATTACAATCAACCAACTTGAGAAAATGGTTGGAAAAATCTTTGAGGTCAATCGGATCAACTTTTCTGATGATGAATTGCCTGTTGAAGGTACAAGGCATAACCGGGGCCTTTACATTACAGTGAAGTGTGAAGATTTCTACGTCATGCATATTATAATTGATGGAGGTTCAGGTGCAAATATTTGCCCTATTTCTACTTTGCAAAAGCTGAATATCGGTGCTGACAGGATCAAGCCCAATAATGTATGTGTTAGAACTTTCGATGGTGCAAAATCAAATTCCATTGGTGAAATAGAACTAATATTGATCATAGGGCCGGTTGAGTTCTCCATAGAGTTTCAAGTATTAAATGTAGACTCCTCTTACAATCTGTTATTGGGAAAGCCGTGGATCCATAAGGCCAAGGCGGTTGCATCTACACTGGACCAAATGATTAAGTTTGAGCATGACAGGCAAGGAGTGGTTATTCACGGTGAAGGAGATTTACCCACCTGCGAAGATTCTCCCTTGTCTCTTATGGAAGCAAATAACGTAGAGGAGATATTCGTTTATCAAATTTTTGATATGGTGCCAGTGAATCATATCCTTGAATGGTTGGTCATACCGGGACCGCAATTGTCTTCTACTTCTATCATAATGGTGAGTGAACTTTGGAAATACATATTTGAGCCAGGAAAGGGTTTGGGAGCGTCTCTTCATGGTATAGTTCATCCCATATGTCCGAGTGAGAATGTGGGAATGTTTGGTCTGGGATTTCAGCCTACGGCTGAAGATCTGAAGAAAGCCAAGGGAAGGAAAAAGAAAACATGGTCACTCCCTCGCCCAATGCCACTACTCAGTGAATCATTTGTTAAGAGTGGTGTCCCAAAGCATGTGGAATTTGAAGTTGAATTGGTTGATGACTTCCAGAACCTTTTTATTGAAGTTGATATGGTCGAAGCAGGAGAAGGTACCAGTATGGCAGACGTGCAATTCATAGGTCCAACTGTCCGGCTCAATAATTGAGAAGTCACTCCTCTCCCGTCAGGAGGGAGTTTTGGTAGTTTATTTTGTTTTTTTCTGTTTATCCAAGCTATTTCAGGGTTGTAATACGAATTTTAGTTTGTTTATGTTATGTTGGCATCTATGTTAAAACCCTCCTATCTTTTTATTTAATGAAATGCAATATCCTTTTTGTTTCGTGTCTAACATATTTTGTTTTTCTTTTCTTACACAGTTCTCTTTATGCTAATTCTAATGACATGACATGCATGCAGAATTTTTAGCCTGACCTTAAAATCTAAACTAATCAAGATGTAGTGCCTCACAAATTGCCAACTGATCCCATGTTCCCTCCTGTCAAACAGAAGTTGAGGAAGTTTAAAACGGATGTAAGTATTAAAATTAAAGAGCAAATCATGAAACAACTTGAAGCCAAAGTAATACGAGTAGCTCGCTATCCCATGTGGTTATCCAATGTTCTTCCCATACCAAAGAAAGATGAAAAAATTCGAGCGTGTGTTGATTACCGTGATTTGAACAGAGCAAGTGCGAAATATGATTTTTCACTACCCAATATCCATATTTTGTTAGACAACTGTGCTAAACACAAGGTTTCCTCTTTTGTGGATTGCTATGCTGGACATCACCAGATCATTACGGATGATGAAGACGCGGAGAAAATAATCTTTTATCACACCATGGAGAACTTATTGTTATCGAGTGATGCCGTTCGGTTTGAAGAATGCTGGAGCAACATACATGAGAGCCATGACTACTATGTTTCATGATATGATGTATAAGGAGATTGAGGTTTACGTGGATGATGTGATTATTAAGTCAAAAAGTCAGGTCGACCATGTTAAAGATTTAAGAAAGTTCTTTACAAGCTTCACCGGTATAATCTCAAACTCAACCCGGCAAAATGTGTATTTGGAGTTCCATCTGGAAAGCTGTTGGGGTTTGTAGTCAGCCGTCGGGGAATTGAATTGGATCCCTCAAAAATCAAAGCCATTCAGGATTTGCCCCCACCCAAGAATAGAACGGAGGTGATAAGTTTGCTTGGTAGACTAAACTACATTAGCAGGTTTATTGCTTAACTCACAACCACTTGTGAGCCCTTATTCAAGTTACTGAAAAAGAGTGTTGCAGTAAAATAGATTGAAAAATATCAGGAAGCGTTTGATCGAATCAAAAGATATTTCTCAAATTCGCCCATGCTGGTACCCCCAGAGCCTGGTATGCCTTTTATCTTATATTTATCAGTCATGGACAATTCTTTCAGTTGTGTCCTGGGTCAACATGATGTCACAGGCAAAAAGGAGCAGGCTATTTATTATCTTAACAAGAAGTTCACCGCATATGAGACCAGGTATACTCTTCTTGAAAGGACATGTTGTGCCCTAACTTGGGTAGCACAGAAGTTGAAGCATTATCTCTCATCCTATACTACTTATCTCATCTCTCGTATGGATCCTTTGAAGTATAGCTTTCAGAAGCCTATGCCGACGGGTCGATTGGTAAAGTGGAAAATATTGCTTATCGAGTTCGACATTGTATATGTGACTCGAACCGCCATGAAAGCCCAAGCCTTGGCAGATCATCTTGCTGAGAATCTCATCGATGAAGAGTACGAGCCATTAAATACAAATTTTCTTGACGAATAAGTGTCGTGTGTTGATGAAGTCGTTATAGATGCTGATCTAGGTTGGAGGTTATTTTTTTATGGAGCTGTCAATATAAAAGGAGTCGGAATAGGTGCGGTTCTTCTCTCTGATCGGGACAACATTTCTCGGTAACAGCACAACTTCGATTCTACTGTACTAACAATATGGCAAAGTATGAAGCCTGCATTCTTGGTTTGAGGTTAGCTGTTGATATGAGAGTCTAGGAATTATTAGTGTTGGGAGATTCAGATTTGCTCGACCATCAAATACAAGGCGATTGGGAGACACGAGATTTAAAGCTCATCCCATATCGACAATGCTTGCAGGAGCTATGTCAATGGTCTGTGTTAGTAAAATTTAGGCATATTCCAAGGATTTGCAATAAAATGGCTGATGCTTTAGCCACTGTCTTCAATGCTCCAATATCCTGACAAAGCCTACATCAATCCAGTGCATATGCAGAGTCGCGATCAACATGCTTACTGTAATATGGTTGAAGAAGAGCTCGATGGAGAACCTTGGTTCTTGGATATCAAGTGGTACATTCAGTCAGGAGAATACCCAGCATATGCCACCAACAATCAAAAGAGGACTATTAGGCATTTGGCTAATGGATTTTTCTTAAGTGGTGGAATCTTGTATAAGAAAACCCCAGATCTCGGACTTTTGAGGTGTGTAGATGCAAGAGAAGCCTCAGCAATCATGGTTGAAATACTCTTTGGAGTATGCGGGTCGCATATGAACAGTCATGTCTTGTCAAAGAAGATCTTCGAGCAGGTTATTACTGGCTTACTATGGAAAGGGATTCTATTTAATTTGTTCGAAAGTGTCATCAATGTCAGGTACACAGTGATCTGATACATTCATTCTCCTATTGAGTTGTATACAATGGCCGCTCCATGGCCGTTCGTGGCTTGGGGAATGGATGTGATTGGATCGATTGAGCCGAAGGCATCAAATGGACATAGGTTCATTTTGGTAGCCATTGACTACTTCACAAAGTGGGTAGAAGCAGTAACTTTCAAGTCAGTGACAAAGAAGGCTGTGGTAGATTTTGTTCATGCCAATATCATTTGTAGATTTGGAATTCCTAAGATGATCATTACAGAAAATGCTGCCAATCTCAATAGTCATTTGATGCAAGAAGTATGTCAACAGTTTAAGATCGCGCATCAAAATTCTACTCCATATAGCCCAAAGGCCAATGGTGCTGTAGAAGCCGCCAATAAGAATATAAAAAAGATACTGTGAAAAATGGTACAAGGGTCTAGACAGTGGCATGAAAAGTTTCCATTTGCATTGCTAGGTTATCGCACCACTATTCGCACTTCAACAGAGGCAACTCCATATTTATTAGTGTATAGGACAGAAGCAGTCATCCCTGTAGAAGTTGAAATTCCCTCTCTTTGAGTCATTGTAGAAGCAGAGATTGATGATGATGAATGGGTAAAAACTCGACTGGAACATTTGAGTTGGATTGAGGAAAAAAGGCTAACGTCTGTGTGTCATGGCCAGTTGTATTAGAGGAGGATGGCTCGAGCGTATAACAAAAAGGTCCGTCCCAGGAATTTTGAAGTTGGTCAGTTGGTATTGAGACGTATCCTTCCACACCAGGTTGAAGCGAAAGGCAAGTTCTCCCCTAACTGGCAAGGTCCTTTCATTGTGAAGAAAGTGTTGCCCAATGGAGCCTTATATTTGACAGATGTTGAAGGCAAAATGGTAGATATGGCTATCAATGCTGATGCGGTTAAAAGATACTATGTATGATATTTGATCCTTTGTTGATTTTTTTGCATGTTTAGTACTTGCATTTTTGAAGATTGATATGATGAAGGCATTTTATTCTTCTATCCAAATATTGTGTCATCCCTTGTTTACCCGTTTGAGCTTCGTTTTATTTTTTCTTTCATATCCCTCTTTTGAAATCAAAATAGAGTCAAAGATAAATGTCGAGGAAAAAAAATCAAAATCAAATCAGAATAAAGAACAAGCTGATGGAACTACGTCCGACCTAATTCTCCTCTCTCGGGAGTGAGATACGTAGCCTGCCCTATTTTGGGCTCAGTCTAACCAAATAAAGACTTAAGATTCACCCAGTCAACAAAACTGGGGCATGAGTTAATGTGTTGTTTGAGTCAGTTCCAAAAGTTATAAGTCCCACCCCCTCTTCAAGTATCATTTGAGCCCCTTACCATCTTTTCTAACCTTAACCAAAAGCCAAGTTACAACCAAAGAAAGTCCTTCAAATCAATTTTGGACAATGTTAAGGCAAATCATGCAATGGATATAAGGATACATTTTGAAGTACCACTTGTCTCCCTCAGCATAAGAAATCAGGAAAGAAATACAAAAATGAGAGAGTTTTATTGGTGAAGACCCCCGTGGGCATCATAAGGCGATGGTGAGTTGAGACAAAATAAAAATGAGGGACTCTTATTGGTAAAAGAGCTTTGCAGACACCATAAGCCGATAGTGAGTGGAGAGAAATAAAAATGAGAGTCTTATTGGTGAAAACCTTTGCAGGCACCATAAGGCGATGGTGAGTGGAGAGAAAGAAAAATAAAAGAGTCTTATTGGTGAAAACCTTCACGGGCACCGTAAGGCGATGGAGAGTTCAAGAGAAAAGTGAAAAGTGAGAAGAAAGAGATTTGTTGGCTAAAGTCTTTTAAGATATCGTCAATCGAATGTGATGTATGAGTCCAATGGATTTGAAGAAGCGGCTCAGCGGCAAAAGGTACGAACTCAACAACAAAAGGGGAGTTTGGATAGAAAGATCAGGCAGCTCAATCCAAAATGCATGTCATACTCATTGGAGTTGGTTGTCGTATTCAGATAAGTTTTCTTTTTGAATATGGGACATTGCCCTTTTCTTTCATTTACATATTCATTCTTTTTGTCTTTTATGTCATTTATCAAAATAAAAGTCACCATCATTTCTTCATATTTTAAGTCAAGTCTGTGTCAAAACAAGCGAGAAAGGATTTCAAAATTTACTACCAGTCTTTCCAATTATACGATGAAAAGCCAAGGAACAGCACAGGAAAGAAATATGATCGTAATTCAACACGAAACAAAGGAAGTCTATCAACCGACAGACTGTTGGATTCGTAGAACCATTCAGATTTGGGAAAAGGGTGCACCTCAGAGGCATGGTAAAATAGAAGCCCATTGTGAGAGTCAGAACTCACTTTCCTCAATCTGGATTTGGGTCAATGATGCGGCAAGACAGGGCAAGTGTTAGCGATTTGGAACAAAGATGAAAGGGACGAGTGCTGGGTAGATACCTGAGAAGCCAGGACCTGCAAGCCACCACTAAGTTTTTAACTGACAAATTTTCTTTGTTGATATAGGGGCAAATTCGCTTCACTTAATTCAGCTATCATTGGAAATGCACATCCATGGAATCTTACTTTCTGTTCAGGATCCTCCGGAAAAATGAGATTTTACTTTCTGTTCAGGACCCTCCTGAAAAATAGGATTTTACTTTATGTTCAGGACCCTCCTGAAAAATGGGATCTTACTTTCTGTTCAGGAACCTCCTGAAAAATGAAATTTTACTTTATGTTCAGGACCCTCCTGAAAAATGAGATTTTACTTTATGTTCAGGACCCTCCTAAAAAAAATGGGATTTTACTTTCTGTTCAGGACCCTCCTGAAAAATGAGATTTTACTTT
>NC_061117.1:11167272-11235450 GCF_002878395.1 Capsicum annuum
ACTTTATGTTCAGGATCCTCCTGAAAAATGGGATTTTACTTTATGTTTATGACCCTCCTGAAAAAATGGGATCTTACTTATGTTCAGGACCCTCCTGAAAAATGGAATTTTACTTTATGTTCAGGACCCTCTTGAAAAATGGGATTTTACTTTATGTTCAGGACCCTCCTGAAAAATGGGATTTTACTTTATGTTCAGGACCCTACTAAAAAATGGGATTTTAATTTATGTTCAGGACCCTCCTAAAAAAATGGGATTTTACTTTCTGTTCAGGACCCTCCTGAAAAACGGGATTTTACTTTTGTTTAGGACCCTCCTGAAAAATGGGATTTTACTTTTTGTTCAGGACCCTACTGAAAAATAGGATATTACTTTTGTTCAAGACCCTCCTGAAAAAATGGGATTTTACTTGCTGTTAAGGACCCTCCTGAAAAATGGGCTTTACTTGCTGTTCTGGACCCTCCTAGAAAATGGGACAACGCTTTCAAAATGAAATACTACTTTATGATAATTCTTTTTTGGGATAATTTTCGTTCTAGTTTTAATTTTGGGTTTCAGGAGCCCGCCTGAAGAACAGGGTGATGAAATAGCAAGTCAGGAGCCCGCCTGGAGAACAGAGTAAAGAAACGAAAAGTCAAGCAACAAAGCAAAGAAATTGAAAGTCAAGCAACAAGTTGGAAGAAATGGAAAGTCAGGAGCCCGCATGAAGAATAGGGTGATAAAAGTCGAGTCAAGAGCCAACAAAAGCTGTATAGATAGGATTGTGTAATTCCGTTTATTTTTTAATTTGTAATTTTCTTTCTTGATGTAATGACAGAGACACATACCGAAACCTCGATGGAACCTCACTCGACTCTCCAACTCGGTATGGTCCAATTCTCTTCCAATCCTTTGAAATATCCGTGACTTGATTCTCTCATGACTTGGGTAGATAGGGTGTCCGACATGAGTCGATTGTTCTTCCTTCTTTTACTCCTCTCTTTGAATAATGATCGGGACAAAATTTGGTCTCGTTGTCTACTTCTTTGCCTGAAAATACTGCGTGCTTACATTCAAAGGGGGCATGATGTAGACACGTAATTTTGTCCCTCCGAAAGATTAATTTACCCAATTTTACCTTATCCTACCGTGTACCCTCATCCATGCTATTATACCCTCAGAAAATACAAAAAAATAACAAACTTTATTTTATCCTAATATTCTAACCCACCCAACTAAAAATTGACAACACATCCTAACCCCTACCCCTCCTACCCCTACCCCACATAACGACCCCTCCCTCACGTTTCTTCTCCAAAAAGAAAGAGAAAAAAAACTAACAGAAAAAGAAGTCAAAATTTTGGTTTTTTTCAATTGCACAAAAGAGGGACCCATACACATACTAGACTACAAAAAAAGAAAAATACACTAAGGGGAGCTGTTTTTTCTTCTGGACGAAGGGATACACCAGAAGCTCCCTTTTTGGAGATTTTTTTTTCGGATAGACTCCTCACAAAATGCTCTGCTTCTCCAACAATACTCCATAGACAATATACACAGACCAATCATAAATTCCCCCATGATCTTCCATTTTTCTACGCATAGAAATAGAGAGGGAGAGAGACGAAAAGGATGAGAGAGACACCAAAAGAGAAGAAGTCGACTGTAGATCAAGAAGTCGATTGTAGATCGAGTTTTTCGGCCACTCTTCACCCAAAAGACACTTCCCTAGCTCCGATTTAACTTTAAAATTCATCAATAACTCGATCTAAACCATCTCCATTGCTGAAAACCAAGGTCGAGTAGTTTTGAACCAATCTGAAATCGTCTTGTTTTGGGTTGATTCCGACTATTTTGAGTTTGATTTCATCATGTGCAGGGTCAACTTTGGTTTGTTCGGTTTAATTCTGGTCAGTTCGGTTTAGTTTTAACTCGTCGGGGGGTTTGTGTTGAATACTCTCAAGTCGTTTTCATGGATTTTGGTGTTTGAATCGAAATACGAATTCGGGTTTTGTACCGAATTGGTTCGTCGTTGAGGTTCTCTATTCGGGATTCCAAGTCCGAGTTCTCTTAAACATTATTATTATCAACAAATTTGTTCTTCGAAGGTCCATCTCTTGACTCTACTCTTTTATCTCGAAATTGGTTAATGTCATAAGCTTGTGGTGTGGCTTTGAATATTTTGAGAAAAATATTAATTGTTGGTGTGGATGACTTGTATGCCTAAGTTAGAATCTTCGTTGGGTGTATATGTTTGAAGTTGATTTTAGATTTTTGAAAAGTGGTTTGATAATCAAAAAATTTGCTAACCATGGCTTGAGGATTAAACTTGTTGATTTGGGGGTCGGGATTGAAAATTGATAATCAAACAAGTTGAAGGTTGTATGTTTTGATTCATTACTGACTATTGTCGAATTGGATAGAATCATGATAGGTCAAGTGGATAAGCAATCGTAGGTTCGGGTAGGCAAAATTTAGAAAGAAGTGTTTCGTTGGATGTTAGGATGTGGAGTATGTGTTGAATGTTTTCTACTTTATCGCATTCGATGCAAATGTATTCATTTAGCCGGGGAATGCCCCGAGGTCTTCTGTACTTATTCACGGGGAATGCCCCGACGTATCATGTTGGCGGAAAATGATCGTGATGAAGGCTCGTGGCATCGGGCAAGGCATTGGAGCTTAGTTTAGATTTAGTTTAGAATGGGATTTATATTTTCGTATTTTTCTATTTTTGGACTATATAATTGGACTGGACTTTACATTTTGGATTGTTTTGTTTTGTTTATTGTTTGATTATTTTGCGTGCTTTTGTGTGGTTTATACATTTCTTAATGTCAATCTAGCCGATACGCTCTGCCAAGCGACCGTGGTCAAACCACGAGATCGAGAGGTGCCTAACACCTTCCCCTCGGTCAACAAAATTCCTTAGCCGGAATCTCTGTTCGCAAACCAGTATTAAAGAGTCAAAATCATTTTGAAAAAGAATATCCATGGGTGACTCGGCACACCCGATTTATGCCAAGTGGTGACTCTGAATTTTGATTGTTAAAAAATAATCCTTTTTTGAAACAAATTTTTATCTTTTGTCACTTTAATAATTAAAACCCTTTCGAACATTAATTTATAACCATTTTTTTTGGAGTCGAAAAAGGGGTGGGACAGAGATTGTTTTACATAAACTTCCTCCTTGAGAATACCATTCAAGAATGCACTCTTTACATCCATTTGGTAAATTATTAATTTCTTATAAGCAGCAAAGTCCACAAGAAGTTTGATTGCTTTAAGTCTTGCCACAGGGAAAAAAGTCTCATCAAAGTCTATGCCTTCTTCCTAATTGTATTCGTAGACCACCAACCTTACCTTGTTCCTTGTCAATGTTTCATGTTCATCAACTTTATTTCTATACACTCACTTAGTTCCAATCACAGTTCTATGTTTTGGTGGTGGAAATAGGTACAAAACCTTACTTCTTTCAAACTGGTTTAGCTCTTCTTGCACATCTACAATCCAATCAACATCAAGAAGTGCTTTATCCACCTTCTATGGTTCATTCATAGATAAAAAGGCATTGAAAGCACATATGCTCCTTAATCCAAAACTTGTGGTGTTTCCTGAGGTGAGATAAGTGAGAACATTCTCATAGAATGAGATCCTTGATACTTGTACCCTTTTGGGATTAATCCTTGAGAATTGCTTGAATCATAGTGATTTGGCTGAGCTGGAGTAGTTGGTGGCTCAGTTCCCCCTGTCAGGGGGCCTCCAGAATCAGTTCCCTTATCAAGGTGCCTCCAGGTTTAGTTCCTTCAATTGATGGAACAAGTTTTTCAACCTGTTCCTTCATCTGTTCTTCAGAATCACTTTATAACTACAGATTTTATTAGCATAAGATTTATCAAATACTACATGAACACTTTCTTCAACACAGTTTGTTCTATTATTTAGGACCCTATATGTCTTACTATGATGTAAATATCCTAGGAAGATTCCCTTATCACTTTTAGAATCAAATTTTTCCAAATTTTCTTTTCCATTTTTATGAATGAAACACGTGCAACAAAAGTTCTAAAGTGAGAGATATTTGGTTTTCTTCCTTTTAGTAATTCATCGGGATTTTTTCTCTAGAATAGGCCTAATCATGCATTTATTTATAATGTATGTAGGAGTACTGATTGCCTCAGCCCAAAGGTTTTTTACAAGATATCCTGCAAGTATCATTGTTCTAGCCATATCTTCCAATGTCCTATTTTTCCTTTCTACTACTCTATTTTGTTGAGGGGTTCTGGGAGTAGAGAAATTATGATCTATACCATTAGTGGAATAAAAATCTAAGAACTTGGCATTTTCAAATTCTGTATGACGAACAGATCGTAAGGAAATTAGGTAAGTGCCTTGTTTTTTTTTTCATTTTCTTGATGAATATAGAAATAGACATCAAAAGCATCTTCTTTGGAAGATAAAAACAATGTCCTGGTAAATCGAGAGTAGTCATCAACAATCACAAAGACATACCTTTTTCCACCTCGACTTTGAAGTCTCATTGGTCCACAAAGATCCATATGGATTAGGTCAAGGCAGTTAGTTGTGCTGACATGGTTCTTTGATTTAAAAGAGGACTTTACCTGCTTCTCCCTTACACAAGCACTACAAACTTTATCTTCCTTGAACTTTGTTTTGGATAATCCCAGTACCGTATCTTTATAAAGAAAGTTTGTTTAATTATTTCTGACTTGCATGTCCAAGTCTTCTGTGTCAAGGAGGTTTTTATTCACTATTTCACTCAAACAAGTCAACCTTGTTCCTGGCATGTTAATTAGATCAGCTTTATACATATTTTTGTGTCTTTTTATCGTCAGCACAACCTCCTTCATATCCATCGTTTTGACCGTAACACCTATAGAAGTAAAAATTACTTTGTTATCTTTGTCACATAGTTGTGATATGCTGAGCAAGTTGTTCTTTAATCCTTCCACAAGGTAAACATCTTTCAACGCCATGTTTTCCTTTTTTCTATCACCAAAAGATACTCCCCTCCCCACTTATTTTAGAGAGTGAAAGGAATTTCTTCTTATCGCCAGTTATGTGTCTAGAGCATGGATCAGGGGTTAGATTTAGGAATCAAGACAATCTTGGGTCCTTTCTTATGAGTAAATGGATGAATCAAATTTCTTCTAGCTCACTAAGGCAATATGTTATGTGACATGTTCCTCTGACCAATTTTATTTTACATTTTATTAGACTGAGCTATCATGGAGTTAGATCTCTTTGTCAGATTTATACCCCTTGATCTGCTTTTAGCAGGAACTGGACACTTAGTAGTTGGATGTCCATAATTACCCCATATGTAGCGCAAATTCTGAGTAACATTAAAGCTTTTGTAAAACCCCAGTCCAGCCTTTTTTACTGTGAGTTTTTTTTCACTCATTTGATGAACAGATCTTGAGTAATTTGTCCACCTCTTTGCCCTTTCAAGATCAAGTTTCATTTTAGAGACTTCTTGACCTAATCTATTTACCTTTTCCTTTTCATCACTACATTCTTGTTTGAACTTAATCAATTTAAGTTCAATATTTTCTTGTTCTTCACTTTTGACCTTTTTTCCTTTTTCAGAGAGAGCTGGTTTTAAGATTTCTAATTTTAGAGTCAAATTTGAAGAATCAAGTTGACCAACCTATTTCTTAAGAGGGTGGTTCTCCTTTTCAACAGTGTTTTTGCAAGCTTCTAGATCAATAAAGTTAAATTTGAGACTTGTAAGATTGTTGAACAACTCACCCCTCTAAGAATTTCATTCTTGCTAATCATCAATTAGATCACTCATTAAGGAAATAATTTTTGTAAAAGAATAAATGCATTTTTTATTTAATCTCAAGAACACTTACCTCAGAAGCACCATTTTTCTTTCAATTCTGAATCTCCATTATCCATGAGTGTATTTTCATCAATTTCTTCATCATCAGCTGATTCATTTGCATCAGATCCCTGGCTACCATAGCATATTCTTTCTTCTCATTTTTCTTGGCCTCTTTCTTTAAATCCTTCT
Source organism: Capsicum annuum (assembly GCF_002878395.1). Taxonomy (NCBI): domain Eukaryota; kingdom Viridiplantae; phylum Streptophyta; class Magnoliopsida; order Solanales; family Solanaceae; genus Capsicum; species Capsicum annuum. The sequence continues at coordinate 11,173,289 of NC_061117.1, forward strand.
CATCTATTTTCTTTTTCCATTCAATTTAATAGACAAGATAGTCTCTGATTTAATGACCGGTCTTACCATACATATAGCATCCAGTGGTATTATCATTGGAATATTTTTTTTCTACCTATTCCTTTTATCATTTTGAAGAATTTTCTGAAATTCTTAGTTATGAAGGCAATTTGTCCGTCATCCAGTTCAATTTTATAATCACTATCAGGTGCCTTCAAGGCCAGAGTTTTATCAGGAGCTACTACAACCTTCTTGATTTCATCAATTTGCATTTCATAAGTTTTCAGATTTCCCACTAGTTCATCCAAAGTCATATTAGTAAGATCCTTTGCTTCCCTAATGGCAGTGATGCTGACATCTCATTTAGACTTAGGCAATACCCTCAACACCTTTTCAATTTATTCTTCAAGGGGTATGACTTTACCCAAGAAAATTAATTCATTTGTTAGAGTGGTAAGTCTTGTCATCATATCATAAAGAGATTTATTCTCCTTTATTTTAAAAGCCTTATATTCAGTAAGAGAAAAGAAATTCTGAATTTTCTTACTTAGGTGGCGCCCTCATGTGCATTGACTAAAGCATCCCAGATTCGCTTGGCAGTGGTACAATTTGTCACTCTGTGTACTCAACTGGACATACTCTACACACTAAAATATTTTTATCCTTTGCAATCTTCCTTAAAGCAATCAAATCATCAGTGGTAAATTCACTTCTCACCTTCTTGACCTTTTCACCATCAACTAGTTTTATTGGAATAGTTAAACCATCAGTGATCTTGTCCAACAACTCGTAGTCTTCACCTTGAAAAAACATTTCCATCTTGGCTTTCGACCAAATAAAGTGAGAGCCATTAAAGAGTAAAGGTCTCATAGTGAGTTGACCTTCACTGTGACCAGTAGATGGTGCAGAATTCATCATAGTGATCTTTGTCTTAGGTGCTAACTCTTTTTAAGACAACCTTTCTCTAATACTACTTGTTCTGATACGTACCCTAATGATTACCTTATTTTAACCTAGTTGTTGTCTATCGATGAAACAAGTTGACTAACATATTTGAAACTAGCTAAATAGTAAGTAAATAACACAGTGAATTTTACACCTCTTTGAGCCGGGAGTTTTTCATGTGAAAATTCACTGTGTTATTTTAACCTAGTTGTTGTCTATCAATGAAACAGGTTAGCTAACATATTTCAAACTAGCTAAACTGTAAGCAAATAATACAGCGAATTTTCATGTGAAAAACTCCAGGCTCAAAGAGGTGTAAAAAAATATAACATATACATCTACAGGATTTAATCCCAATTCTACTAAATCACTTGAGCCTGAACAATTAACAAACTATAAGACTCTTGTAAACTAGGAATTATAAACATTTAATTCCTACTTCTACAAAACACAAACCTTCAAAAGGTGTGTGTTCCCTAAGTCTTCGAGTTCCCCAATATGAAGACAATAGTCCTAACTCAGTTCATACTTTGCTGGGACTAGAAGTAGATAAATAGTACAACTCAAGAACCAACCTAATACATAAAGTCTAGGATACCTTAACTCTAATAAACAGGAAAACATTCAACTATGACTCCTACAAGCTTTGGAAGTATAGAGATAAATTTATCGATGATTGCTATCTTTGAAAGTGCATAAGTGACTTATCAGTGTCACTTCCTCTATTTAAAAATAACTTTTCGAAGAGTCCTTTATGTCATCAATCTTCGATCTTTCGTTGGACTCTTCAACTCAACAGAGTTTGTTGTTAAGTCAAAGTCTTTCTTCAAGTCAATCTCCTCATCTGAGTGAAATTTATTCTTTAACTTATCTTTAAGTGTTGTACTCAAGAATAACTTCTTTTTTTTCACATGTGATCAATAATTACGATTTTATCAAGTCCTGATCTCAAGCATTCTTATCTTGTCGTTATCTTCTAGTAACGAACTCACGTTACCTTGACTCTATATCTCATTTCATTGGACCACTTCAACTAATATATTTTACTTGTCATGTCAATTACTAAAATCATCCAAACAAGTTGAAAACAAAGAATTATGCTTATTTTGAAATTGAATGTTTGAATGTCCTCATCTTCTTTTCCTAGGTTCTACTTCTCATCGCCTTTTTGGTTCTAAGCTATCTTACTTATCTTCTGCAAGTTGTATTTTCATTAATGTTGTTTAATTTGTTTATTTGAATTGTAATCATTGACTGTATATATTACAATCAATATAATTCGTACTTTTGAGTCCGAGCTTTAGTATATCGGACTACCTTTTATATATATAAAGTTTGGTAATAACATAACACCATTGACAAATTTTTAAACTAATATGATCAGTAAAGATTCGTATAGCTGACTTGAACTTACTAAACCATGCATTTTTATAACTTGTATAATAAGTTGACATCTCTAAGACTCCTACATTCTAGACATATATAGTTTCTAGAGAAAATTGAAGGAAAGGTGTCTTTTAAGTCTTGAATGATGGATTGGTGACATTGACCAACAGATAGGGTCAAACGTCATTAGGAAACTTAATAAAGTTAATTGTGGTCTTGATTATTATTTTTAAAACTTTCTAATCTTTTCAAAAATACAAATCAAGCCAACCCATACCCCTCTTCAATCCAAATCCACCACTCTCTCTCTCCAGCTTCTCTCAACTCTCTGCCAATCAGCTTCAACCTTCGGCGATAAGTAGTCAAGTAAATTCTTTTTTGACTTTCAATGGTGAATCGATGTGAAGACTTCTTCGGCAACAGCAACTTCGAGTTCTTCGTCGTCCCATTTCCTTTTTCACAGGTAAAAAATTATGAAGAAACAGAGGAACTTGAGCCAACTACTCTTCTAATATTGAAATGTGGACTGAATAAAATCCTAATTTCTAGCATATCTTCTTCTTGTTGTCGTACTGTTGATTCGAGTTTGTTGGTAATTTTTGGTCACAGTTGATTTTCTTAGTGTGTGTATGATGTGTTGGTGTTGGTTTGTTGGTCACATCTCTTCTTCGGTTGATTTGTTGTTTGTCTTGGTAAAAATGTTATTCCAACAACTGAAACATTTGATGTAATAGATGAAACATATGATGTAATAGATGAAAATCTGATGCAACTATGAATATCTGATGCAACAGGTGAACAATCTAACAGATTATTCATCTGTTGTGACAGACGACTCTTCTTTTTGGAAGAAATCTTAACAATATTGATCCAACAAATAAATAATTAGTGATCTATTTTTATTCCTTCCAATGTTTTACTCTTCATTTTGCAATAGATGAGGACTATTTTTATTCTTTCCAATGGTTTACTCATCCATTGCAACAGGTCGGTTATATGTTGCAACAGATAGCATTCCTGGGCAACAGATTAGTAATCTGTTTTTATTCTTTTCAACGGATTACTCATCCATTGCAATAGGTCGGTTATATGATGCAATAGATAAAATACCTGCTGAACAGATTAGTGATCTATTTTTATGGTTTCTAATGGATTACTCATCAATGGATCAGTTATATGTTGCATCAGATAAAATACCAGGTGCAACAGATTAGTGTTGTTGTTATGGTTCCTACGGATTACTCATCTGTTGTAACAGGTCGGTTATACATCACAACAGATAACATACTTGGTGCAACAGATTAGTTGTTTGTTGGAATATTTATATTACCGTTATGCATTAATCAATTATAATCTATGTTATGTTCCTGTCAATTTAAGATAACATGGCTCCCAAAATAAAAGAAATCAAATCAAGTCCAAGTAAAGAAACAAGTGCAACAGCTCAGCTACATCCACCACTCTATGAGCTTACTTTACAAGCATTACCTCAATCAGGAGCAAAAGATAATAAACACGGGGAGAACGAGTTTTTCAAAAGAGATGATCCAAATGATAATGGCTCTTCCGCTGAAGAGTTGGTCAAAACCTTCAGCATTGATCGTTATTCTATGAGAATGCAGTGCGATGGTGCCACATATTTAATGGGTGATCTCGTGGTTAAGTCAGTCATGGGAAAATCTTTCGATGCCTTCAGAAAATTACTTTGAGAAATTCTTATTTTAGGGAAAGCTGCTTTGATAAATATCTTGATTTTCCAGAGGACAACAATGCTCATTTCCAGATGAAAATGGTATATGATCTTCTCAAGAAAAGGTTTATGTATGAAAACAAAGATAAGATGGATGAGGTATGTATTAATTACTGTGGCATGCCTGTTTGTTTTGGTTGGAAGGAGTTTGTCATAGTTACAGGACTAAAATTTTATCCTCCTTCTCCTTCTCAAGTTATACCTACTTTGACCCAAAAAGGCAAGACGAGTGATCGTGATGACCTGGTGTCCATTGTTGGTCCAATCTTCAAAAATAAAAATCTAATAGAAGCGTTGAAAGGTAAAGGACTTTCAAAGAAGCAAAACTAATCATTGTGCTTGGTTTGGTTTGTACATAATGTTCTTTGGGCGAGAGACGTTAACAACAATATAAGCTTCGGCTTAATAAATCTCTTCGAGGATCTTGAGGCATTTAACAACTATCCTTGGAGTTATAAAAGCTTCAAAATGACTGTTGAATATTTTTTGACTCCGTTAACGCCAAAAACAGTCAACTTATATGGTTTTTCATGGGCCTTCATGGTAAATATTTCTTTTATCATGATATGATTCATTATTTTTTTATTCAATAATGCTTTTAATTTATTAGCGTTATGTTATAGGCTTGGGCATTTAAAGCCATTCCTTATTTGAGACAAGAAGTGACCTACCAGGAAGAAGTTTCCTGTCCAAGAATTCTAAGATAGTTGTCGGCCAAAACCGATAAAAATACAAAATTTCTTAATATTTTCAATCCCCCCAAGGAAGCAGTAAGTCCAATTCAAATCAAGTTTTTGTTTGAATTAATGATTAAATAATTTCATCATCATTCTTAATATATGTACCGATTTATTTTAGATTGTCCATCCATGGATTGTTTCAAATAACCGAGAGTTGAAGATGACATTTTTTCTTACTTTACGATCTGTGCAAACTTTATCAGACTCTAAGGTCGTTGATGGAATAAAAAAAAATTCTTGGAGAAACAACAATCACAAGAAAAAAATTTAGAGGGTGGGGCAAATGATGCTCCTCTTACAGTTTTTGAAACAACAACCCATTATGATTATGATCATAATGGTTGTACAGATTTTTCTCTAGATTTTGCCGCATCTAGCGAATGTTCTTATGTAAATGTCAAGACTGCAAAGCAAAACACAATGGAGTGATTAATGATATTAATGCACTAAATGCTTCTGTAAAGATAATGACATCTAAGAAGGGTGTCATTCCATCAAAGAGGATTTCATATCCATACACTCCACTAGAGATCAAGGCGGCTAAGAAGAGGACGAAATACAGTTCCAAGGCATCATCAATCATAAAAAAGCAAGATTGCAATGCCTCTATCTTTGTCTTGCACCGATGTTCAGTATGCAAGGGCCACAGAAGAGCAGCATGAGATGAAGAAGGTGAAAGTACCTCATCTGTTCCAAAAAACAAACAGGCACATATCTGCTTCAACAGATGATACATCTGCTGAAAATTATCATACAGATATATACATCTATTGCAACTTTTGTCTAACCTGTTGCATCAAACAGATGGGTCATCTATTTAAAATTATCGTTCTGCTTTGATATACCTATTCGACTTTGTCTCAACAGATAATCCATCTGATACAACATAACACTCATCTGTTGTAATAGATTTCCATCTGATACAACATGTCTCATATGTTATAACAGATGGAAAATTTGTTGTATATCTCTACTTAGCATTAACAATTTTGGCTTTCCATGTGGATGTCATAACTACTGCTGAAGAGCATAATATCACAGTTGATTATCCATTAACTACTTCCAAAGATGAAGAAAAAGTGGAGCCTGTCAGTTTGGGATAACGGAAGAATTACCTATTTGAAGGGTTCAACATCCCAGATGAGGCTCCAAAAAAACTAACACAGTTAATCAATGACTAGTTAGAATGGATTGCCGATGGGCTGTTAAAATATCATACCGGCAGGTACATCAATCAATTTTATGGATATTACTTTATAAAATTATTGCTGCAAGAACCTGACATTAACACATATAAATCATTATACAGAAAACAAAATGACGAGTGCTACAAAGTGAACGGATCGAGTCTTGGTTTTTATATGTTCAATTTTGTTGTTGCACATCCCAAAATGAAGAATTGGTTCTATTTGATGTCATATCCCCAAACTTGCTTGAATAATGAGGTTCAAATTCCATACATATTACTATTAATTAATACTTTATTTAATTGCATCTGCTTATTGATTTTTTTATCACGTAATCTGAAATGTTTGACAATATGTGCAGCACATCGATTTTATTTTATACTATCTCCGAAAGAAGGCCAAGTTATAAATACAAGAATAATACATATACACAACAGGCAATTGTTTGTACAAAGTTTACATCAATAATGCCTATGATAGTTATTGTCAACAGTAGCTGGAAGTTTCCCGAAACAAGGAATGATTAATCAACATCATCCAAGGTTTTAGCACTCCGGATGGCTTACCTTGGCATTTGGTCGACGAAGTGTACATCCCAATCAATTGTGGTGATGAATTCCGTTGGATGTTGGTTGTCGTCGTTTTATAAGAGAGGTGCATCCGAGTTTATGACTCGATGTCACGAAGGGGACGTTTTGGGCCATCGTCTGAGATACAAAAGCTGGCCAAAATATTGCCTACTTACCTTGATTTGAGTGACTTTTTAGACCAAAAAGTTTGTACTGATTGGTCAACAATTGAAGTATACCGGGATAAAATGGCTAATCCATTTAATGTATAATATGTTGACGGAATTTCTCAACAAACCATTGGTAACCTGTAAGTTTAAGTGTCATGATTTAGTTTCATTTCACAAATTTCACAATGCTTGCATGAACTGCAAGATATGGATTAACTATTTATTTATAACGTAGGGATTGCGGTCCTTTTGTTGCCGCCTATGCCGAGTATTTGAGCCATGGATTACAAGTACCAAATGATAAACTTGATGCCGGATTACTCCGCAAAAGATATGCTGCTCTTTTATAGAAATATGGAGAAGCGAAATCTCAAAAGTCGTAGGCAATCGATGTTAAAGATCCACGACAACCAAAGCTGAATTTCGTAGCACTGGATAAAGAACAACTTGTCTATATTGATTAGATCTTTATAGCTTGAGTCCGTCAATGCAATAACATATCCTCTTTGGTTTAACTTGTTGATTTATTTGTAGAGTAGATCACTTGTACCCATAATGATTTGTTTTACTTTTCATTTATTTATTGAGTTATTTCATGTATTTTTCGAAGGCTTTGATTTATTTTATTCTGTATATGAATATAATTAATTCTTAGTTTCGAACCAGTTAATTGAAATGGAGTACTAGATTCAAATATCGCAACAGATACTACATCTGTTGCAATAGATGACATATCTTATCAGACAGATTTTGACATATGTTGCAACATAAGATGCAAAACGTAGGTCATCAGATGGAAACTATATAATAGGTCTTCCAACTTTTCTAATTTGCTCCAACAGATTACTGATCGATTACAACAGATGAGTTATATGTTGCAATAGATCGTAAATCTGTTGAGACAGATAGACGGGGAACATCTGCATAACGCAACAGATGATCAACCTATTCCAACAAATAATCAATCACAACAGGTACTATATTTTTTACGACAGATATAAAATCTGTTGCATTATAAAAATTCAACTTGGCCAGACATAAAAATTATTGCCCCTACATGTTCTTTTTTATACACGGGATCCAACCATTTAGTTAGTACCCTATATGCCTAGACCCATTACACATTTCCCACAATGGTGTCACGCACACCAGTCATTTGTGTGTCGGTCAGCAAATACTCGATGTATGCAAGCGAGTAGGGCCCGTACGCTGCACCGATTTTATTTCTTGGGAGCTGGATGTTCTTATTTCAACCTTCAAAATCCCATGATTTCTTCACCAAGACTTCAGCCGGCAAATGATCCATCAGCTTACTCTGCGTCAATAACTTGGGCAACAACTTTAAGAGTAGATGCATGTGGGTTAAAAATATCTTCTCGCTGAAGACAGGTAATTTGCAATCATAAACCTTAATCTTTCCCTCGTATAGTAATATCATAACAATGAGAAAATAGGTGACATCCATGTTCATGACTGCAAGGATTCTCTTTACCTTGGTCCATCTCCTGCCATGTGGATAAGGCCTCTTCTCTCTAACATATTTAATCGCTTCTTTATCCTATTGGAATATAAAATCTAACTGATCAAATCTCTGGCCACTGCAATTAGCTATCTTATAGAGTTTACCCTACCTATCCTTGAAATTATTGTAGAAGTTGAGGTCTATTATCCTATTGGTAAAACACAGTAAAAAAATCCGATGCATAGGGTTCTCTGAATCAATTCACAAATTATCCAGCCAACGCAACTTATACAACAGATGTGTATAATGTTGCAATAGAATACCAAGTTTTTGCAATAGATTACACATCTGCAGCGTAGATTCATCTTCATGGAGTAGATTAAAAGGATAGGTTAGGAAAAGTAAACTTACCTTGTCCTCGTACCACATGCACATATTTGTCATGTACGAGAAGTCTTTTGTGGTAAATGAATGCATGGTGTATTCTTTTTGAACCTTCATCTTGATAAATTCTTCCAGTTCCTTCTTCTTCTCCTTGCCAATCGTCATGAATATGTCCACCTTCTTCGGCGGCCCCTGAACTTCAACAACCATTGGAGCGAGGGGAGTTGCAATTTTTGCTAATTTTAGAACGGAGAGAATTTTTCTAATTTTTCTTATCTTCCTCCTAACCTTCACTGTAGGAGTGCATGACTCCCTCACTTCATTGGATGGTATGACACCCCTCTTGGATTTCAAATCCTCGGCAGCTTCAGCAATATCCTCTAACTTGTCGAGGAGTTTACCCTCTCTGTCCTTGCACCCTATGCATTTTCAATGAGAACATGAGGGTGAGAAGAGGTGAGAGGGACTACTATCAGTATGGGAGGGACCGGTGTAGGGGTGAGAGGGAGGACCAATGGAAGGGGTCTTTTAAAATATATTTATTTTTTGCTGAGCACCAACATGATCATAATCACGAATGGCAGCAGAAGTAACAGTAGGATGGCTGCCACCATCACAAACAACTCTACCAGAAATATCCCCAGAAGAAGCACCCGAATATGTTGCAGTTTGAGTTTGGTCCTGAAGAGCTTCAACATTAGACTAACCTTGCCTAACTGCTCTTCTTATGGATGTTTCTTCTTCCAATTCCTTCTTTATTAACTCTACCGTTGGGTCTTCTTTTGTATCAATAAGACCCAGAGTAAGAAAAGAAGTCATCCCCAGCTCATCAATGGTAGGTACGATCCAAGAATGCACAATCTATAACAAAAGACAGGAGGAATTTAAATCATATAATAATAATTTATAGTCAGTTGGGTTACGTGGGGCTCGGTTATGTTAACACAACCAACTTATGCAACAGATGATCTAGCTACCGCAATAGCTGATCTGTATGTTGAAAAAAATTGATAATATATTGCATCAGAATACCCATCTATTGCATAATTTGTAGTAGATGGGTAATCTGTTGAGTAGGGTTTAGAGACCAGAGCAACATATGGTTAATCTGTTGTAAAATATGGATCGTCTGTTAAAATAAATTACTCATTTGTTGAACCAGTTACAGTTGACAGGTAATCTGTTGCAACAGACGACCCATCTGTCGCAACAGATGAAACATCTATTTCAATATATTTCTTTGAGGCAAATTATTTTAGTTAAAAAAAAGACGTACTGCATCATCCAGAAGGTTAAAGAGATCAGCTTTGTTAATATTTATATTGCTACTCTCTACTGCAGCCAAACACCTAAGGATCTTTGGATGAGAAACCTTATACGGGTAATCCTTAAAATGATTTCAGAAGGGAGGAATGGCTTTGCATGCCCAAGCCTAAAAATTGTAAACAGGAAGCAAGCAAAAAAAAATCCCAAGTATATTCAATGTAAATTAATGAATAAGTAAAAATAGTGATCAATTTTACCATGAAAGACCAAGGAAAGCTGTATAATGTGGTCGTCTTTGACTTTAGCTCTTTCAGTAAATATTTGACAGTCAAGTAGTAGCTGTCGTATCCCCAGAGATAATCGTTGAATTTCCAAAAATCATCAGCAAGCGCCAAAAAATCACGTTCTATGACTTTCCTGACGTCTCTTGCCAATAAAACAGAATGGACAAACCAAACTAAGCACAATTTCTCCCTGTAGTGCTTTGGTATGTCTTTATTCTTGAGATCCGCCATCAAATCCTCCACTTTGTAGCTAGGTCCAACAATGCCCAACAACCCATCTTTTTTTACCTTGCATTTGTTGGACCCTTTGTGGTGTGTTTTCTTGATGGTAGGTTTTTCTGGATGATCGCATCTCAAGCCGGTCACAATGGCAAACTCTTTCAATCCAAAATAAATCGGCATGCCACAGTAGTTGATCCAGACTTCATCCATCTTTTTTTTGCCCTCCTTCGGACCTCCATCATCCCCCGCATATATGATCTTGCGCTTGATAAGGTCATATACTATGATAATTGGGAAACAGAGAAGGTGGGGCCCAGACAGCTCAAGAAAGTATGCAAAGCAGCTCTTCTTAAAAAGTCCATATATGTTTTCCTTCTTCATAATACTCCTAAGTTTGTCAAAATGTTTCCCCATCTGACATTTAAGTACAAGATCACCAAATACTTTCTTAGGGTTATTCATCGGCATCGCAACTCGAAACTTGTCAATACTAATGGTTTTGATAGAATCATGCTGGAATTTTGATATTATTTCATGCCCATTGGTAAGGAGGAGTTATCACTTTCCTCGGCTTTATTTTTCCCTGACTGATATTGTTCTGGAAATTCCTCTGAATCTATCTGTACTCTAGCCTTTTTTGTTTGGTGATCGGAAGTTGATCCACTTTCTCCACTTTTAGTTTTTTTTCTTTTGGAGACATATTTTAAAACATTGAGTTGATGAGAACTCATTTCAACTCAGAGTGATCGATCGACGACTCGAATTGGGATGAACGCAATACCAATGCCATGCATTTACAAAGACTCGATTGGTTTTGTAGTTGACCCTGCGAGCTCATTCATTCATCTCTAGTTCCACCTAAATCAACTTAGGTACTATCACTATCCTAACATTGAGTTGATGAGAACTCATTTCAACTCAGAGTGATAGATCGACAACTCAGGTCGGGATGAACTCAATACCAATGCCATGCAATTGCAAAGACTAGATCGGATTTTTAGTTGACCCTACGAACTCATTCATTCATCCCTAGTTCCACCTAAATTAACTTAGGTACTATCACTATCCTAACATTGAGTTGATAAGAACTTATTTCAAATCAGAGTGATCGATCGACGACTCGAGTCAGGATGAACACAATACCAACACCATGCAATTGCAAATACTCAATTGGAATTTTAGTTAACCCTGCGAGTTCATTCATTCATCCCTAGTTCCACCTAAATCAACTTAGGTACTATCACTATCCTAAAATTGAGTTGATGAGAACTTATTTCAACTCAGTGTGATTGATCGATGACTCAGATCGGGATGAACACAATACCAACGCCTTGTAATTGCAAAGACTCGATTGAATTTGTAGTTGACCCTACGATCTCATTCATTCATCCCTAGTTCCACCTAAATCAATTGTAATGAAATCTGTTGCAATAAAGAACTGAGCTGTTGAAAATTTTCAAACAGGTATTCATATCTGTTGCAACAGATGCCATATCTAATTTAATTATCAAATAAATATTTGCATCTGTTGTGACAGATGATTGAGTTGTTGGAAATTTTCAAATTGATAATTATATATGTTATAACAGATGACATATCTGATTTTATTAATTATCAAATGAACATTTTCATCTGTTGTCACAGATGACTGAGCTGTTGGAATTTTTAAATAGATATTTATATCTGTTGTAATAGATGACTGAGTTATTTGGATTTCTAAACAAATATTTATATATTTTGCAACATATGACATATCTGTTTGAAAATATTTTTTTCTCTTTTAATTTTAATGCAAGCTTCTAGTCCGAGTAGATAATATCAAGTAGTAGTACTTACTACTAAATGCGGTAAAAAATGTTTCTTGGATATCTCAGAAGTGAGTTCATTGAGCAGTCTTGTCTTGTCTTTTCAATGTCAGTAGTTTTTGTCTTCCTCGTGCCCCTACAATTATTAATGAAATTAATAAATACTGAAAACCACCACGTCTACGTACACAATACATACAGTTGCAGTTTATTTTATTCGACTCTCATATCTTTTTCTTTCTCTCCTCTTTAGGGTCACAATCTTTTTTCTCTATTTTCTCTTCTCTTCTCATAAAGAAGATCTTTTCGAATCAAAACGGATCCATATCTTTCCTAAACTTAAATTTTTGTTTTCATCCCATTTTTGATATTAAGGCATGGTTCATTATTGCTCACTCAATCGTCTTCTTCTTTGTAAGTTATTTACTTCTGTTTTTTTTATTTAAATACTATTTATCCATATCATATTTATTAAAAAAATTTGAAGGAACTTTTAAGTGTTGAATAAATAAATCGAGAATTTTTATTACAATATGAGAAAAAAGTGATCTATTAGGAGAAGTTTAAAAGCCTTGTTGGCAGTATCATTTTTTTGTATGTATTTTGTTTGTTTATTTATTGTTGATGCAGTTATTGATGTTGTTGGTGGGGTTGGCGTTGTTGATGGCTCTGTAATAAAGGTGTCACGACCCAAACTAGGTCCTGGCCGTGACGGACATATGACCCATGAATGCCCGGACGTCCTACTCTATTCGGTATTCATATACAGCATTCATATAATAAAAGAAGATGCAGAAGACATAATCTGATATGGAAACATGGTCAATTAATTTGAACTCAAATCAAAATGAAAACTAAAATTCAAAACATCTGAATGATATCTAGCTTAGTCGGTGAAATCTCTACTAAATCTCAAACAATACTGTCTGAAATCTGGGACAAGGCCCCCAGTAGACCAAAACTGTAGAATGATAAACATCTGTAAGACATTAGGCCTTCTGGAATATAGAAGGCTCACCACTGGACAATCTCTTCTGCTGTTCGAATTATCTACTACTTATTTGGAACCTAGTCTATGCCTTAGAACCTGAGAGATTGAAGGGTGAGGGGGACAATACAGATGTACTGGTATGCAGAGCTAGTCCAAAATAGTCATTTATAATCAACATATATGAGAGTAGATTAAAACAGTTCATAAACATATCATATAGTAAGAAATCACATAGGTAATTTAGAAGACTCTGTAAAAATATCTGAAATCTGAGACACTCTATGTATTACTTCTACACTAGGGGGTATACCCTACAACTCTGAAAATTCCACGGGCTATAAGGAAAGTTTCATTAACTCGGCAGCCAAGCCCCCAACTCAAGTGCGCCGCAAGGTTCGGAGTCTCTGAATCTACTATGCAACACGGCTGTCGCTAGCGCACAATAATAATATACCCGTATCGGTAAATACGGTTCCAAGATAAGAGTTTCTTGAACTCAAGCCTTCTTTGGGTAACCACCTAACCCTCTTTAAGCCCATTTTTAATTCTTTCAAAACATGCAACCTCTTGACAAAATAATCTGAAATCATACTCTGAAAACATACTCTGTTATGGCATACATACTTGTGTATCGTCATACCACTAACTTGAAAGTCGCATCTCTGAGCTATTACTAGCTTGTCATAAATCTATGTTTTCAAAACACAAGTGGTCATGTTAAATCATTTAATCTCATGCAAATCATTCTCTTTAACACAAAAACATATTTATATCAACAAAATCTCTCACATCATCTCTAACATACGCTTAAATAATATGATATTGAGAAAACAATTTTTCCAACCATAATTCAGGCATTTCAAAGCATTCACAATAAGATCATAACTCAAAACCATCAAAGAAAGAGATTTCAATGATATTGCTCTCAATCAAATCTTTAATAACACATATACATATAGATGTGAATCAATTTAAGGGGAATGGACCACGAGGGCAAAATAATTCTGTCATTAAAACAATCATGATGTAAAACAAAACCATAAGTTCTAAAAGCCCTCTAAATTCATGCCTGATAATCTTTAAATCATGTTCTAGTGTTTACAATGCCCATGTAGTTTTTAGGATAAACCCCACGTACCTCTATTTTAAAAAGTAATGGATTATTCCTGAAGCTTATGGATTGGAGATTTTGAATCTCTAATTATCTTCTAAAACTCACGGTTGAATCTTGAGTTTCTTGGAGAAGAAGTATATGAACTAGTGTTTTTGTTTTGAGGGAAATCTTGAGAATGTAGTATATTGTGCTTATAAAGGTCCTAAATATATTGTTTGAAAGTTTTAAGAGGCTTGAAAAAAGTCCAAAATATCTTTTTTAACTTCTAAATGAAACTGCATAATTTGAATTGGGAGACCAATTTAATAGGCCACCGCGACGCGCCACTATCGCGGTGGCTCACTGGAATTTGACGAATGGGAATTTGACCCACTCCGCCATGTGCCACCATCGCAATGTCTCACTGGAAATTGGCCATCATCATCTACACCCTCTCCGCGATGCGCCAAGGACAGGAATGACGGTATTTTACGACTAGATCTTAAATTGACCATAATTTCTTCACCGAGTGTCCATTTTGGATGAATCTTACATCGATGGAAAACTTATTCGATCATCTACATGATGAGCAGTTGAAATATAAGTAATTATATAGTTAAATAAGTATAAATCATTCTAGAATCCAATGCTTGATGCTTTAGGGACAAAAATTTAGCTAGGAAAAACTTTGGGGTGTTACAATATCCCCCCCCCATGGGACCATTCGTCCTCGAATGTTGTTGAGGGACACAGACAAGCATAATTTCAAGCATAATATGACATAGAAAGAATAAGTCAAGGATAGTACCTTCCATTCCGTCATCCATTGGATAAAAAAGGTTTGGGATTCTAGCTCTCATGTCAACTTCTGATTCCCACAACACTTTAACTGAGGCTATATCTTTGTTCCTCAATATTCTAAATTGGTGATCCAAAATTTCTACAGGCTCTTCTTCATAGGATAAGAAGTCTGTCACTTTGATTTCTTCGACAGGCAACACTAAAGAATGGTCTCCAATGCATTTCTTCAACATAGATATATGAAATACCGGATGAATAGAACATAAACCAGCAGACAATTCTAACTCATATGCAACTCTACCTATCCTTCTCATAATCTGATATGGCCCTATATAGCGAGGACTCAGCTTACCTTTCATCCCGAATCGCATGACTCCCTTCATGGGAGAAACCTTGAAAACACCCAATCTCCAACGTCAAACTCTAGATCTCTTATCCTTAAATTGGCGTAGGATCTCTGATGAATCTGAGATTTCTTAAGTCATTCTCTAATGACTTTCATATCCTCTATTGCCTGATGAAAAATATCAGGCCCAAACATCTGCATCTCGCCTACTTTATACCATCCTATCAGAAATTACATCTTCTCCCATATAGTGCTTCAAAAGGAGCCATCTTAATACTGGCCTGGTAGCTAATATTATACGCAAACTCTATTAGTGGAAATTGATCCACCCAACTACCCTTGAAATCAAATACACAGGCTCTTATCATATCTTCAAGGGTCTGAATGGAGTGCTCAGCTTGCCCATCCGTCTGAAGGTGAAATACAGTACTTAGGTTCACTTAGGTACCTAAACCCCTCTTAAAAAACCTCCAAAATTATGAAGAAACTTGTATACCTCTATCAGATATGATGGACATATGTGCCCCATGCAAATAAACTATTTCTGCAATGAACAGCTTGGCATAATCCTCTGCCGAATAATTTGTCCTGGCAGGTAGAAAGTGACTGACTTGTTCAACCTATCTATAATCATCCAAATGGAATCTTACTGGTTTCAAAACCTCGGAAGTCCTGTAATAAAGTCCATATTAATCATCTCCCACTTCTACAAAGGCAAAGTTATCTCTTGAGACGAACCACCTGGCCTCATATGTTTCACTTTAACTTGTTGACAATTCAAACACTTGGCAATATAGTTACCCATATCACGCTTCATATTATTCCACCAATAAATGGTTTTCAAATCATTATACATCTTAGTAGAGACAGGGTGAACAACATACCTTGACATCACCACCTACCCTGGTATCTCAAAATACCATCACCACCAATTTCAAATAACATCACTTTCTATTGACCCATATCTTTATTGATCTGCATCAAGATGAGATCTTCAACCTGCTTCTCTTTTAACTTCTGCATAAAGGAAAGATTTAGATATCTCATGAACAACCATTCCCCCACCTTCAAAATCCAAGATCCGTACCCCTAGATTTGTAAGACGGTTAATATCCTTCACCATCTCCCTCTTTCCTTCCTCAACATGAGAAAGACTACCTATGGACAATCTACTGAGGCCATCATCTACCATATTTGCCTTATTCGGGTAATAGTGCAGGCTCATGTCATAGTCTTTCAAAAGATCCATCCAATGCCTCTGCCTGAGGTTATACTCCTTCTGCGAGAAAACATACTGTAAACTCTTATAGTCAATGAAAATATCTAAATTCATCCCATAAAGATAGTGCCGTCAAATTCTAAGCACAAATACTACAGCCGATAGTTCCAAGTCATGGGTAGGGTAATTGCGCTCATACACTTTTAAATGCCTAGATGCATAAGCCACCACTTTACCATGCTACATAAGAAACAACCTAAGTCTCACTTGGGACGTACCACAATATATAACAAAACCTTCTGTACCCTCCAAAAGAGTCAAAACAGAATCAGTAGTCAACTTGCCTTTCAACTTCTCAAAACTACTCTCACAAAAGTCAGACGACAAAAACTTTACCTTTTTCTGATTCAACTAAGTAAGTGGTGTAGCCATAGAATAAAAACTCTCTACGAATCTTCTGTATAACCCGCCAAACCCAAGAAGCTCTGAATGTCGGTTGGAGTCGTGGGTCTGGGCTATTTTCTCACTGCCTCAATATTTTGGGGATCAACCTTAATCCCCTCTCTAGGCACAATGTGCCCCAAGAACACAATAGCATTCAACCAGAATTTACACTTGGAAAATTTTGCATACAACTTATGATCTTTAAGAGTCTGAAGGATGATTTAGAGGTGATTAGCATGGTCCTCCTCACTATTAATATATACCAAAATGTCATCAACAAATACAATGACAAATAGATCCAAAAACTGACGAAAAACCCTATTCATTAGATCCATGAAAGCTACAGGGGTGTTAGTCAACCCGAAGGACATGACTAAGAATTCATAATGATCTTATCTGGTTTAAAAAGCTATTTTGGGAATATCTAACTCTCTAACTTTCAACAGGTGATATCCCAAATAAAGGTCTATCTTTGAAAAATATTTAGCACCCTGAAGTTGGTCAAAAAGATCACCAATCCTAAGAAGGGGATATTTATTTTTAATCATGACCTTATTCAACTGGCGGTAATCTATACACATACGAAGGGAACTATCTTTCCTTCGCATGAAAAGTACAGGTGCACCCTAGGGAGACATACTGGGGCAGATAAAACCTTTATCTAGAAGATTTGGTAGTTGTTCTTTCAACTCTTTTAGCTCTGCAGGAGCCATCCTGTATGGCAGAATAGAAATAAGATGGATATCTGGCAATAAATCAATACCAAAATCTAACTCCCTATGAGGTGGTATTCCTGGGAGATCATTTAGAAAGACTTCTGGGAATTCATTCACTACGAGGATAGACTGAAGAGGAAGACTTTCAGCACTAGAATCTTCAACACGAATAAAATGATACAAGCAATATTTGGAAATAAGTTTACAAGCCTTGTGATAAGATATGAAGTGCCCTCTAGGTGCTAGAGAATGGCCCTCTTATTCTATCATAGACTCATTCAAAAAAGAAGAGGTGACTCTTTGGGTCCTACAATTTAAGGTGGCATAGCACGAATGAAGCCAGTCCATCCCTAAGATGATATCAAAATCAACCATATCAAGATCTATGAGATCTGCCTCAATATCCCTGCTAAAAATAGACACAACACAATTTCTATACACCCTCCTAGCTATACTAAAATCTCTCACTAGGGTGGAAACCAAAAAAGTTTCAGCAATCACATCTAGCTCAAACCCAAAACCAACAGCCACATATGGGATCACATAAGATAAGGTAGACCCAGGATCAAAGTAATACATACACATCACGAGAAAAGATTTGCAATGTATCGATGACTACATCTAGTGAGGCCTCTGCCTCCTAGTAGTTGGTCAAAGCATACAATCAGTTTGGATCATTTTCAGCCGTTGAAGTGGCACCCTTCTGAGGTAGTGGTGCAGATGAATTCGCCTGCGACTTGTTTCCTCCAACATTACTCTTTGCTGTCGGAAAGACTCTCTAGATATGGCCTGGCTGGACGCATGAATGACACACCAAAGTGCGAAACTGACGTCTCCATAGATGATTTCTCCCGTATCTCCCGCAGTGTGAATAGGACTGAGAGGTCTGAACTAAACCTCCCTGCGATTGCATACCTTGTATTCTCAGCCCCTGACTAGACTGAAAATTCTGGGTACACTGCTCAGCTGTGGGTCTGGATACTAGAGCACTAGCCGCCGACTGTGCATTACCCTAATTCTTTTTATTTTGCCAATCGCCTCCCTAATTACCACTCTGCTGCTAACTGTGATGCTGGTCTGTCGCTCTGGCTCTCTTAGTCTGCCTATCCTTTTCTCTAGATTCGACTATCTTCTTCTTCTTCTTCTTCTCCTTAACATGCTGCATGTGGACTAACAGTCTAGCAAAGTCCATATCCCTATTCATCATAACTCCCTGACACTCAAGCACCAGATTATTTGAAAGGCCGAAATCAAACTTCCTCATTCAGGCCCTCATACTATTCATCATCTCAGGAGCATAATGGGCCAGCTGATTAAACTTTAAAATATACTCCTGAAAACTTATCTTACCCTGTCTAAGGTTCATGAACCCCTCTACTTTAGCTTCTCTCAGCTCCAGAGGATGGAATCAATCAAGAAAAGCTTTCACGAACTTGCCCCAAACTGTGGGCTTAGAACTGTCACCCTTTGCATTATCCCACTCGTTGTACTATTAGTTCGCTACATCCTTTAGCTGGTATGCTGCTAGCTCAACACCTTCCACCCGATCAACATATATTACTTTAAAAATCTTCTCCATTTTATCTATGAACTCCTGCGGGTCCTCTTCTACCTTTGCGCCAGAGAACATGGGCGGGTTTATTCTCATAAATTGACCCACTCTAGTAACTTCAGAAGTAAAAGACACATACCTAGTATCCTCCAACCTCTAAGTCTATGCAGCTACCAGCTATAAAAGTATATGAATGGACTATCTGAATTTATCATTAGACACCTCTCTTTCATGAGGCTAAGTGCGATTGGCCCCCATCCGGGGAGCTTTGGGAGGACTAGTCAGTACACAAGATACTCCCAGAGTAAGAACAGGTTTTAGGGTATGAGCTCTGTTATGGGTCAGCATCCCATGGATGGGACAGACTTCAGCATCCTGAGTATTAACGTTGGGGCGATGAGGAGGCATAGCTGGTTTTCTGAAAAGCAAGAGATCATTGATTAGGGGACAGATTAGACTTTGAAGAACGAACTAAATCACAAAGAAGAGAAATATTTCAAACGCCTAGGAGCCTCCTGCTTATAAGTATGGCGCGCTAAACACCCATAAATAAGACTCTACCCGATGCAATTTTGCAGATACCCTGGGACTATGAACCGTGCTCTGACTATTCTATCACGACCAAACTCGAGGCCCTGGCCGCGACGGGCATCCCGAGCCATACAAGATCGAGATACCCCTGTCACTCCCCAATCCACTAGTGATATTATCTGCTTTGGACCCAGGCCCGCACGACTTTAAAATATGTCACTATGGAGTAAATTTTTCTCACTTATATACCCAGTAAGCCTCTTGTGTTTTATTCATATGGGACTCCTTCCTAAGTTGGGGTGTTACATACACCCCTTATGGACTCAGCGTCCTCGCTGAGGTTTGCCCCACCGAATGGGATTTGCTTAGACTCAGGATTGAGGTTTGCCCTGCCTTACCGAGATTTTCCTACACTCAGTTTGAAATCTAGCCCACATCAATAGGGATGACACAGGAGCGGCTCCGAAACTAAGTTTGTCATGACCCAATAAAGGCCTAGACGTCCTACTCTATTTGGTAATCATGCATAATATTCATATAATAAAAGAAGATGTGGAAGACATAATCTAATACAGATACATTGTTAGTAAATCTGAACTCAAATCATAATGAAAACTTAAATTCAAAACATTGGAATGATATCTGACTCAGTCTGTGAAATCTCTACTAAATCTCAAACAATACAGTCTGAAATCTGGGACAAGGCCACCAGTAGACCAAAACTATAGAATGATAACAACTGTAAGACATTAGGCCTTCTGACCAAATTATCTACTGTTTATCTGGACCCCTAGACTGTGCCTCAGAACCTGAGAGATTGGAGGGGGGGATCAATACAGATTACTGGTACATAGAGATAGTCAAAAATAGTCATTTATAATCAACATATATGAGAGTAGTTTAAAATAGTTCATAAACATATCGTACAGTAAGAAATCACATGGGCAATTTAGAAGACTCTATAAAAATATCTGAAATCTGAGACACTCTTTGTATTACTTCTGCACTAGGTCGTATACCCTATAACTCTGAAAATTGCACAGGATATATGGAAAATGCCATTAACTAGGATGCCAAGCCCCCAACCCAAGTGTGCCACAAGGGTCGGAGTCTCTGAATCTACTACGAAACATGGCCGTCGCCGGCGTATACTAATAATATACCCGTATTGATAAATACGGCTTAAAACTAATACTTACTTAAACTCAAGCCTTCTTCGGGTAACCACCTAACCCTCTTTAAGCCTATTTTTAACTCTTTCAAAACATGCAACCTCTTGAGAAAATAATATGAAATCATACTTTGAAAACGTACTCTATTATGGCATACATACTCGTGTATCATCATACCACAAAGTTGTAAGTCACATCTCTGAGCCATTACTAGCTTTTCATAAATCTATGTTTTCAAAACACAGGTTTTGGGACCACCGTATCAACAAGACAATTCAAGTAACTCTTTCTTTAAAACTCATGTATGAAACTTCCTTTGTCAACGTTTCAACAATACAAGGTGGTCATGTTAAATCATTCAATCTCATGCAAATCTTTATCTTTAACACAAAAACATATTTATATCAATAAAATCCCTCACATCATCTCTAACACACGCTCAAATACCATGATATTAAGAAAACCATTTTTCCAACCATAATTCAGGTGTTTTAAAGCATTCATAATAAGATCATAACTCAAAACCATCAATGAAAGGGACTTCAATGATATTGCTCTCAATTAAATCTTTAATAACACAAATACATATAGATGTGAATCAATTTACAGGGAAAGAACCATAAGGCCAAAACAATTCTGTCATTAAAACATTCATGATGTAAAACTAAAGCATAACTTCTAAAACCCCTTTAAAATCCATGCCTGATAATTATTAAATCATGTTCTAGTGTTTATAATGCCCATTTAGTTTTTAGGATAAACCCCACGTACCTCTATTTCAGAAAGTAATGGATGATTCTTGAAGCTTGCGGATTGGGGATTCCGAACCTCTAATTATCTTCTAAAACTCACGGTTGAATCTTGAGTTTCTTAGAAAGAAGTATATGAACTAGTGTTTTTGTTTTGAGGGAAATCTTGAAAATGTTGTATATTGTGCTTGTAAAGGTCCTAAATCTATTGTTTGGACGTTTTAAGAGGCTTGAAAAAAGTCCAAAATATCCTTTTTAATTTCCGAATAAAACTACACAATTTGAACTTGGAGCCCGATTTAATGGGCCACCGCGGCGCGCAACTATCGCGGTAGCTCACTGGAATTTGACGAATGGGAATTTGGCCCACTCCGTGTGTGCCACCATCGCGGTGTCTCCCTGGAAATTGACCATCGTTGTCTACACCCTCTCTGCAATGCGCCAAGGATAGGAATGACGGTATTTTATGACTAGGTCTTAAATTAACCATAACTCCTTCACCGAGTGTCCGTTTTGGACGAATCTTATGTTGACGGAAAACTTATTAGATCATCTATGTGATGAAAGTTGAAATATAAGTAATTCCATAGGAAAATAGTATAAATCATTCTAGAATCCAATGCTTGATACTTTAGGGACAAAAATTTAGCTAGGAAAACTTCGGGGCATTTTAAAAGGATATTGCTTCTTTGTTGTTGATGATATTGTTGGAACAAATATTGTTGTTTCTTTTTTTTTAATGTTTATGTCGTTATTGATGTTGTAACAAATAGAGAAACTGTTGGAACAAATAAAACCACCAGAAAGGCTGGTTTGATGTATTCAATCAGCTCCACATCTGTTACGACAGACTCCACATCTGATGCAACAGATGGATAATGTTCTTTTTGTGACATCAATTTTTCTCTGCTTCTTTGAAGATATAAGGAAGTGACAGTTGATCAACTTTCAATGGACTATCGCAAGAGGCTACAGTAAAGATGGGTTTGGAGAAATAAGCTGCTTGCAGATGGAACCACTTCATATGTGGGAGGTATGTATTACTGATAATGTTATTGTCAAAACACACACAGAGTGCACTGATTTTGTGAATGTTGTTTTTACTGATTAATCATAGATCGTTCAAACAAGATGTCTGCAATTTTACAGTTAAGTTTGGTAGGTTTGAACTGATAAGGCTGAGGGACCATGAATATGGTTCGGATACCCTGTTAAAATTTAATGTCGGTTGTTGCTCATGTTTATTTGTCAAGCATTGTGAAGGGATCTAGTTTTGGTTTCATTGTAAAGAGATTCAACAGCGATTGGACTAACTTTTAGGGTGGATTGGACCCTTATAGGGCCTTCGAAGCTTAGCACTACAACTAACAAGAACGGAAAGACAATATAGTTATTGCCCCAGCCAAAATTTATATAGTTGGGTTGCTCACTCGGGGTGATGATTATATGCCAGAAGGTGCGGTAGGAGAATGCCTTCAAGAGAAAATGGGTGGTTGATGGAAGAATATATTATCTGAGAGCTAATTGAAGAAGAGACATAGGGTAGAAAGTGACTTCTAATGATCTGGCCAATGGAATTATCTTAACAGATGCGAAAATCTGAATCAAGTGCAACTATGAAAGTGTATCTGGTAATGTAATTTCATCTATTGTGTCTCTGAAAGAAAACAAATGCAGATGGACACTTTACTAGGGATCTGCGTGGTCGGGATTATTACCTAGATAGAAAATAGAAAAAGACCAACAAAGAAGCCTCAAAGGCATCGAGGGTTGAAATGATGTACAACAAGTCTAGAAAACTTACCCCAACAGCAACTGCAGTTAAAATAAGAAATCTAAGCGAAGGCGGCAATTTCTGAATTTTAAATTTCATCCCATGCTTTATTGTTTATGTTTTCGATCAGGTCGACTGTCGTTGACCTGATCGGAATCACAAACGAGATTGAAAGGCAAATAGAGTATCATTTCTTCCTTAGCAATATGGTTATAATTGATTATGTTTTCTTGCCTTGATATGTTTTCAATCTAAGAATGCTAAGGCAAGAAAACACAATCAATTAATCCATATTGCTAAGGAAGTAATTATACTCTATTTTCCTTTCAATCTCATTTGTGGTTCCGATTAGGTCAACGGCAGTGGACCTGATCGAAAACACAAACAAGAAGGCATGGGATGAAATTCAAAATTCAGAAATTGCCGCCTTCGCTTAGTTTCCTTATTTTAACTGCAGTTGTTGTTTGCATGAATTTTCTAAACTTGCTGAACATCATTTCTAACCTCGATACCCATGAGGCTTCTTTGTTGGTCTTCTCCTATTTTCTACCTAGGTGATAACCCCGACCACGCGGCTCCCTAGCAAAGTGTCCATCTGCATTGATTTTCTTTCAGAGACACAACAGATGAAATTACATTACCGTATACACTTTTATATTTGCACTTGATTCAAATTTTGCATCTGTTAAGATAATTCCATCGGCCAATTTCATTAGAAGTTAATTTCTACCATATGTCTCTTCTTTAATTAGCTCTCAGATGATATAGTCTTCCATCAACCACCTATTTTCCCTCGAAAGCATTCTCCTATCGCACCTTCTGGCATATAATCATCACCTCGAGCGAGCAACCCAACCATATAAATTTTGGTCAGGCAATAACTATATTGGTTTTTCATTCTTGTTTGATGCAGTGCGAGGCTTCGAGGGCCCTCTAAGGGTACAATGCACACTTAAAGTTAAGTCCAATCGCTATTGGTTCTCTGCAGTGACGACAAATATTGATCCTTTCTCAAAACTTAACATGCAAAAACACGAGCAACAACCGTCAGTAATTCATAATAGAGTATCTGCACCATCTTCATGAGGTCCTCAGCCTTATCAATTTCGAACCCATCAAACTTAATGGTGCAATGCAGGATCTTGTTTGAATGATCAATGCCTAATCGGTTAAAACATGCATTCATAAAAATATTGTACACTGTGTGTGTTGTCCAGGCGACCTTATTAGTAATACATACTTAATTCCCATATACATGATAGTGGATCCATTTGCACGCATCTTATTCTTCCTAGTCCATCTATGGATTAAATTGAATAAATAGATGACTAGCTTGTTACAACAGATGACACATCTATTTATATTGTCAAACAATTGGAGACATCTATTACGACAGTTGATCAACCTGTTACATAAATCAAACAGATATATACATCTGTTGCAAAAGATTGCCAGTATGTTATAAGTTATCTATAAGAAAGAATATATTTTGCAACAGATTACCCATCTGTTAGATTTATTTTAAAGAAATTTTCTTTTCTTTTCAAGATACAATAATTTATAAATAGGTCCCTCCTTAAAAATATGGATGATCCAGATTCGTACAAGAATATTCATATCAAGTCTTTGCATGAACTTCAAAGGCAGCTTTATGAACTCCAAAGAGATTTGGATAACTTTGGAGCAAGGCTGCCGGATGAAAAATGTCTGATTTACAATAATAATAATAGTAGTAATAATAATTAGGTAATATTTTTTATTTTAGCGATTATTTTCCTCCTTTTGTATATCGGATCTACCCAAGGAATTCAAAAATCTATTAACATTCATTTCATTTTGTTTTCGACTTTGAATTTTTAATTCTTATTTAGTATTTAATAATAATCATTCTGTTTATTCCTTGTTCTCAACATGTCGACGGTTGGTGGTAGGGATTGAGCAGCAATTTGTCTCAATAGTTAGAAGTTAATCTACTACGATAGATCGATCATATGTTGCACCTGGCGGTTATTAATAAAAAAGGATTATTGTCGTTATTGAAAGGGTGAAAAGAAAAAGACATGACTTTTCGATTATTCAATATGAAAAATGTTTCGTAAATAAATAATAAGAAAATAAATGATAAACATAATTTATAACCACAATTTTAATAACTGATCGTGACTTTTCACCATTTTTGTTTTTGAATTTATTTTTTAAATTATTTATTATATAATAAAATGGTTATTATTTTATTAAGGAATTTGTAAAGGTGTTTTTTTCTTATTTATAAAATAAAAAAGTAAGCATATTTGGATTAATGATATGATTTAGTTTTTTTTTAAAAAAAAAAGTAGATTATATGATGCAACAATTAAATTATCTAAAGCAACAGGTTCACTATGGTTGCAACAGATGATGTATCTGTTGTCACAAATGATTTATTTGATGCAACCTATATCGAGTCGCAACTCAATAAAAGCAGTTCTTGGAAAGAACTAATTAATAATAATCCGAAAAGTCATGACTTATCACAATATTTCTTAATTTAATTAAGTCATTACTTTTCACATTAATCAAAAATGTAATTAATAAATTAGAGGTGAACAGTTAGATTACATGTTGCAATAGATATGTTATCTGATGAAACATATTTTATATGTGTTGCAACAAATAATATATCTGTTGTCGCAGATGTGTTATCTGATGCAACAGATATATAATATGTTGGCACAACTCAATAAAAACGGTTCTTCAAAAGAACTAATTAATAATAATTATCTGAAAAGTCATGACTTATATCACAATATTTATTTTCATAGTTTAATCAAAAATATAATTAATGTATGGCAGTGAATAGTCGCGCCTTTTTGCCTCTCATTCAAATTCAATCCTCTATAAATAGGTCCCTCCTTACTCAATCGTTCATTCAACTACACTCTATTTATTTATTGCATCTCGTCTTTCATATTACACTCTAGAAGATAAGATTATGGCTGATCTAGTGTGGGACGTTACTTTTTTGCAAGACGCCATGAATGAACTTCGAAATCAAGTTCGTGACCTGCAATGGGAACTGGAAAGAGTTAGAGCAAGAATGCTCCGCGAGATACACAGGCTGGGAAGGGCCTTGCTACTTCCGGTTTAAGATTGGCCGGCTGACAATGATGATAATGATGATGATGATAATAATAATAATAATAATAATTAGATTATTATTTTTCTTTTAGTCTATTATATTTATTTTTATTTGTTTTTGTTTAATAAATAAATTATGTTTGATATTTGACGTTTTAATCCATATTTAATTTTCATTCTATCTATTATCTTCTCAACAGACATGTCGACGATTCGACATAAAAAGGAATAATTTAGATCCAGTAGCAATAGCAAGATTTATCTGTTGGGATTGTGGCAGGGGTTGATGTGTTGTTTAAAACAGATTACTCATGTTGCAACAGATAAGAAGTTGATATAACAGATAAAGAATCTGTTTCAACAGATGACTAGTTTGTTTCTTTGCTTGGCTCTGAAATTTTAATTTGTACTCCCTCCGTCTCAAATTACCCATCCCAAATTGAGATGCCACATTGATTAAGGAAAATAATTAATAACATGTCTAGTTTACCATAACCCACTGATCAGTTGGTGGGACAGTAGATGTGTTTGAAATAACCATTGTTTTCTATTCAATCGAAATTCATAAGAGAAGAAAGCTTTTAAAGTCGGTCGGCGTTTAGTCCCCCTATTAAATGATGTTTTCATTTTAATATAATGTAAAGGGTAAAACATGAATTTTTTTTAATCTTTTCATGATTAATGAAAAACACAAGTCAAATAGGAAATCGAATTAGGAAATTTGGGACGGGTAATTGGACGTAAGGAATAATTTTGAATCTAGTAGCAACAGCAAGAGTTGAACACATATTGGTTATCTGTTGGGTTTGTGGCAGAGGTTGATTTGTGTCACACCCCCTTTTTCAAATCCGAAAAAGATTCATTTTAGGTTCGAAAGGATTTTATTATTAAGTGAAAAAAGATGAGGATTTGTTTTGAAAAGGTTTATTTACTTTAAAACTCAGTGTCGTCACTTGGCATAATTGGGTGTGCCAAGTCACCTTTGGGAATTCTTTTTCAAAACTATTTTTGACTCTATAACTAATCCGCGAACAGAGATTCTGGCTAAGAAATTCTGTTGACCGAGAGGAAGGTGTTAGGCACCCCTCGATCATCAGTAATATTTGACACTACAAATGCATAAACCACACAAAGCACGCGATAACAATCAATCATGCAAACAAACAAAACAATCCAAAATTTAGTGTCAAGTCCAATTATACAACCCAAAGTAAAAGAAATGTGAGAATAAAAATTTCTATTCTAACCTACCCTAATCCTAATTACGCTCCCAAGCTACCCGACGCCTCGGGCCTTCATCACGAACATCCTCCGAGTATAAAATACTTCAGGGTATTCCCCAGATAAAATAATACAAGTACTTTGGGGCATTCCCCGACCAAATGGATACATTTCAAATTCGTGCGATAAACTAAAAAAAAACATTGAACACCTTTCACATTCAAATTTTCACCAAAACAACACTTAATCCTAAACTTGCCTACCCGAACCTACATTGGCCTATCCATTTCAACATCCTAATTCCATCACTTTCTAATAGTATTCATGCGTATTTCAAATGAAGCAAATCGACAACAAAACCAAAATTAATCTACATTCAAAACTTCATCAAATTCTTAATGCCTCCCCCCCTCCCCCAAATTATTTTCTATCAATAGCACAGTTAAAACTAAACAAATCCATTCCTCATACCCTTAAAATCATATCAACAAACACATGATCATAACATCAATGACATCAACAAACATGAAACAATCAGAATAGACCAACACATAGTCATAGCCAATTCAAACAACCAAGATAAGGAAAAGGAAACGAGTTTAAGAAATAGACCTCAATAGAACTTATTGTTGTCGTTGGAAATAAAGAAGACCAAAATACCCGACCGGAGAACCTCAACAATGAAACCCAACTCGATATTCAAGAAATTGCTACCCGAACTTCTCACAATACCCAATCGAGACCAAACAGTAACCAATCTTCCAATAAAACTAGTACAAAACCCACGAAGAAACACAAAGCCAGCTAAAACGAAACACAGATTCAAACGGAATAGCGATAATAAACTAGATTTTGATCAAATTTAATAAAAGGGGAATCAATAGCATCGTTTCTCTGATAGATGCACCGGAACAGTAACTATGAATGATGACTGGGTGTTTTCTAATGATCCCATAGAAACAGTGACAAAAATGAACAACGACGAAAAGAAAAATGACAAAAACGGGATCGGTTTCTGTCTATATCTCATCCAGAAGCCAGAGGAAAGCAACGAGTTTCGACGAGTTTAAGATCGATCCAGCGAACGACGAACGAAGAAGATGATTCCAGTGAAGCTACTGCTGAAACAATAACACGAAACCCCCTTTTTTTGTTACCGGATTGGGATATATATGGATATGTGTATGTAAAAATGGAGTCGAATGAAGTTTTCAGGGGTCTCTATGTGTGTGTGCAATTTTTATGCTGAAGATAAGAAGAACAAGGGATGAATATGGTGAATGATGAAGAAAACTTTCCTTTTTCTTTGATCTATATATGTGTGTATAGATGGTTCTTTTTCAAAATGGAAAAACGGTCCTTTTGTCCCCCTCCTCGAAGTTTCCTAGTGGGGTCCCTTTCTAATGTTTATCCTTTTTTGCCTTTGTGGACAAGAAATATGAGGGGGAGAGGGTCACGTGGGTATGGGGTGTTGGGGGTAGGGGTATAGGTAATGTGTCTTCTTTTAATTGAAAGGGTTGTTAGGATGTTAAAAAGAATAAAAGTTAGTTAGGGATTTTGTTGAGTTATTTTTTTTGTATTTTTGAGGGATGTAATTACATGGGTGAGGGTACACGGTAGGATAAGGTAAAAAATGGGTAAAACGATATTAGGGAGGGATCAAATTACGTGTCTACAATTTGAATTATTTCAAACAGATTAATCATTCGTTACAACAGATAATTAGCTTGGTGCAACAGATAAATTTCCTCATACAACAGATAATATGTCTGATACAATAGATAATACGTCTGATGCAACAGATAAATAGTCTGATACAACAGATAAATCTTCTGATGCAACAGATTGCTCATCTGATGCACCAGATGATTGATCTATTTAAATTGTGGACACTTGTGCTGGATTCATGATCGGGGTTCTATCCATTGTTGGAAAAACATAAGTGTACCGATGAAGTAATGTCAAAGTGAAAAGTGATGAAGTAAATAAAATTTTACCTAAGAAATTGGTCAAATCGCAGCAGTAGCGCTGTACCAACAAATACAACAACAACAAATGGTCGACAAGAAGAAGATGAAGATGATAATGAAGTAGAAGATGATGATAATGAAGCAGAAGATGATGAATAAAGCAGCAAAACAGAAACAATGAACAACAAAAATCGCTAAAAGAGAGAAAACAATAATGGATGACAAGAGAGAGAAAGACGCCTTTTTCCCTCCGTTTTTCGTTATTTTAGGTATACATTAGGATCAAAGTGTAAATTTAAAAACTTGTGGGTTATTTTAAAACTTTTCCAACTTTCTTAATCCATAATAAAGTAATTGTCACCTCCAACTAATAATTAAGACTTGTGTCACAAAATGACAAAAATAACAAACTCATAACAAAAATAACAGCCTACACACCTCACCACCCCTACCCACATACCCCATACCCACCCCACCCTACAAGTCACATTTTATTCCTTCCCATAACAAACTCATAACGGGTTATGGGGAAAGGTATACGTATACACCTCTATATATAGACACAATAAGCACATAGAGAAGGGGGGACTCTATTTTCTTTTCTTCTCAACAAAACACTCACACACTACATCTCTTAAGACACTAACACATGCAAACCCCCATTATTATTAACTAACCTCACAATAAAAATAGGGAGCCACCTCTATTTTTCCAGAACAAATAAATCACAACTCACAGTGAACACACACACAAAACTTTAATATATACACACAAAAAAATGGTGAACGGGGTAAAGGGGACACACCATGGGACGGATAGAGGAGATATAGAACAAAATGGTGAGAAAATAAGAAGAAAAGGGGGAAAAGGGAGTGAGAACAGAGAAGGGGGAGTGTTTCACCATCGGCTCAGATTTTTCAGTGAACTGTCACCGAAAACATATTTCCTGGCCGTTTCTCACTGAGGAAGACTGACCAACAAGCCACCGACTCCACTTTCCGACTAGAATACCACCAGCCCAACCCCATAATCCAACCAAAGCAACCAAGTTTTATCCATTTCAGTCCGATTTTGGCGAAGTATGTCGAAAATGGTTGAAACAGTAATGGGGTGTGCGAATTCGGGTACGGGTTTCTCGTTACTCCTAGATTTTGATTTGGGTTGGCGAAAATAGAACAAACAGATTACACTGAATCTGGATTTATACATTTTTTTGAGGTTAGGTCTGAGATTTTAATCGCGGTTCTAGTCGAAAGGAGAAATTACACATAAAAGTTTGAATTTAAGGTCCATTTCTCCTCTCATTCTTTATTTTATCTTGAATTTTATCATTGTTGTAGGTGTGAATGACATGCGCATTTAGCATGTTTGAATCTTGTTGTTTTTTGGTTGATGTTGAATTTGGATTTGAAAAATTGAATTGATAGTCAAAGAATTAGTTAATTATTTTGAGAAAGAAATTGGGAGGCGAAACTTGAAAATTGATAAAAGTGACTATTGTTGTGCTTTGATTCATCAATTGTTGTTGGAGTTGAAATGGATGTTAATTTTATCAAACTCGATAGTATGATGTTTTAGGTCAAAAATGTATAGGAAAATCTTAGGTTTTGGGGTAGGCAACTCGTAGGATTCTATATCACCAAACGTGTAAATGTCTGCGTTGAATGATTTCTCTACTTTTATCGTATTTCATCAAATGTATTCATTCTCCGGAGAATGCCCCGAGGTTACATGTATATATTCTTTGGGAAATGCCCCGCAATATTTTTTCCCGAAAGACCGATCGTGATCAAAACCCGAGGCATCGGGTAAAGCATAATTTAGGATAATTAGAATAATCTAGATTTTCT
This sequence comes from Capsicum annuum, assembly GCF_002878395.1. Lineage (NCBI taxonomy): Eukaryota > Viridiplantae > Streptophyta > Magnoliopsida > Solanales > Solanaceae > Capsicum > Capsicum annuum. Next base: position 11,205,005 of record NC_061117.1, read on the forward strand.
TTTCCATATTTTTATTTTGGTATGTACTAAATTGGACTATACACTATTTTTTGGAATTTTTTAGTGTTTGGTTATTTATTTTTCGTTTTTATGTGTTGGTTGGTTTATACATTCAAAATGTCATGCTAGTCGATATACTCCACGAAACGATCATGGTCAAATTACGAGACCAAGGGGTGCCTAACACCTTCTCCTCCTTCAATAGAATTCCTTAACTGGAATCTTTGTTCATGAATCAGTTTTAAAGAGTCAACATTATTTTAAAAAAGGATCTCCAAAGGTGACTTGTCATACCAGATTTACGCCAAGTGGCGACTCTGAGTTTAAATATAAAAGAACTCTTTTCAAAATAAATTTTATCTTTTGTCACTTAGTAATAAAAACTCTTTTCAAACTTAAAAATAAGCTTTTTGGTTAAACAAACTGGGGCATGACAGCTCTAGCGACTCTGCTAGGGACTTTTAGAATTCGAGCTTTAATTTTTGAGTTGTATCGACTTAGTTTGACACTATGGGTGTATAAATGTTGTTTGCATTATTGTTTGTGCTATTATTTTATCATTGTTGAGTGCCTACGTGCTACGTGTTTACAGTTTTTCTCTTATGTGTTACTGCTTTATTCTGACATCATATGCATTACCCTGAGTTATTCTTTCGCAACAAGTCCTATTGTACACGTGTGTACACGAACTCTAGTTAAATGACCCTTATTTTAGGAGAGGCTTCTGTTGGGTGTATGGAGTAGGTGGAAATTTTTGACAACCACTATCGATCATATGCTCCCCCGAATAGCCTTGTTAGTGGACCCTAACTTAGGTCAGTCGATAGGTCATGCTTATCTGCATCATATTGAGACCTAGTGTCACCCACTTGGAAAAGAATCTCTACATGCTAATTGTTGAAACTTTGATGGTAACATGATTAGTTGACGAACTGATTTGCGGGAAAACATGTGCTAGAATTATAGAAAGGGGTGTAGGCAAGGAAAAAAATCAGAAAAAGGAGATAAAAAGAAAAGAGAGTCAAAATAAAAAAAGAATTTCATAGTTTTTGGAGTTCTTTATGGCTTTTGTTTGTCACAATTTAAAAAATTCAAAAAGATATATTAAAAGCACTCATTTGAAAAAAACAGAAATGAAAAAAAATTAAAAAGATCTCCCTTTGTTCCTTTAGAAAACATCTATAATTCAAAATTTTCAAAAAGTTTAATAGGACTTTTTTATAAAAGAAAATTCCAAAAAAATGGTAGAAGTTGTGTACATTTCATATAACTAAAATACCAAAAGATTTTTCTTTCATAGTTATTGGAGTCATTTTTATGTGAAGTGTCAAATTGAAAACTTGAGAAAGATTTTATTCGTCTGTCTCGATAGTATCTCTCAAGTCATGGTTTAGTCTGTTTGTTATTATTTAATTATTCAATCTGGACGAACTACGTACACCGGATTCTCCTCTCTCGGGAGTGAGATATGTAGGCAGACCTTTGTGGGTTCGGTGATCTAATTTAAAAAAAATTAAAAAAATTCTTCACTCTTCATTTAGAGTAGGTGTTTAATGTTGGGATGAAATTAAAAATTGAAAATCTAAAAAAGATTTTTTTCAGTATCTTTTGAAAATAATGATAAAAGAAAGAAAAACAAAAAAAATTTCTCTTCATTTTAAATTAGATGTATGCACGTGTTGCTTCATCTGAAAAATAAGAAAAAATATTCTTTGCGAATTAGGTTTCATTTTTGCATGAATTTCAAAATCAAAAAGACTGTGTAAATATCGTTTGAAAAAAAAAAGAAAGAAGAATTCATTTGGTAATAGATTAGTTAATCCATGCATATTTCCATATGAAAAATATAAAAGATTTTCTCTTGATAATCACAGGTTTCATTTTGAATAAGGGATTTAAACCTGAAAAATCTAAAAAGATTTTCATCAATTCTTTTTACAATTTGTTCTTTTCTTTTCTTCTAGAGTTTCAGGAAAAAAAGAGTTTGATTTTCCATTTTTAGTCAAACTACACGAACTATGAACACCTGATTCTCCTCTCTCGAGAGTGAGATACATAAGCGCCCTTTTGGGGTTCGATCATCTTTTCAAAAATAAAAAAGACAAAAAGAGGTTTTGAGAAAGTGTTGAACTCTAACGCGTTTGTTATCTCCTGTTCAGTTTGTTTAAGGTGGTTGGTTTGTGGCATTCTGGCTTGTCCTCCACATCACACCAAATTCAAGAAAGGGTTAATTGTATCTAACAAGGATATAGTGAGTGATATCATGGATCAAACAAAAAGTAAAATATGAGAGTTTAAAGCAAGAGATTAGAATACTAAGGCAACAAATAACGAAAATGCACCGAGCTTAGGTCAGTGGGTTGCCTCCTCCTCCATTTCCCACTATTGATACTACAAATACCTTAAGTTTTCACCAAAATCACAAAGTCAGTTTTCTACTGTTATTGATGTACCACAACATGCCTCAAAATTTATTCCACGTCAACTACATCCCAATACTTCTACCACTCTTTCTCTATTTGCTCAGCATAATCCTACTACATTCACAATAACACATGTCGTCTATGATTTTGTTGCTCAATCCTCTACTGAGGCTTCCACTTTGTCTATCAATCCAACAGTTGTGCTTCCCCAATCTGCTAGTGGACCCATGTTCAATACTCTTTAAGATCATTGTTATACTTTTGAGCCCACATTAATGTTAATTGGACCACCAAAATTTTTTAACAAGAAACCTAGCGTGTCAGAAGAGCCAGAAAAAATGGTTGGAAAAATGAAGAGCACAAAAAATGTTATGAAAAGTTTTCTAGTAAATAAGATGTTTCATATAAAGACTGAGTCATGTATTCAAGTGTTAACCTTCTTCCAAGCCTTGAGATATCAAAATTTGAGGAGCAAGATGGGCATGAGGAATCCGTGAAACATTTGGGACAATATTAAAATCAATTAAGAGAAACTGGAGGGAGAAAGGATAAGGAAGATGCAGTTGCTATTGTAATTAGACAATGGGCATGCCCAATAAGACCAAATCATCGTTATCCTCAATCTCAAGCCCAAGTTCATACTAAAAATCTATATAATCGTTTCCAAAATCCATCACACTTCATTTCCCCACTTGCATATCCAGTATATAGCGCACAACTATATGGCCAACCTATTTCTTACTCACAATGGCGCACACCAGCTTCTCAGAGTCATCCTCTAACTCCAAAAACATATCAAAGCATTTTTAGGCCCAATGTCTGATCTAGGTCAAACAATTAAAAGAGCCAAATCTTAGGGATAGTTTCATACCAATTGGAGAATCATATGCTAGTCTATTCCAGAGATTAGTACAATGGGGCATGATCATTCCTCTCTTTGGGTACACTCCTGATACATATTCAAAAAAATTTAATCCCAATATACGATGTCCATATCATTCTAATGTTCAGGGTCACAATAGTGAGGATTTTCGTGCTTTGAAAAGAGAAATAGAAAAAATTAATCAAGATAAATCGATGATAGTGTAGAACATCAACAGTAGTGAAAGAACTAGTCATGTTGATGGGCAAATTAGTGGCTAAGATGTCAAGCTCAGCAACTAAAAAGTCACCCTCTTCTTACCAGGAAGGATTGCTGGTAGTTTATTTTATTTTCCTTTCTATTTTCCAAATTATCTTAGGGTAGTAGTTCAGAATTTATGTTGTTTTGTTTCTCTGTCGTCTTTGTTTAAGTCCTTCTATTTTTCGTTTTATTGAAATGTGGTGTCCCTTGTTGTTTTATCTTATTTTAAGTTGTTGGTTTGTCTTCTTTACACAATACATTATTTGTTGATTCTAGTGTTATGATATGCCTGTGGAATTTTAAACCAAGTCTTAAAATCCAGTTTAACCATGAAACATTGAATCAGAGGGCTAAAGTTAGAAAAAGGGCATCTGAGAAATTAGTACAGTGTTGAGATATTTGGTGACCATGTTAAAGTCTTCTTTCAAAATTAAAGCAATTATTTTGAGAATCACAAGAATAACTTGGTCATCAATTAAAAAGCATATCTCAAGTAGGTCAAATAAAAGATGCGTGATCCCTATATCAAGAGAAACAATAAAATAATCAACTTCATGAAAGCATGGGTCATTCGATGTAAGGGATTTAAAACAAAGGTGGAGTTGTATGTTTGACAAGTGTAGAAGAAGAAGTGGCACACATGCTCAGTTAAAGTTAGTGTTGTTAAAGTGTCAGAAATGATCTCCATCTTTCACTTCATATTGCATGATGTGTACTTACATTTTCAAGGATTGATATAAAGAAGGTATTTCATTCTGCTATCCAAATGTTGTGTCATCCTTTGTTTACCCCTTTTGAGTTTTTATTCTATTTTCTTCCATTCCCCTCTTTTGTAATTAAGATAGGGTCAGTAAAGCTCAAAAGAAAAGTATTGAGCAAAAGAGTGGACTCGGAAAACAAAGAAGAGAAAAATGTGTCAAAAAAAAGAAAAAAGAAGAGTGTCAAGAAAAATTGAGTCAGGAAAAGTTCCAAAGAGAAAAAGAGTCAATAAAAGAAAAAAAAGAAAAGTAATTAGAATCAAGAAAAAGAACAAGTTGTCAGAACTACATGTGATCTGATTCTCCTCTCCCGGGAGTGAGATACGTAGGCAGCCCTGCTCTGGGCTTGATCCAACCAAATGAATAATTTAGAATTACCCAACCAACAGAAACTGGGGGAGGAGTTAATCTTCGTTGTTTGAGTTGATTCCAGAAGTTGTAAGTCTCACCCTATTTCAAGTGTCATTTGGGCCTTATGTCATCCTTTCTTTCTAACCATATCCATAAGTCTAGTTATGACCAAAAAAAGATCTTCAGATCAATCCTTGAGAATATTAAGAATAAGCATGCAATGGAAATATTGATGTATTTGCGTACTATTTGTCTTTCTCAGCATAAGAAATTAGGAGAGAAATAAAAATAAGAGATTCTTATTGGTGAAAATCCTCACGGGAACCGTAAGATGATTGTGAGTTGAAAGATATAAAAATGAGAAAGTCTCATAAAGTCTTATGGGTGAAAAGTATCATAAACATCGCAACACTATGGTGAGCTGAGACAAATAAAAATAACAGATTCTCATTGGTGAAAACCCTCATGGACACCATAACGCAATGGTGAGCTGAGGAAAATAAAATGAGAGGCTTGCTGGCAAAAACCTTTCAAGACGTCACTAGCCGAATAAGGTCTTTAAATGCAATTAGCCCAAGGAAGCAACTTAGTTTCAAGGTCATTAACTCAACAATATTTGGTAGAAACTTTGGATGGAAATATCAAACAACTTGATTCAAAATGCATGGCAAAATTATTAGAATTGATTGTCATTTAAAGATAAAGTTTTCTTTACTTTATTTTCAAAAAGGGACAAACATCGTATTCTTTTTCTTCTCTATATTTCTATTTTTTTCCCTTTGAGTCTGTCAATCGAATAGAAAATTATTTTTCTCATGTCTTTGATTCAAGTCCATGTCAAAACAAGTGAGAAAGGATTTCAAAACTAGCTACCACTTCTTCAATTGCACCAAGCAAGACAAAAGGCCAGCACATGAAAGAAGCATGATTGTAAGTCAAAACAAGACAAGCAGAAAGTTCTATCAAAAAAAATTTTGGGAATTTGTGGAAATACCAAGGTTCGAAGGATTCATCTAAGAGACATAGTGAAATGGAGATATTGTGTATGTTTCAGAGTCACTTTTAATGATCTGAATTTTGATCAATTGTGCAATAAGACAATGACATAGGTTAATAGTTGGAGGCAAGATTGATTGTAATAAGTGCAAGGGTGATCGCCTCAAAAGCTAAAGCCACAAACCAGCAACCATGTTTTTAAACCTCACTAGTTTTCTTTGTATGAAACAGGAATACTTGCTACCTTCAAATCAAAGGTTTCAAAGAGCAAATATCTAGAGGTGCAATTCCTAGTTTCTGCAAAAGCAAAAGACGGTGTTGTTGTACAGGTTTGGTAATCACAATTATGGTAAAAATCATCATCTTGTACCTCTGAAAGACACACTCTCTAATTTAGGTATTCCATGTCTCATGGCTAGGATGGACACTTTCTAATTTGAGTTGTTAATCCAAAAAGATGCACTTTAGTAAGAATTTTTCACTTCTACTCTTAAGAGATGGACTTGTTGGTCTTGGTCATTCAGATTTATCCTTAAAAGATGCATTTATTGATCAGAATTTTGATTCATCTTTGCATTATGCATTGTTGCAAGTAGTTGTGATCGGTTTTGACACCCATAAAAGCTTTTGATGATAAACTGGGGATAAAAGGAAATTTAATTCTTGTTATGTGGAACTTCACTTCAGGACCCTCCTGAAAAATGGAATTTTATTTTTCAAAAAATGGAATATTTTTCTATCATAATCTCTTTTTGGGATAATTTTTATCTAGTTTTAACTTTGATTCAGGAACCCACCTGGAAAATAGGGAGTGAAAATTGCAAGTCATAATAGAAAGTCAGGAGCCCGACTGAAGAACATGGTGATGAAATTGAAAGTCAGGAGCCCTCCTGAAGAACAGGGTGATAAAATTGCAAGTCTTGAGCCCGCCTGGAAAATAGGGTGATGAAATTAAAAGTTAGGAGCCCGACTGAAGAACGGGGTGATGAAACTGCAAGTCAAGAGACCACTTGAAGAAAACGGTGATGAAATTAAAAGTCAGGAGTCTGCCTGAAAAATAGAATGATGAAATTGAAAGTTAGGAGCCCACCTGGAGAACAGAGGGATAAAATGGCAAGTCAGGAGCCCACCTGGAGAACAGGGGGATGAAATTGAAAGTCAGGAGCCCACCTGAAAAACAAGGTGATGAAATTGCAAGTCAAGAACACGCTTGAAAAATAAGGTGAAGAAATTAAAAGTCAGGAGCCCGCCTAAAGAATAGGGTGGTGAAATTGCAATTCAGGAACCCACCTGACGAACAGGATGATAAAATTAAAAGTTAAAAGCCTATCTGAAGAACTGGGTGATAAAACAGCAAGTCAGGAGCCCGCCTGAAGAACATGGTGATGAAATTAAAAGTCAAGAGCCCGCATAAAGAACAGGGTGAGGAAATTAAAAGTCGAGAGCCTACCTAGAATACAAAGTGATGATATTGAAAGTCAGAAGCCCTCCTGGAGAACAGGGTGATAAAATTAAAAGTTAGGAGCCTGCCTGAAGAACAGAGTGATAAAAATTGAAAGTCATGAGCCCACCTGAAAAACAGGGTGAGGAAATTGAAAGTCGAGAGCCTACCTAGAATACAGAGTGATGATATTGAAAGTCAGGAGCCCTACTGGAGAACAAGGTGATGAAATTGAAAGTTAGGAGCCTGCCTGAAGAACAGAGTGATAAAAATTGAAAGTCATGAGCCCACCTGAAAAATAGGGTGATAAAATTAAAAGTCGGGAGTCCGCCAGAAAAATAAGGTGATGAAAGAACAAGTCAGGAGCCCTCTTGGAGAATAGGGTGATGAAATTATAAGTCAGGAGCCCGCCTGAAGAACAGGATAGTAAAATTAAAAGTTAAAAGTCTGCCTAAAGAACAGGGTGATGAAATTAAAAGTCAGGAGACCGCTTGGAGAACCGGTGATGAAATTGTAAGTCAGGAGCCCGCTTGGAGAACGGGGTGATGAAATTGTAAGTCAGGAGCCCTCCTGGAGAATGAGGTGATGAAATTGTAAGTCAGGAGCCTGCTTGGAGAACGGGATGATGCAATTGTAAGTCAGGAGCCCGCATGGAGAACAGGGTGATGAATTTGAAAGTCAGGAGCCCGCCTGAAAAATAGGATAATGAAACTATAAGTCAGGAGCCCACCTGAAAAATAGGATGATAAAATTGAAAGTCAGGAACCCACCTGAAGAACAAAGTGATGAAACTGGTAGTCAGGAACCCGTCTGGAGAATAAGGTGATAAAATTAAAAGTCGGGGGCTAGCCTGAAGAACAGGGTGATGAAATTGAAAGTCAGGAGACCGCATGAAGAACACGTTGATGAAATTTAAAGTCAGGAGTCCTCCTAAACAACAAGGTGATGAAATTGCAAGTCAGGAAACCCATCTGGAGAACGGGGTAAAGAAATTGAAACCCAAGCAACGAGGTGAATAAATTGTAAGTCAGGAGCCCGTCTGAAGAATAGGGTAAAGGTTTTCAAATTTAGGTTCAAATTTAGAAGTACCACCGACAATATGGTCAATTTTTTAGTTCATATCCAACATCAAATTTTGTATGGAGAAAGAATCTATTCTCAAGTTCAACCCAAAGAAGATCGGATCTTTTGTCAATTTTGAAAGTATTAGAAACCCAAGACAAGAACCAAGAGGTGCTGCATAGATAGAACTTTTGTAATTTTATTTATCTTTTTAAATTGTATTTTTATTTTTGATGTAATGACAGAGCCGCATACCGAAACCTCGACAGGACCTCATTCAAGTCCCCAACTCGATATAGTCGCTCTTCTTCCAACCCTTTAAGATACCTGTAACTTGATTCCCTCATAACTAGGGTAGGTAGGATGTCCTAAATCAAGACTCGGTGGTACTCTGTCCTTATTTGTCTCCCTTTTAAATAATAATTGGGTCAAAATTTTGTATCGTTATCTACTACTTTGTCTGTAAATACTTTGTGTTTACAGCCAAAGACGAGCATGATGTAGACACCTAATTTTGTCCTTCCCGAATGCCGAATTTACCCCATTTACCCTATTTTACCATACTCACCCTTTTAGTTGATAATTTTCTACAAAATGATAAAAATAAAAAACTCATAACAAAAATAACAACCTATCCACCCCTACCCACAAAGCCTATACCCACCCACCCTACAAGTCACGTTTTATTCCTTCCCATAACAAACTCACAACGGATTAGGGGAAAGGCATGCATATACACCTCCATATATAGACACAATACGCACATAGAGAAAGAAGGACTTCACTTATTTTTCTTCTCCACAGAACACACATACATACTACATCTCTCAGTACACTAACACATGCAAATCTCCATTATTATTCACTAACCTCACAATCAAAACAGAGAGCCACCTTCATTTTTCCAGATACACATAACTCACAACTCACAATGGAAGTACACATAACACATCCATATATACATACAAATAAATGGTGAACAGGGTGAAAGGGACACACCATGGGACGGAAAGAGGAGACATAGAACAAAATGGTGAGAAAATAGAAAGAAAAGAGGGAAAACATGAGTGAGAACAGAAAGGGAGGAGTGTTTCATTGCCAACATAGATTTTTTGGTGAAGTATCACCGAAAAACATATTTCATGCTTGTTTTCTCATCGGGGAAGACTGACCAACACGCTACCATCTTTAGTTTTCGACCAAAACACCACTAGCCTGACCCCATAATTTGACCAAATCGACCAAGTTTGATTTATTTAAGTCCAATTCCAAAGAAATCTACTAGAAAATGATTGACACAGTAATGGGGTGTGCAAATTCGGGTACGACTCTCTCGTTAATTCGCGATTTTGGTTTGGGTTGGCAAAAATAGAACAAAAAAGGTTGGATCGAATTTGAATTTATATATTTTTTTGAGGTTTGGTCTGAGATTTTGAACGTGGTTCTTTTCGGAAGGATAAATTACACTTGAAAGTTTGAATTCAAGGTCTATTTCTCCTCTCATTTTTTATTTTATCTTAAATTTTATCGTTGATGTGGGTGTGAATGACTTGCGTGTTTAGCATGCTTGAATCTTTGTTGTGTGTTGGTTGATGTTGTATTTGGATTTGAAAAATATATTGAATTGATAGTCGAAGAATTAGTTAATTATTTTGAGAATGAAATTGGGAGGTGGGACTTGAAAATCGATAAAAGTGAATATTGTTGTGCTTTGATTCATCAATTGTTGTTGAATTTGATATGGATGTTAATTTTGTCGAACTCGATAGAATCATGTTTTAGGTCGAAAATGGACAGACAAATCTTAGGTTTTGGGGTAGACAACTCGTAGGATTCTATATCATCGAATGTGTAAATGTCTATGTTGAGTGATTTTTCTACTTTTATCGCATTTCATCAAATATATTCATTCACGGGGAATGTCCCGAGGTCACATGTATATATTCTTTGAGGAATGCCTTGCGATATTTTGTGCCTGAAAAATCGATCGTGATCAAGGCTCGAGACATCGGGTAAAGCATAGTTTAGGATAGTTAGAATAGTCTAGATTTTCTTTTCAGCATTTTTATTTTGGTATGTATTAAATTGAACTGGATATTATTTTTTGAACTTTTTGAATGTTTGGTTGTTTGTTTTCGTGTTTATGTATTTGTTGGTTTATACATTCATTGTGTCATGCTAGCCGATATACTCCACAAAGCAACCATAGTCGAACCACGGACCGGGGATGCCTAACACCCTCCCCTCGATCAATAAAATTTCTCAATCGGAATCTCTGTTCATGGGCTAGTTTTAAAGAGTCAAAATCATTTTGTAAAAAGTTTTTTCAAAGATGACTTGGCACACCAGATTGATGCCAAGTGGCGACTCTGAGTTTAAATATAAAATAATCTTTTTCGAAACAAACTTTATCTTTTGCCACTTAGTAATAAAAACTCTTTTCAAACTTAAAAATAATTTTTTGGTAAAAAAAGAGGTGTGACATTAATTACACAAAATCCCTTCCCTTGTATTTTTTCTCTCTCTTCCGTCTTATACATCCCAAACATTCGAGTTTTGCTCTAACTTTGTGCTCTTTATTATCCACCTAAAATCAAGCTTACGTGATTTTGGGAGTTTCAAATCTTTTTCAGTTATCAAGCATCAACTGAACAAGTAATTAACTTCATCACTTTCTTCATTTAATTTTGAGGATATTTTTTCAACTTTACCAAATCAAAATTATTTCGATTTTTTATTTGTTGCATGTATGTAGTTCTCAAATTCTCCCCGCCCTTCCCCCGCCCCACACCTACTAGACTAAACTCCTTGTGATACACAATACATTGACATACCGGCTTTGCTTCGGATGCTGATAAGGTAACATAAAAAAAAATTAAGTTCGGAAACCAGTCTCAGCCTTGACTTTCTCTTCAAATTTATACATCCATTAATTCAAAATTCCTCTTCCAATTTTGCCTTCTCTTTCCGTACATAAGCTTTATTGGTTTTATGGTCACATTATACTTTAGATATTTATATTATACATTAGAAAGTTTACATTAGATATTACTTTTATACGTCGTTGGTTTTATCATCACATTATACTTTAGATATTTACATTATACATTAGAAAGGAATATTTTTTATAATACTATGTTTACTTCAGTAAATGATTTCTTATATGTTAATACTTTTTTATAATACTTTACGCTGATATATTTTGATATACATTGGGTATACTATACTTTACAATTGTAACCTTATACAATAGGATTATAATACGTTTTAAATCGACTGTGTTAACCTCATACATTTATGGTCACATTTTACTTTAGATACATTATATATTAGAAAGTTTACATTAGATATTAGTCTTCATGACATTCTTATAATATGTATAAGGTTACATTATACATTTAGAAAGCTTGTATTTTACATTAGTTTTCATGATAACATTATACATATATATACTATGTATAAGGTGCACACATACATGTGAAACTATTGTATAAGGTTATCTTTTTAATTTTTGGTAGTCTGCTGATATGTTTTACCCTTTTTTGTTTGTTTGTTTGTTTGTTTTTCGTTGTAAGTTATTTTTTTGTGATAGTTGTGATACTTTGCAATTATATCTCAGGGCATGAATTAATATCGTATTGTCAAAGTCCCGGCCCACCCTGTTGCATATTGATAGCTCATGTAATCGAAAATTTGGAGAAGAATTATTTTGGGAAAGAAATTATTGGGGCATTTAGAAATATAATCTTTGGTGTTTTCAATTTGAGTTACGGTTACTATTTTTAATTCTTCACAAAATCTGTGCATTAATTACTGTTGTTAATTAAGTTAGAGAATAATGATGTCTGATTGTATTTTCTTAATTTTAGGCAAAATGATTTACCTCAAATATTGCACTAATATATAAAGTATAGCGACATATATTTGTATTTTTCAAATTTGGAAGAAAAAAAACTGAATATAGAATTTTATGTAATTACTTTCATTTAAGATGAAATTTATGTTGTTTATACTTAAAATAAAGAAATTTGGTTCTAAAAATATGAACGGTGTCATAAAGTATTCTCTCGCACTTTTTTCTTGCACTAATGCTAATACTAATGGCAATAGAGTTGACTTGTTTACACAAGTTGATAAACATCAAGAGAAACAATTAATAATTTGCTCCTAATCTCCACGTATTGGAGCAAATCCCTAGGAACATCCATTATTTGTGCATTAATTGATCCTAATCTATAATTGTTAGTGCTTGTATTTTAAACATTGAAGCTACAGGTCAAAGAAGTAAGTACTTTTTATATATAGCTCCATTTCAATTCATGTGGTTTAATTCAAAATACGATGGTTAAATTAATTAAATTTTTGTATAAATTTTTAATTTTTAAATTACCATGGTTAAATCAAGATGGAATGTACTCCAACAAGAAATCTATAGCTAATTGTATTGGTTAAAAGTTCCATATTATGGACGAGGTATTAATTTTTATTTTTATTTTTTAACATTTTCTTAGAAAATCCTTTCTTTATGAGCTAAATTTTGAGTCGAATTGAGTGGAAGTCATGAGGGAACATAGCGTATACTGCTCTGCCATAGTCATGTGTGTGCACTCTTCTATAGTCATGAATCTATTTATAATCGCAATTGTTGTGATGCTCAATTTGAGATGTTCTTGATGAATTTAAAGGATGTAGTTCAGTGGATGTGATTTGTTTCCCTCTTAATCAGAGATCTCGATTTCACAACATCCGTTGTAATAAGAAGTGCTATCCTAAAATAAGCTCTATCCCTCATTAATTCAAATTAGTTGAACTTCAATATAAATATCGAACACTAAAATAAAAATCAAAAATAATAAATCGATAAAATTCTACATGATGTCGTGACTTGTGACACTGACCGATGTGCATGTACTTTATCATATATCTATTGACTTGATGTAAATAACGAGTGTGAGTAGGTTTTATCATCATGCCATCTACTCAACCCTTTAGTCACTATCTAGCTTTGAATTTGATACCATAGTATATATGCGGAGAGAGATTTTAAAAATTTATTGTTTTAAATGTGTTATTTTGAGCTAGGATTTTTCGAAAATAACCTTTCTATCTCACCTCTGTGATAGAGATATAATTGTGCACACTCTATCCTCTTCAAATTTCAGTTTGTGAAATTATATTAAATTTATTGTTATTGTCATCATCATGCTAAATGTGTTATAAAGTTATGTCATTAAAGACGTAAAATAAAAAGAACAAAATTCAATTGCTTTTAAAAGAGACAAAATTAATCTTTCTTTTTAGAATTGGACTAGTGTCATGTTAGATGAAGAGAGGGTATACATAAAATTTGCCATTAGGAATACAGCTTTATTCAGCATGAGATTCTCATTGATACACTAAAAAGTAGGGGTGTTAATGAGTCGGTTTGGGTCGGTTATTGGTCAAAATCATAACTAAACTAACGTAGTCGGTTTTTAAATTTCTAAAACCAAAATAAACCAACACAAGAAAATAACCGTCAGTTTGGTTCTTTTCAGTTTAGTTCGGTTCGGTTCGATTTTTCGGTTTATAACTTTAGTTAATGATAAAAGTTGAAATTTTTCTTTAAAAAATCCAATACAACACATGAAATGTCAACCGAGCGTTGTTCCTCAACCTTGAAACCAAGATGTCAATTTAATGTTATACTTAGGTAAAACCATGAACAACACCATATGATGCTTCAACAAAAGTATTTAGAAACTACATATAAGAGAATGATATGATAAACCCCCCCATAGGTAAACATATAAATTTTTTGTTCAATGGGGACAAAAAGAAAGGTCGAAACTAGTGATTATCTATGGTCTAATAAAATTCACCTATAAAATCCGATAGACAACAAGATAATTTTCACAATTAGTATCATTTGTCATTCAAAGTGCGAAAATCATATAGAATCTCACAACGTACCGTCAATTAGATGGAGATATATGACTAAAAGCGATATGACTAAAGTTAAATTCATGATTAAAATTTAAAATATAAAAAATATTTATATTTTATTTATGAATAATATATAAATAATTTATATATGCATATGTATGTGTGTATACATATATATACATTCATACATACACACATACATACATATACGTACATATATATATATATTATTTTTATCGGTTTGGTTTGGTTATTTTGTGGGTTATTTTAGAGTAAAACCAAAACCAAACCACATAAGTATCGATTTTAAAAATTTAAAACCAAATCAAACCATACCTAACCAAATATCGATTTTTTTAATCGGTTTGGTTTGGTTCGCGGTTAGGTTTGGTTTTTAACCAAACCATGAACACTGCTCATCAAAAAGTAATTCACAGCAGGCATAAAGTTGTTCTCCCTAAGTAGTGGTCCTTTAAAAAAGAGAAAATGGTCAAAAGACCGTCCAAGCTTTACCTCAAATCTCAACTACAGACTTAATCTTCACGGAAGTCCTATCACCCCTCTGATCTATTTTTCATGTATTCATTAACTCCCCCCCCCCCCAAATGCTGAGCTGGCAACATAAACCAAATCATAATCCCTTCGTATTTATACGCACGAATCCCACGTCTTCCAGGTCATTTTCCTCCTAAAATATAAATGGACCCATTATCATCCTTTCAACTTCCTCTCTCTTCTCTCCTCTCTCTTCTCTCTCTTCCTTTCTTCCCTTGAAGAATTTTCTCCCACCTTTACATGCGAATTTAGCCTTTTTAGTTTGTGAATCTTCTGTTACTAATAAAGTTTTATGTATTTTTTAAGATCAAGTCATCAATTGCAGTATTAACTTAGTAGAGGTAGTCGTTTTTTTCCGAAACTATTGTAATTGATAATTATGATTTGCCCTAAGTATATGGTGACTGCTTAAGATGTGAAAATTAAGTTGTGTTTCTTGCTAAAAAAGTTGTCTAAGTTTTCAATTAACAACATATTATGTTCTTAAGGACATCTCTACATAGGATTTTTGTTAATGTTTTAGTGAGTTCATTAAAAATTAGGGTGTTTTTAGGATTTACTGTTAATCTAAAAAATAAAGCAATAAATTGTGTGTGGTAGCATGTGCATGTAACTATTTTGTTGTTTAGGTGTTCAAGTGATACCGAAGTAGAACAATTTTCATGTAATCAATTTTTATCTTTCTCATCTTAGTCGCATAATGTGATATAAATTTGCGTCTTTCTTCATTGTTTAAGTATGATGTAGTTGTATTAAAGTTTGTTGATGCTTGATTTTAGATCTTTGTCTTATTTGAGTGTTTATTGTCATCGAGTCAAACATGAGTGATTTTACTTTGATTATTCTAAGATGCTACCATGGTGGAGTGTTAGTTTAAGTAATGGAGAATCGATTTACAAAGGTGGAAAAATTACAAAATTCTTAGATGTTGATGTTAACAAGATGTCATATTTTGAATTGAGAGATTATATAAGAAAATAAGGATATAGCACAACATGCACCTTTAGTATTAAACCACCTAATAGTGGCATTTTGGTAGATGTGGATAATGATATGGATATTTTTGAAATGATATGTTCCTTGAAAAATAGAGATAAAGTGGATGTATTTGTCAAACATTTAGTAGATGAACCAATTGTTGTGGACCCCCCAATATTCTTAGAAAATGAAAGTCTTGAGAATATGGAGGAATCTGGTGCATCTTTTGATAATAGGCCTAACTTTATGATAGGTGAGGACCATATAAATGAGGGAACCTTTTTACTTCTTTTTCAACTTCACCACCTTGTACTACCACACCTCATTTCACTACTGTATATAGTGCTTCATCACCTACTATTGCATCTAGTGTGCCTACATCTACTGTTGCACCTAGTGTTACTACATCTACTGCTGTTCCACCTAGTGCTACTTCACCTAGTATTGTTGCACCTAGTGTTACTGCAGATAGTGCTGCTGCAGTTGATGATATGTTGGTCCTACCGAAAGTGATTTCTCAGAAGAAGAAGTAGAGGTTTCTGATTACTCTACTGAGGATAGTGTTGAATCGGAAGGAGAATTAGTTGAAGATGATGATGATGAAGAGTATGGTAGTGATGTAGATGAGGAGGTTAGGGAGTTAAGAGCTGAAAAGAGGAACTTTCAAAGGAGGAAAAGAAAAGAGAGAGTACCAGCTGACAATGCAGAGGTACCAGTAGGTGAAGCAGGACCAGATCTAGGGTTTGATGATACTAAAACGGTTAAAGTAAGTCATGAAGGAAGGCTGGGTAGTGATGAGTCTTACTTTGAAAGTTCTAATGAGGGTAGTTTTGAGTTAGATGAAGATGATTATTGTGGTGATGAAGAACATGATATGTTTGCATCTGGTAGGGCAAGATCTGTTAAGTTTTCAAGAATAAAAAGGCCAACAGCCCAGAAAATCTTTCATGACCCAACTACAAAGAAAGTTGTTTGGCAGTTGGGTATGGTGTTTAAAGAAGTAAATGAATTTAAAAGAGTTATGACTAAATATGCAGTAAGAAAGAGGATTGTTGTGGAGAAGTGGGTGAATGAACTAAAAAAGGTTAGAGTTAGATGCAAGGATGGTTGTCCATGGCTTTTGTATGCAGGTCTTGACAACACCACAAATGACTTCATCATAAAAAACTTACATTCCAAAACATACTTGCAACAAGACAACCAAAAAGTATTTGTGCAATGCAAAATTTTTAGCTGAAACCTTTAGAGAGAGAATAATTGAGCAGCCAAATATAAAGGTATTCAATCTGGAAGAGTTGATAAGAAAAAAATTCAAAATGTATGTTGGTAAGACTACTGTGAGAAGAGCAAGAACTAAAGTATTGAAAGATACTATGGGTGATCATGCTGAAATTTCAAAGAATTCTTTACTACAAGGATGAGCTGCTGAGGACAAATCCAGGGACAAATTGTGTTGTTAAACTTGGTGAGGTTAATGAAGAAGGTAAACCAAAATTTCTAAGTTTCTACATCTGTTTTGATGTTTTGAAGAAGGTATAGGTACATTGTAGGAAGTGTATAGATTTAGATGGTTATTTTCTTAAAGGAGTTTGTAAAGGGAAATTGTTAGTTTCTGTTGGAAAAGATGGTAATAACCAGATGTTACAACTTGCTTGGACAGTGGTTGAAAAGGAAAACATAAACACATGGAGTTGATTTGTTAGGTGCATAAAGGATGACCAAGGACTTGGAGAAGGAGAAGGTCTCACATTGATTACAGAGATGCAGAAGGAATGTATCCTGTATTATGTGTATTTATTTTTCTAGTTTAGCCAATTAAATGTAATTATGTAGTAATTTTACCATGTTTTATTGCATGTTTGTATTGTAGAGACTGTTTACTACAATTGAGTAGGTGTTACCTCAATCTGAGCATAGAAGATGTGCAAGGCACATCTTAGCTAATTGGGCTAAAGAATGGGGAGGTCTTTAAAGAAGACAACAACTTTGGAGGATAGCCAAAAATACATTTGAGTCTTAATTGAGGAAAAACATACAGAAGATGAAGTTGTTGATCCTACAAAAATGATTGATGACTTAAGGTACTTCAACATTAATTACTGGTGCAAGTTTTACTTCAACACTGAAGTGAAATATGATTCTGTGGATAATAACATGTCAGAGTATTTTAATGCATGGATCTTACCAGCTAGGCACAAAATCATCATTATCATGCTTGAAGAAATCAGAGTAAAGCTGATGACAAGAATAGGCACTTTAAGGGAGTTTCCAAATACTTGGAAGTCTAATTACTCTCCAATGGGTTTAAAGGTTTTAGAGGAAAACATCAACAGATCTATGGATTGTACCATTCAGTTTAATAGAGTTGCTGATTTTAAAGTGAAAAAAGGACTTTGTCAACACGAAGTTGATATTGTCAAGAGAACTTGTAGTTATAGGGTATGGCAGTTAAAGGGCATACCATGTGCACATGGCATGGCTGCAATATTGTTTAAAAAGTACCCTCTGTATGAATATATTGACAGCTACTACAGTAAGGAAACATATTTGCAGACTTATGCCAATGTTCTTCAACCACTTACAAATATGAAAATGTGGCTAGTTTCTTCAAACATTGTTGTTGCACCACCTGAAATCACAACCCTGCTTGGTAGGACATATAAGAATAGGAAGAAGGAAGTTGGGGAAACAAAGAAGTCAGGAAAATTGCCTAGAACTGGACTAGCAATGACATGTAGTGTATGTCATGTTAGAGGTCATAACAAAAGGGGTTGTCCTCGCAAAGCACCATCAGCAGAACCAACTGCACCAGCAATAGCAACAACTACTAGTTTAGGCAGGGAAAGAGGCAGACCAAAGATAATTTTTTCACTTGAATTCATTATGTTATACTAGTATTCTAATTGTTAACATTCTTTTTTAATATGTAGAAAACTCCAATAGAAACAACTAGTACTGCTCCTCAAGGAAAAAAAGATGGTTCAGACAGGGGAAGAGGAAGACCAAAGGTAATTTTTTCACATGAATTCATTATGTTATAACACTACTCTAATTGTTTACATTTTTTTATATGTAGAAAACTCCATCAGAAGCACCTAATGCTGCTCATCAAGAAAAAAATAATGGTTCAGGCAAGGGAAGAGGCAGACCAAAGGTATATTATGCTTGAATTTAGTTTTAATTTGCTCAATTCATAACATTCCTTTTATATTTATAGAAAACTTCATCAGAAGCCATTACTGAACCTCCACAATAAAAAAAAAGGAAGAGGGAGACCCAAAAGAACAATTTCAGTAGGTGTTACTGCAACTCTTCTACCTACAGCATCTCCAGTACCTACTATTTTTCCAGCATCCTCTTCTACGCCTCCTGATTTTTGTACATCATCTTCAATAGCTGGAACTACAAAAAGAGGAATGGGTAGTGGCAGAGAAAATACTACTCCATTCAAAAGACAAAGAGTAATAGGAATGGGTGTGTTTCAAGATGAAAATGGCTTTAAATTCCTAAATGTAAGTCTCTTATTTTGTTATATCATTTGTAAATTATGAGTCATTGATATACGTTGATTCTTAAACTTTATTATCCTTCCATGTAGCCGGGCATGCCGCAGTAAGATATACTCTACTGGTCAAGCAAAGGTGGCAAGATCAGTTGATGTAACTGGTGACATTGGTTATACACTAAGTAGTACCAATAAATTAAAATGAAATGGCAAATCAGTAATCTCAACAAGAAAACTACAAGAACTTAAAGAGAATAGAAGTAAAAAAAAAGTGGGAAGTAGTTCAAATCATCTTAGTCAAAATACCACTTCTTCACAGTCCAACATGCCATGAAAATTATAGTGTTGTTGTTGTATTTTAATCATTGTTTTAAGTTAGTTCAGTTGACATGAAAATAATTTTATTTTGGTGTTAAAAAAATAATATAAGCACTGTATTTTGTTGATTAGCTTTATGAATGTGTAATATTTTGGTATGAATGATGATGTGTGAAGTTGAAATGTTTTGTTGATGAATGTTGTCATTAGGCATTATTGTGGTGTTGTTTAAATGGTGGTGATATTGCTATAATGTTAACACAACATTACCATTACACTAAGTGTAAGAAAAAATATAGAATTAGAACAGTGCTTTGCCTAAACAACATTATCATTACACCAGTTTGTACGTTTAAATGACAGCAACACAATACACAACTTTGCAATTGTAAATAATAACATTGCAACAACACAAGACACAGCAAGTGTAAACAATAACATAGCAGCAATACAGGACATAATTTTGTAACTGTAAACCACAATATAGCAGCGATACAAGACCCGATTTTGTAAGTGCAAACAATAACATAGCAGCAGCACAACAAACATCAGAAGTACGACTATGCAAAAACAAACATATGAAGTACGAATAGGCAAAAGCAACATAACATAACATAATCTGATATATTTAGAGAGAGGTATACGAAATTTACACTATATTAGACCAAATCTAGCAACTACTTTCAGTTCATTTGTTGCTGATGAACATAAAAAAAAAATCTTCTTATTCAACCTACACCATCTCTATCTTCCATTGCGCCTCTTCTCCTATGTCAAGTTATCAATTTGGACCTGTTTAAGCCATAAGTCTTCTTCTAACTCATTGATTTTGTTCACCAATCTTCGAATGATAAAATTTGATCTTGAATCCACTTTTTCTTTGTCCCTCCATAGAAAAAAATTACATTTTTAAGACTGAAAATTTTTGTAGAAATCAGTACATTAACATAATTAGAAGATAAAGTGATAGCAAAAAACAATGCAAAATACATATATCAAAGTAGGGGCAAGACCAAAATCTTCTTCCCGGATTTGACTTCGACCATGAAGTTTGCAAGTCAAGCAAAATACCATGTTTGTATCTCACAACAGCATTGAGCATTGGGTCTGATTCGTCCATACAAAGCTTATTCAATTTCGAATTTGTCATTTCATGAATTCCGACAAAATCTATCTTCAAATTCCAAACCCTAAATTAAGAGTTGAACCAAATTACAAAACAAAACTTCAAGAATTCAAGTAGAAAATGGGATTAAAAGCTAAAACGTAGGTTAAAGAAATAAAATTTAAAAAAAAATGAAGCAAGATGAAGGCAGATGGTGGACAAGGAGAAGAGTGATATAAAGAAAAGGAAGAAGACCATTGGAAGAGAGAGAGAGAGAGAAAGAGAGAGAGAGTCATTTTTCATAATTTATTTCATCAAAAAATCAATTAATGATGTGTATTATACATGTGGAAGGCTAAACTCTTACTTTTGGAGTTGTTGGGACTGAACCAACGCGCTTAGAGAAGGTGTTCTCACCTTTCGTGCCAGCTCAGCATTTGGGGGGATAATAAATATATGGAAAAAAAATAGATCTGGGGGTGATAGAACTCTCGTGAAGATTAAATGTGTAGTTGGGATTTGAGATAAAACTTGGACGGTCTTTTGGCCATTTTCTCTTTAAAAAAAGAAATTGTTTAGAAAATATAGTGTTAATATGTATATCTATGGAAGATATACAAGATATATGTATTTGTATATCTAAAATTTCCGTCTCGATAGAGACGACAAACTAATATCTAACATACACATATGACCAAGGGCGGATCTATGTAGGTGGATGAGGGTGCCACGGCACCCGCACTTTTCGGTCGAAACCCTATATATTTATGTGTATATTTGTTTATATGTATCAGTTAACGTATAATTATTATGCTTGACACCCACACTACAAAGTGAGCTGACGGTGCAAGTGATTGAGATGACCAGCAACGCGGATTCGAACCCAACTTAGGACTGACCCCTTTTAACAAAACCCTTAATGACACCAACTAGACAAGCCTTCATGCTATACCAACTTTTGTTGATATATATAATTATAGTTTACTCTGTAAATATTGACTCCACTATCCTAAAATATTGTACGAAGTGTACGTTGTTGTTCAAATAGGATGACACCCGGAAATTTCAAATCCTGAATCCACCTCTGCATATGACGTACATAATATACATATTGGTCTTGGTTTCCCCATACATACAACTTACATTTTATATATTCTACACACACAATTTGAAAGCACATATACGAGATCCAGTTGACCGCACATATAATTGATAACTTGACATGCATACAGCTTCTATTTTAAAAATATATTGTTGAAATTAGATATTATATTTGCGTGATTTTTGCGTAGATTAGATATTTTGTAATGTTTTTGAGATGTTTTGCTATATTTAGAAAAGACAATCATTGTATATTATAAAAGTATAAGTTAAATAGCTCTACTTATGAAATTTTTTCATATTTATTCTCCCAATTTTAAAGGAGAATATAGGAAGGTTCCACAACCCAAAAGGAAGTCAAACACAAAATTAATATAAATTGAAAAAATTGAAATGAACATATTATACGTGCAACTAGGAAGTTGCAATGCCAATAATTTGCCTCTTCAAAGCTAATTAATTAGCTTCAATTGTTGACTAGACTTGGTCAACTGTCAAGCCCACCCTTTTTAGCTCACTCCATTTTTGGCCCTATATTTTTCATAGACTTGGCTGTTTCCTATCATGAATATTCTAACAAAAAAATTATACAAATACATAATTTATATTTTTAATATTACAAAAATTTTCAATTTCCTAATCATATTATAAAAATCTCAACATATATACAGAAAGTTATGTATATATCGACTATATTATATATATTAATAGGGAGAGGAAGTAAAGTAACTAAAAAATTAGAAGAGAGTGTAATTACTTCCAAAAGAGTTGATATTTATGTTATTTATACATATTCTAAACCAAACTAGACTTATATGTTGTGTTAGCTATAAAAGAAAATGTTTTCAATAGAAGTTATTTTACAAAAAAAAATAATAATTACTTATTTTTAAATGTTTGATAAATATACTGAAAATATTATATAGATTTTATGTGTAACTATTGTTAAAAAATACGTTATAAGTACGACTCTATAGTAGCGAAAGACTCATGAATAGGGAGCTCATGAGGCAGCTCTTTGAATTGCCCTATTGAATAAGGGTTGTTGCTTGATAAATGTCGAGTTGACGAGGTTAAGTGCGAATAGTGAAAACAATAATGGGGGCTGACCGTTGTGACGGGTTCTTAACCTATTTTCTATGCAAGTAGTGTTGGCTTTGGTGTGGAGGGTAAGAGGGATCTATGGGGGACGGGGTGGGGTAAATGGGGTGTTTTTGAGAGTCAAATTTAAATAGTTGGTATAGAATATCACTTATGATCTATAAAGAAATTATATATTGAGTTGAGAGAGGAGTGAAAAAACATTTCACTGATTAGAGAGGACAACCTCTTATTTCTACTCTTTTTTCTACGCTTCTATAATAGGTTACAGGTAACAAGTAACCGATAACAGAAGGTCAAGTTGATTGAAGGGGACTATAACATTTATTTTCTCTAATTTTACTAGAGAAATTATTTTTTCTATTTTAGAAAATTTTACTTTAGTAGAAAATGCTTTTCAAGAATTTTGATTAACCAAACCTAAAAACAATAATTATTAGTGTCATGCACTCACCCTTATTCTTCTTCTTCCTTTAGTATAAGGCAGAAATATAAAAGAAAAAGAAATAATACAAAGAGAAAAGGTTTGTGCGTTACTTTAGAAGAATCTCTTTTGCAATTTGTCAATTGCAAGACTTTAATTTTCGTAAAATTAATGGTTTGTGGTCCTTTATTCAATTAGGTATAATAAAAAGACATTTCAAAAAAGGGGGATTAAGCATATGTCCTTGTGAATATATGGCCACACCAAGGATGTTGTATCAATAGGTGAGATTTCTTTATTCTTAATTAACAAGAAGCTTTGTTATTTAGTATGCTTTAGATGTTGTGGGATTGCATTCAAGGTGTGATTCGTTAATGAAGCAAATAAGTATTATGAGGTCTGACATTTAACTTTTCGCTGGAGCAAAAAAAATGTATTTTTCATATGCTCAATTTTTGATAGTCTGAGTTAGCAGGTACCCTATAAATTAAAGTTAATTAATGTATGTGTAAGTCATTATTTTCTTTCCGTTGCTTATTGTATTGTTACGGTTCTTGACCATCGTTTTCAATATTATGGCTTCTTCATTGTTATATTTTCTTTTCAAACCCATCTTAAAATGTTTTACTATATAAATTTCAACACTAAATTCAAGAACTACAAAGAAGTTCAACAACTTTAAAATAAGTTTAAATAAATTATCAAATGAACTATCAAAATGAAATTTCTACTATTTTCTGAAAAAAAAAATTGTAAAATCAATTTAAAGAAAGCAAGATGAAGACAAAAAAAAAGGATAGAATCAAATCCACTGAATTTAACAATGTTTGTTTTGTTCTTACCTCACTATCCACATAACAAAATATTTCTCAATATAAGCATAAGAAAGTTTCTTTCTCCCATCAATATGGGAGAACTTTACTTCTTTAAAGTGAAAAATCACGTCATTTTTTCCTCCATTTGTTTCTTCCAAATCAACAGTTTATATACATATCTTTCTTCCTAAACTCTACTTATTGAATTACACTAAATATGTTGTTATTATATACATAAGTTGATTCGAACAATAGGAAAAACAAAAATTAAAGTATATATCATGTGAGATTTTGGAGTTGATTGAATGTGGCTTGTGCGTGGAATAGTTGTCAACCAAAACTTAAATTAGTTCTTTCATGAATGCCGTCTCCTCTAAGCAAATAATTGTAGTGGGAATGGTGGAAGTATCTTTTGGATTGCATGAATTATTCCATATAATAATACTATACTCTATAATTTATATGTCAAAATAATGTGCAATGACTTTAGTTATTCGAATTTTGACAAAGTAGTGTATCCACACCTTTTGGAATAATACAATTTGGAAAAAGAGTCCACTAAATTTCTCTTTTGCTTTTGATTGCAGAAAGAAATAAAGATTATGGTGACACATGAAATAAACTAATTAACTTGAGTTTTTCTCTTTAAAAAAATGAATTTCAACATGAGATTCTTTTGAAGATTAATTTATAGTCGAATAGAACAAAATACAAGCAAAGAAAAATATGAAGTCATAAATGGTTGTTTGGCCAAATTTAACTAGTTGACGAATGAAATTTTGTTACTTATTTTACTCATTCATTAGAGCAAAAATTTATTTTTGATCAAAATTTCAAATGTTCTTTTAAATAAATAAATCTTCTTCTCAATATAACTTCTGTTACTATCTAAAAATACTTACATTTTTTAAAAACTTGACAAAATATTTCAGCTCTCTAAAATATTCACTTTTAACTTTCTAGAAACTAAAAGAAGCTAAAAGTATAACATCAAAATGTTGTTTTTCACATTAAGCATGTACTTATGTTTTTATTCCGTAGACCTAAATATTATTTCATAAAGTAGTTGGACATTCCCAAATACATTTAGCACATTTCATTAGAAAAACTTATATAAAGTTATAAACACAAAAGCCTACTTAATTGAACAAACACCAAATTTGTAGAGAAAATTCATGGCTCAAATATTATTATTCTCCTACTTGTGCCCTAACACCATTACATAAATGAATAAACATATTGTTTAGGTAAGGCACACATTATTGGGGTTCAATCTAAATTAATTAATTATATTCCAAAGGACATGTCCCTAAATTATTATCACAAATTTAACTATGAAATGTCACAATTTTTTGTGGACATTCATCATACAACCCCACATGAGCACCGCCCCCTTTGGATACCATACAAATGGCCAAGATCTAGTGCTCATATTTTCAAATAATAAAGTATTTTTATTCAAGAAAAAATTATTTGCGCATAAATTTTATATAATATTTAATATGAATAAAATTTAAGTCTAAAGAGCATGTACAATATAAAGAAATTAGTAACACGTTTAAGGGAAATTAGACAGAATTTGTTTACCTATTAACTTTTTATTCTAATCTCTACTTTTATATTCTCTTATTTAAAGTCGTGTCTTTAGTAAATTGCAAGTGTGTCATGTCATATATAGTTAATAACTCTTCAAATATATTTCTAATCTGCCTCTACTTTTTCTCACATCTTCTTACGGGACATCTCCTCCTCACATGTGCATACTATATCCAAGCCTCGCTTCCTTTACTGTATCTATTAAGATCTCTTTTATCTTGTGATGAATATCTTCATTTTTAATTTTATTTTACAATGCTTGAAATTCTCTCATGATGATGACTCGCGTATCAATGCGTATTTCTACATTCATCTTAAAAAGTAATATGTCATTAAACTTACACTTTAAATACTATCTAAATTCTTTAGAATTAATTATTTTCAAACCTTCACCTTATAATCGTATATAAATCATTACGAATCTCATCAATTAATACCATATCATCAATAAATAACGTATCATTGCACCTCCTTTTAAATATACCTCAACATTACATCGATTATCAAGACGAATAAAATGAACTAAGCATTATTTCCTAGTGCACCCAATTATGACGACTAGAAAGAGTTTTGAGTCGTCTCCCACCATCATCTTCCATGTCTAGGTATCATCATAATGTAAAAGTTATAATATATGTGAAGTTACAAATTTAATAAAAAACCTTCATTATATTTTTAAACTTTCTCTAAGATGGAGGAGAGTTTCGAAATAATTGATAAAATTATTGCTATGTAATTAGAAAATTATGAATTTAAATTTTAAAAATTATCTTTAATAAAAATATAAGATAAAATTACATACAATATATTTTTGTAATGAAATTCTTTTCAAATTTTACACATAATAAAAATTTTAATTCATCAAACTGTACTTTAATCTATATAAGTTAAACAATGTCAAATAACTCGAAACCAAACGAATATCTCATTTGAAGTAGACATAAAACAAATTTTTTAGGAACAGGGAACATGTATACGTGGGATCTATGTGAAGTGAGTCACTAAAGCTGATAAGGGTACGTGGCAGTATTTTAGTGTCCCCACCATACCAGTGGCCGTTAACCAAACGGCAAGTTCTCTTGTCGTTTTGTACTTTTTCTGTTCTATTTTAATTGAACACTTTCATTTATACGATAATTAAAAAATTATAAATTAAATACTTTCTCCTTTAATTAAACACGAACTTTAAGAAATAGCAGAAGACTTAGTAATATTTATGAAATTATTCTTTTATCAAAAAATATGCTATAATAATTTTTATACTTTTTTCGTCAAATTATCTGTCTCAAATTGAAATAGCATATTGATTAAAAAAAATAATTAATAATATGTCTAGTTTACCATAATATCCCTATTAAATAATATTTACATTTCAATTTGAAGAAAAAAGTAATTAATGTAAAAGGTAAAACATGAAAAAAAAAATTGTCTCTTCTTTATTAATGAAAAAAATAAGTAAAATAGGAGATCAAATTAGAAAATTTGGGAGAGGTAATTTGGGACGAAGAGAGTATTAAGTTGGATCAATAAAAGTAAAAAGTGGAATTGTATCTTTAAATAATTACCCAATTAAAAAAAATGACATTTTTTTAGACGAATCAAAAAGTAAATGATGACACATAAAATAAAAATTATTCTTTATCTACATTAGTGATATTGATAGAGTATAGAAATAAATATTGGTATTACAATTATTTTTCAGTTCTATTTTAATTGAACACAATTATTTATATGATGATTAAAAAATTATAAATTAAATTATGATACCATTTCCAGGATCTCGTAGGCTCGGGTATGCCGCTGAGCCAATCCAGACCAAGTAATAATATCGGATAAAGCTAAGGTCGGAAAACCGAACCAAAGCACGCACCAACCGAAATATAAAAGAAGTAAATAGAATTTCTGACTGTATGGTAAGATTCTTTTACCCAGACAAGGGGCCTGTCAGAGATCAATTAAGCCCATGAGTCTAGAGATTCTAATTGTGCTAGAATTCGCCCTTGAAATACTGGCTTTAGTGGCACAACTTTCTAGACGAAGTCACTGAGACAAGGCTTACTGATCTCGACTGTACCTCCATTCTGGAACCAAGTGGGATAATTCTAAATAGTTCTTCAATATCTAAGTAGAGTCTGGATCTGGCATGATTACTATACGTGAGGGGGCTATCACGGTAGTATGAACATAAAAAGGGGTTTAGCCGGACATAGTCACGGCGTACAAAAGAGAAAGTGTATAAAACTTAATAAGTATAAGGATACTTGGAGTACTGAAGTCGGAATAGTACCACAAAACTTTCTTTATTGCCACAAGCCTTTTTACAAGAGAAAGATAAGAGAGAGAGAGAGAGAACTAGATAGATAGTAAGGTGCCCTTCTTTGAAGAAAGTGAGGCGCCTTATATAGAAAGAAAAAGAATCTTGCACAGTAATACATGGGTCCCTGTGCACAGTGTTTCTACAGTGAATTTACTATTACAGCAGTGTTTTTAATAATGTTATTACAACAGTAGTTATTTAACATTTTGTCCCCACTTTAAGAACTCGGCGGCATTGGCTAATACTTCCTCTTCATTGAGCGTTTCAGGGGGCTGAGAATCTGTGATATCATCCGTGGCTGCCTCAGTGCTATTCATGGAAGTATCTGAAGATTGTTCGATGTTATGTAGCAGTTTGTTTTTAACTTCAGCCAAATATTCTTCAATCATTTGGAGTTTGTTGCCATCGTGAGCTGAAATTCTTCTGGAGACATAGTTGATGGATTTATCTTCAATAAGAACACTCATTTTAGGGTGTTGTGTATAGGCTGTGATTTTTTGGTTCATTTCCTCTCTTTGATCATGTCCATAAGGTAGTTTAGTTGCAGGATCAATGCGTAAGAGTTTCTCCCAGAAATTACAATAGAAAGTACGGTAGATGGCGGGGATTTGTTGAGTATTATAGCCAATTTCGATCGACCATTTATGGATCCAGGGAATAGAAAATTCAATATAGAAATACATTTGGTCGATGGTATCCAATTTGCAGATGTGATCTGAATGATATAACTCCGTTAAAAATGGAGATGATTTTTTCCAGGAGGTGTAAAGGGAAAAATATTCAGATGGTAAAATCTTTGCGGATGGTCCGTGCTGGGTCCACCAGTGAATAAACCAGTTTGGGACTGATTTTTCAAATACCTTGGAACATATTTTAACGAACCAAGTGTGTTTATGTTTATAGTTATTGTAATAAAAGACTTGAGAAAAAGCTTTGATGTAGTCCCAATAGGTAAAGTTGGCAATAGTTTGCCCTTGAGGTCCCATAGGAAGATTTCGAAGGGTCATGGAAGAAATGCCCCATTCTTCGATAGGGATCAATTTTTTAATAATTATTTTGGAGTAGCCGTGGACGCCTGGAGTAGATTCTCCTAAAGGGCTGTGCTCGAATGTCGCACTGGCAGTATTGACAAGAATTTGTTCGTAATAGGTTCTGGTTTTGTAAGATTCTCCTGTAAAATAAACATTTGCTGTTAGGTAGTCTTTCAATATCCTCCAAGCTTCGTCGGAGTTTTCAGTCGGAGGAATATGCCGATTTTCCAGATAAACAATAACTTCTCTAGCTTCGAGTTTTTCATAGGATAGTTTATTTTCAGAGTTTTCTGTCACAATTGAAGCAAACGAATCTGCAGCTTTTCCTTTTTCAGCCAGATATGATTTTATTTGCTGAAATAACGGATGTGTTTCGGGAATATCATCCAGATTAATATTCGGAGTTTGAATTTGAGAGGAGGATGCCTCATCTTGAGATATTCTCGAATTAATCAGAGTTTTATTTCCTTGTTGTAGGACAGGGAAATTAGAATTGGATGTGCTATGTGCAGAATTTCTGGCTGTACTTCTTTGATGAAAATATGCTGGATTGGTTCGTCCGCCATACTGCGAATATGCAGGATTTTGGTGTCGGCCACGACCACGTCCTCTGGCTGTCTGCCAGGGAGGATCTGTCATTCTGCAATTAATGATCAGAAGTATCAATATCATACCAGGCACTAATTTCTTCAGAGTTTAGAGGATGAGCATACCACCAGAATTCGCTGTGAATAAAGTAATACCACCAGGCGTCATCTTGAATAAGTTTAGAAATTAAAAGTTCTAAGATGTGTTTTTGAATATCAGGGGGTAAGGGGATAGTTTTGAGAATGGTAATCAATGTTTTTTCAGAGAAAAAGGTAGTATAAATTGTCATGTTAAATATTCTCTTGATAGAAAATCAGGTAGGGAGTTTTCATTACCCCTTTTATACTGTATTTCAAAGTCAAAAGGGGTTAGTTGAGCTTGCCATCTGGCAAATATTAACTTAGAAGCGTCATGTTTAAAATCCTTATCAAACATGAATTTAACAGATTGAGCATCCGTTCGGATGATGAATTTCTGATTATATAAATCATCTTGGAATTTTAATACACATTTAACAATAGTAAGCATTTCATGGGCTATAGTAGCATATTTCTTTTGGCTATCTGTCCATTTACCGGACTAAAAACGGATTAAGCATTCTGTTTTTGTATGGGGATTAACTTGCTTAAGTATTCCACCATACCCGATATTGGAGGCGTCGGTTTCAACAATTTTTTGCCAATTAGGATTAGCAAGAGAAATACAGGGAAGAGATTGAACACGAGCTTTAATCACCTTTACTAATTCAGTGTGGGCCGGAGTCCACGGAGTTTTCTGATCCTTTTTCAATCTGTCATACAGAGGAGCCAAGTCTCTAGACAAGTTTTTATAAAAAGGAGAAATATAATTGAGACTACCAAGGAATCTTTGAAGTTGTTTTTTATCTGTAATTTCATCGGGGAATTTTGTAGCGAATTCTAAGACTCGTTGGAT